>NC_138317.1:40220000-40245000 GCF_965601325.2 Salmo salar
AAAAAACGTTTTCATGAAGATTCTTATATGAATTTAACCTAACTTGTTGTTATAGGCGTAGTACATGAAGCCGCCTAATGAATCATCCTTATTGATTACGTAAAACATTTAACCCTTGGAAGGTGAACTTTTCTGAGGTCCCGTGGTGAAAGTGCCAGTCCATGTTTAATCAGCGTTGTGAAGGGTATTTTCCAAACTGTAATAGAACTAATGGAAATCTTTAGTGTAACCCTCAGGGATCTAATTGAAACCAATTAAGCAAATCATGGATTGGAAATGTGATCTGGTTAGCAGCAACCAACATCACGGCCGATGCTATGAAAATGTAGCAGAGAAAAGGAGAAGACACAAGGATCGGCATTTCTTCTAGACATTTAGCTATGTCCATGGTAAAGGAGACCGGCACCATGTGATCACAGTGCCTTTCCGGAAAGTATTCACACCTGTTGATTTTTACTCACATTTTTTTGTTGTGTTACAGCTTAATTTTAAAATGGATTAAATTGAGATGTATTTTCACTGGCTTATACACAAACCCCATAATGTCAAAGTGGAATTACAGTGCCTTCAGAAAGCATTCCTACCCCTTGACATATTCCACATTTTGTTATAATCTATTTTGAATTCAGGCTTCATCTTTTTTCCTCACCCATTTACGCTCAATTCCCCATTATGACAAAGTGAAAACATGTTTTTTAGAAATTTTGCAAAATGTGTTAAATGAAATACAGAAATACTTAATTTACATAAGTATTCACAGCCCTGAGTCAATACTTTGTAGAATCACATTTGGCAGTGATTACAGCTGTGAGTGTTTCTGGGTAAGTCTCTAAGAGCTTTCCATACCTGGATTGTGCAACATTTTCTCATTATTCTTTTCAAAATTCTTCAAGATCTGTTAAATTGGTTGTTGATCATTGCTAGACAACCATTTTCAGGTCTTGCCGTAGATTTAAATCAAAACTGTAACTCGGCCACTCAGGAACATTCACTATCTTCTTGGTAAGCAACTCCAGTGTAGATTTGGTCTTGTGTTTTAAGTTATTGTCCTGATGGAAGGGGAATTCATCTCCCAGTGTCTGGTGGAAAGCAGACTAAACCAGGTTTTCCTCAAGGATTTTGCCTGTGCTTAGCTCATTTACGTAGATCCTGATTACAAGCATACCCATAACATGATGCAGCCATCACTATGCTTGAAAGTATGAAGAGTGGTACTCAGTGTTGTATTGGATTTACCCCAAACATAACGCTTTGTATTCAGGACATAAAGTACATTTCTTTCCCACATTTTTTGCATTATTACTTTAATTTCTTGTTGCAAACAGGATGAATGTTTTGGAATATTTATATTCTGTACAGGCTTCTTTCTTTTCAATCTGTCAATTAGGTTAGTATTGTGGAGTAACTACAATGTTGTGGATCCATCCTCAGTTTTATCCTATCACAGCTGTTAAACTCTAACTGTTTTAAAAGTCACCATTGTCCTCATGTTGAAATCCCTGAGCGGTTTCCTTCCTCTCTGGCAACTGAATTAGGAAGGACTCCTGTATCTTTGTAGTGACTGGGTGTATTGATACACCAACCAAAGTGTAATTAATAACTTCAACATGCTCAAAGGGATATTCAATATCTGCTTTTTTAAATGTAATCTACCAATAGGTGCCCATCTTTGCGAGGCATTGAAAAACCTCCCTGGTCTTGGTGGTTGAATGTTTTTTTTTTTAAATTCACTGCTTGACTAAGGGATCTTACAGATAATTGTATGTGCGGGGTACAGAGTTGAGGTATTCATTCAAAAATCATGTTAAATGCTATTGTACACAGTGAGTGCATGCAACTTATGTGACTTGTTAAGCACATGTTTCCTCCTCCAACTTATTTCGGTTTGCCATAACAAAGGGGTTGAATACTTCTTAACTCAAGACATTGCAGCTTTTCATTTTTCAATCCATTTTGAATTCAGGCTGTAACACAACAAAATGTGTAATAAGTCAAGGGGGTGTGAATACTTTCTGAAGGCACTGTAGATGAGAAAAGTAGAAAGACTCTGAGCGGTATAATTTCCCAGGCATTTATGTGTCAACTACGTCGCCGTCTATTCAGGAGACAAGACAACCAAGCACTTTTTTTTTTGTGATTTTAAAAAAAAAAAAAGTTTTTTTTTTATTATTCTGTCCACAAAACAGTTGCTTGGTTCGACCTGGCACACGTCTGACTGCTATTGAGCGAGACAGACAGTCAAGGGAACCGTGTCACAAAAATGATTATAACTGGTGTTCAGAAGTGAAGCAGTCATCAGTCTTTGCCTGACGACCCTAAACTTTGGGTAACCTTGTGCGTCCATCCGGCCCCGCGGCCTCTCTCCGAGTACATCGGCTCTACCCTCCCCTGGAATGCTGAGTCACCTTGGGAGTATTCCAAATGGCACCCTATTCCCTTTATAGTGCACTACTTTTGACCAGGGCCCTATGGGTAGTAGTGCACTATATATATATATATATATATATATATATATATATATATATATATATATATATATATATATATATATATATATATATATATAGGGAATAGGGTGCCATTTGGGACCTACGCCTTGTCTCGAAGTGCCCTGCTCCTTCTCCCTAAACCAACATGGACAAATCTTCCTCCTCTCTGGCATTGACATAATTCACCAACTAGCATGACTAGAATACAATGAGGATCAGCTGTTTTTATGGTTCACTTCTCTATGATTTGTAGCTGTTGCTGTCGTCTTCTTGTTTTATAGCTGGTGACGCGGAGACTTCCTGTTTTCCTCCGTGTCACCACCACCATCATTCTCCTGATTTTTAGAGGCTAATCCTAACTTCCATTCAAATCAGATTTTCATTTAGTCATGGATTGATGTCAATGGGAATTACACTTTACTGTAAGTAAGGATTTGCCCCTTAGTAATTGGTTTGTCGTCTGGTTGGTTGTGGTGTGTCTGTTACTGAACTGTGATTGGTTGTGGTGTCCTTAGCTGAACTATGATTGGTTGTTGTTTTCATAGGCCCAGCATGAGACACAGAAGGCAGCGTTGAGGTACGAGAGAGCCGTCTCCATGCATACGGCTGCCAGAGAGATGGTGTACGTGGCAGAGCAGGGGCTCCTGGCAGACAGGAACACTCTGGACCCCACCTGGCAGGAGATGCTCAACCACGCCACCTCCAAGGTACACACACAGAGAGAGGAGGGGGTCTTCCAAGGTACACACACAGAGAGAGGAGGGGGTCTTCCAAGGTACACACAGGGAGAGAGGAGGGGGTCCTCCAAGGTACACACACAGAGAGAGGAGGGGGTCCTCCAAGGTACACACAGGGAGAGGAGGGGGTCCTCCAAGGTACACACAGAGAGAGGAGGGGGTCCTCCAAGGTACACACAGAGAGAGAGGAGGGGGTCCTCCAAGGTACACACAGGGAGAGGAGGGGGTCCTCCAAGGTACACACAGAGAGAGGAGGGGGTCCTCCAAGGTACACACAGAGAGAGAGGAGGGGGTCCTCCAAGGTACACACACAGAGAGAGGAGGGGGTCCTCCAAGGGACACACACAGAGAGAGGAGGGGGTCCTCCAAGGTACACACACAGAGAGAGGAGGGGGTCCTCCAAGGTACACACAGGGAGAGGAGGGGGTCCTCCAAGGTACACACAGAGAGAGGAGGGGGTCCTCCAAGGTACACACAGAGAGAGGAGGGGGTCCTCCAAGGTACACACAGAGAGAGGAGGGGGTCCTCCAAGGTACACACAGGGAGAGGAGGGGGTCCTCCAAGGTACACACAGGGAGAGGAGGGGGTCCTCCAAGGTACACACAGAGAGAGAGGAGGGGGTCCTCCAAGGTACACACAGAGAGAGGAGGGGGTCCTCCAAGGTACACACAGAGAGAGAGGAGGGGGTCCTCCAAGGTACACACAGAGAGAGGAGGGGGTCCTCCAAGGTACACACACAGAGAGAGGAGGGGGTCCTCCAAGGTACACACACAGAGAGAGGAGGGGGTCCTCCAAGGTACACACACAGAGAGAGGAGGGGGTCCTCCAAGGTACACACAGGGAGAGGAGGGGGTCCTCCAAGGTACACACAGAGAGAGGAGGGGGTCCTCCAAGGTACACACAGAGAGAGGAGGGGGTCCTCCAAGGTACACACAGAGAGAGGAGGGGGTCCTCCAAGGTACACACAGGGAGAGGAGGGGGTCCTCCAAGGTACACACAGGGAGAGGAGGGGGTCCTCCAAGGTACACACAGAGAGAGAGGAGGGGGTCCTCCAAGGTACACACAGAGAGAGGAGGGGGTCCTCCAAGGTACACACAGAGAGAGAGGAGGGGGTCCTCCAAGGTACACACAGAGAGAGGAGGGGGTCCTCAGAGGGAGAGGAGGGGGTCCTCAGAGGGAGAGGAGGGGGTCCTCAGAGGGAGAGGAGGGGGTCCTCAGAGGGAGAGGAGGGGGTCCTCCGAGGCACAGGGAGTGCTTTATGAATACAGGGCCAGGGCTATTCAACTCTGGTTCTGGTGGGCCCGAAACAGCATTTCTGGTTTAATTTTCTCCTTCTAATCAGGAACTGATTCAGACGTGGTCTGGCAGGTGAGTGGTTAACTACCAGGTAGACAGGAATACCCGTTAGTACTTTGTCTTTGTACTAGACAGTGAATACTTGTGGCTAATAGTGCTGAGAGATTAGTGCTTTTTGAGGTCCGTTTTGTGTTTTGATTATTTAAAAAAATATCAAGGTTTTCAATTTGTTTCGACAATTTTTTTAAAACAAATGTATTATGGAAATTCCAAAGCCCAAAATAGTGAATATTCAATTGCTAAAACGTTGAAAATATTCCCTTGTCTCTGTCAGGTTCACGTGGGGTAGACCTTATTATTTTTAATTTCATACTCCACTCTGCTCAGCCAGCCATGTTAGCTCTGTGCTCACAATACTGTAGTCTTTAGGCATCCTATTTAGCTAGCCTGCCGACGCATGCTGCAGAGCTGTCTGACTAAATCATTTTACTAGTTCTTCAAAGTAGATAAGGCATACTTTCACCAACTGTCTCTATCCCTCTCTCTCATCTTTGTGTTGTGTACAGTCCTCTCTCGTACAGTCTGTGTGTATCTAACCGAAGGTAGCAGACGTTAAAGTGTATCCATCTCTGTCTGAGACGGAAATAACAGGCGCAATGGATTATGGTCATGTAGTTAATTACCAGGGTTTTTTTGTTTGTTGCTGAACTAGGTTGAATATTTGCCTAATGAAAACTACAACTCCCTTCAGCGTCCCACATAGTTCTTGACTTCTCTCTAGAGAAACAGCGCGTCGGGATGAAAAGCCCCAGTACTAAATGGAATTCAAATAGTTGAACCGACATCGGTCAATTAGTTTAATAACCACAAAAAAAACTGACATTTCGGTTAATCGCACAGCGCTAATGGCTAAAGCTATATCTACGGCAGACCGTTAAGTAGACGGACGACGGCTCTATGGCAGACCGTTAAGGAGACGGACGACGGCTCTATGGCAGACCGTTAAGGAGACGGACGACGGCTCTATGGCAGACCGTTAAGGAGACGGACGACGGCTCTATGGCAGACCGTTAAGGAGACGGACGACGGCTCTATGGCAGACCGTTAAGGAGACGGACGACGGCTCTATGGCAGACCGTTAAGGAGACGGACGACGGCTCTATGGCAGACCGTTAAGGAGACGGACGACGGCTCTATGGCAATGGTTCAACTTTGGTCCTGGAGGGCTGAAACACTTGTCTTTAAAAAAAAAAGACAATGACAGAGGGTAGTGCGTACAGCCCAGTACATCACTGGGGCCAAGCTTCCAGCCATCCAGGACCTCTGTACCAGGTGGTATCAGAGGAAGGCCCTAAAAATTCTCAGACTGTTCTCTCTGCTACCGCACGGCAAGCGGTACTGGAGCGCCAAGTCTAGGATCAAAAGGCTCCAGCTTCTACCCCCAAGCCATAAGACTGCTGAACAATTAATCAAATGGCCACCTGGACTATTTACATTGACCCCCCCCCCCCCCCCCCCCTTTGTTTTTACACTGCTGCTACTTGCTGTTTATTATCTATCACTTTACCCCTACCTACATGTACAAATTCCCTCGACTAACCTGTATCCTCACACATTGACTAAGTACCCCCTGTATATAGCCTCGTTATTACATTTTTTACTTTAGTTTATTTAGTAAATATTTTCTTAACCAACAATGCAGTTCAAGAAATCGAGTTAAGGGCTTGTAAGTAATCATTTCACAGTAAGGTCTACTACACCTGTTGTATTGGGTGCATGTGACAAAATTTGATTTGATGACCCGGTCCTGGAGTTGATTATCTCTGTACTAGATAATCACTAGCTTACTAGTGGCTAAAGCTTATCAAATCAAATGTATTTGTCACATACACATGGTTAGCAGATGTTAATGCGAGTGTAGCGAAATGCTTGTACTTCTAGTTCCGACCGTGCAGTAATATCTAACAAGTAATCCACCAATTCCACAACAACTACCTTGTACACACAAGTGTAAAGGAATGAATACGAATATGTACATAAAAATATATAAATGAGTGATGGCCGAATGGCATAGGCAAGATGTAGTAGATGGTATAGAGTACAGTATATACATATGAGATGAGCAATGCAGGGTATGAAAACATATAAAGCGGCATTGTTTAAGGTGGCTAGTGATACATTACATCAGGATGGCAAGATGCAGTAGATGGTATAGAGTACAGTATATACATATGACATGAATAATGTAGGGTAAGTAAACATTATATAATATAAAGTGGCTAGTGATAAATTGATTACATCAATTTTTCCATTATTAAAGTGGCTGGAGTTGAGTCAGTATGTAGGCAGCAGCCTCTCTGTGTTAGTGATGGCTGTTTAACAGTCTGATGGCTTTGAGATAGAAGCTGTTTTTCAGTCTCTCGGTCCCAGCTTTGATGCACCTGTACTGACCTCACCTTCTGGATGATAGCGGGGTGAACAGGAAGTGGCTCAGGTGGTTGTTGTCCTTGATGATCTTTTTGGCCTTCCTGTGACATTGGGTGGTGTAGGTTTCCTGGAGGGCAGGTAATTTGCCCCCGGTGATGTGTTGTGCAGACCGCACCACCCTCTGGAGAGCCTTGCGGTTGAGGGCGGAGCAGCTGTCGTACCAGGCGGTGGTACAGCCCAACAGGATGCTCTCGATTGTGCATCTGTAAAAGTTTGTGAGTGTTTTTGGTGTCAAGCCGAATTTCTTTAGCCTCCTGAGGTTGAAGAGGCGCTGCTGCGCCTTCTTCACCACGCTGTCTGTGTGGGTGGACCATTTCAGTTTGTCCGTGATGTGTACGCCAAGGAACTTAAAACTCTCAAATATCAAATCAAATGTATTTTTATATAGCCCTTCGTACATCAGCTGATATTCTCAAAGTGCTGTACAGAAACCCAGCCTAAAACCCCAAACAGCAAGCAAAGCATGTGAAAGAAGCACGGTGGCTAGGAAAAACTCCCTAGGAAAAACTCCCTAGAAAGGCCAAAAACCTAGGAAGAAACCTAGAGAGGAACCAGGCTATGAGGGGTGGCCAGTCCTCTTCTGGCTGTGCAGGGTGGATATTATAACAGAACATAGTCAAAATGTTAAAATGTTCATAAATGACCAGCATGGTCAAATAATAATAATCATAGTAGTTGTCGAGGGTGCAACAAGCACGTCCGGTGAACAGGTCAGGGTTCCATAGCCGCAGGCAGAACAGTTGAAACTGGAGCAGCAGCACGGCCAGGTGGACTGGGGACAGCAAGGAGTCATCATACCAGGTAGTCCTGAGGCATGGTCCTAGGGCTCAGGTCCTCAGAGAGAAAGACAGAAAGAGAGAATTAGAGAGAGCATATTTAAATACACACAGGACACCGGATAAGACAAGAGAAATACTCCAGATGTAACAGACTGACCCTAGCCCCCCGACACATAAACTACTGCAGCATAAATACTGGAGGCTGAGACAGGAGGGATCAGAAGACACTGTGGCCCCATCCGATGATACCCCCGGACAGGGCCAAACAGGCAGGATATAACCCCACCCACTTTGCCAAAGCACAGCCCCCACACCACTAGAGGGATGTCTCCAACCACCAACTTACCGTCCTAAGACAAGGCCGAGTATAGCCCACAACGATCTCCGCCATGGCACAACCCAAGGGGGGGGGGGCGCCAACCCAGACAGGAAGACCACGTCAGTGACTCAACCCACTCAAGTGACGCACCCCTCCCATGGACGGCATGGAAGAACACCAGTAGGCCAGTGACTCAGCCCCTGTAAAAGGGTTAGAGGCAGAGAATCCCAGTGGAAAGAGGGGAACCGGCAAGGCAGAGACAGCAAGGGCGGTTCGTTGCTCCAGCCTTTCCGTTCACCTTCACACTCCTGGGCCAGACTATACTTAATCATAGGACCTACTGAAGAGATAAGTCTTCAGTAAAGACTTAAAGGTTGAGACTGAGTCTGCGTCTCTCACATTGGTAGGCAGACCATTCCATAAAAATGGAGCTCTATAGGAGAAAGCCCTGCCTCCAGCTGTTTGCTTAGAAATTCTAGGGACAATTAGGAGGCCTGCGTCTTGTGACCGTAGCGTACGTGTAGGTATGTACGGCAGGACCAAATCGGAAAGATAGGTAGGAGCAAGCCCATGTAATGCTTTGTAGGTTAGCAGTAAAACCTTGAAATCAGCCCTTGCCTTAACAGGAAGCCAGTGTAGGGAGGCTAGCACTGGAGTAATATGATCAAAATTTTTGGTTCTAGTCAGGATTCTAGCAGCCGTATTTAGCACTAACTGAAGTTTATTTAGTGCTTTATCCGGGTAGCCGGAAAGTAGAGCATTGCAGTAGTCCAGCCTAGAAGTAACAAAAGCATGGATTAATTTTTCTGCGTCATTTTTGGACAGAACATTTCTGATTTTTGCAATGTTACGTAGATGGAAAAAAGCTGTCCTTGAAACAGTCTTGATATGTTCTTCAAAAGAGAGATCAGGGTCCAGAGTAACGCCGAGGTCCCACGCTCTCCACCTTCTCCACTAGTGTCCCGTCAATGTGGATAGGAGGCTGCTCCCTCTGCTGTTTCCTGAAGTCCGTGGTAGACGCTGAATGATGGTAGAGGGGAAAGGGTGTGAGAACTATCAATCTCTTCATCCTACAAGCCTCTTCATCAGAGTGGATGTTTAAAGGTATCAGCAGCTGTTTACTATGTCTCCTAGCATGGTGCAGGGGACGGACACTCTCTGTGCTTAATTCATGTGGACCAGTACTCTTTATAAAGATCAAGGTTGGACGTCCTCGTTCTCATGTAATGGAGCTCCGCTATTCTGTTCTGCTATGGAAGTGATTCACAGGGCACTTAACGTGTGTGTGTGTGTGTGTGTGTGTGTGTGTGTGTGTGTGTGTGTGTGTGTGTGTGTGTGTGTGTGTGTGTGTGTGTGTGTGTGTGTGTGTTAAGTGCCCTGTGGATCATTTGAGTATATATGAGATTGAAGAGAGGGACTCACCCAGGTATTATCATGGCCTAACAGCTGGTAGTGCTGCTGATGCCTAACAGCTGGTAGTGCTGCTGATGCCTTAATAATGCTTCTCCCAGAGGGTTGGTGTGAGGGTCGTGTGCGAGGGTCGGTGCGAGGTGAAATAAAGGCATCCTGCTGCTGTTTCTTTTCTCCTTGTAAAAGTGCCAGTGTGTTGATGCTGATGATTGATGGGGAAAGAGGCACCTAGAGAGTGACGGCGGGTTGATGTCCAAAGGCATGACTGACGGCTGCTGATGGTGTGTGTTGTGTGTGCCCCAGGTTAACGAGGCAGAGGAGGAGCGGCTGAGGAGCGAGAGGGAGCACCAACGGGTCACTCAGCTGTGCCAGGAAGCAGAACAACGTGTCCAGACCCTTCAGAAATCCCTCAAGAGGTTCATCATCAAGTCCAAACCTTACTTTGAGCTCAAGGCTCAGTTCAACCACCTACTGGAGGTGTGTAGCCTCGTCTCAGACAGAATGACCCATAGGGCAGGAGCTTAATCTCTCTAAAATCAGTTCAAGATTGTACTCACTGTAGGATAGTCAGTACATTCTAACTGTATCAATCTGCCATTGTGATGTTACAGCAACACCTCAACTGCTTGTGTTGTGTTACTCTGAGTCCACTATAAAGCTGCGGTGTCCCTCATGGTTTGGTGCTACGACCAGTCTCTTTCTAATCGGCCATGTTTTATTAAGCAACACGTGACCCGCTAGTTTGAGAAGCTCCCGTTTTTTTTAAATTTCAACGAAACCAGACTGGCTCCGCGAGAGGCTCGCGCTGCTCAGCGTTAAAAATAACACTCTTCTATTTTCAAGATTTCGACAAGCGGGCTCACCCATTTTTACATTTACATTTTAGTCATTTAGCAGACGCTCTTATCCAGAGCAACTTACAGTAGTGAATGCATACATTTCATACCTTTTTTTCCCCCCCCCGTACTGGTCCCCCGTGGGAATCGAACCCACAACCCTGGCGTTGCAAACACCATGCTCTACCAACTGAGCCACACGGGACCACCCAAGAACACTAGTTCAATTAAAAATAAAAAAATACCGTGAAACATTTTGGGTTACGAATCCTGTTACTTCACCTTCATTTTTTTTTGACAGGAGCACAAGGCAAAGGTGGTGCAGCTGGAAGAGCGCGTTGCAAGGGTAAAAATGCGCTACTCCGTCGCCCTGCGCAACCTGGAGCAAATCAGCGAGCAGATCCATGCCCAGAGGGGGTGTGTCCGAGCCACCAGGGCCCGCCCCGTAGCCTGCGGTGGGCGGAGCTCCCCAGTGGGGGCGGAGGCTGAGGTCGGAGTTCAGGTTGGAGGAGCCTGTGGCGGAGGAGGAGGGTTGGAGGAGAAGGACTGGGCTGATGGAGAGAAGACCAGGCAGTGGGTGGAGAGACACAGAGAGCAGGGCTGGGGACACAGCGAGAGGGGAGAGGCAGGGTCAGACTCCATGTCTGTCATCAGCCTCCAGACCATCGCCTCGGACCTGGAGAAGTGTGACTCGGTGGGGCACCTGGGGGACCTGAGTGACGTGAGCAGCCTGATGGGAGAGGACTGGGAGAGGGACCGGTCCCTTATGGCTGAGAACAGAGACGGGAACCCAAGGGCAGAGGAGAGAGTTGTGAGAGAGGTGGACATCCCTGCTCCAAGGCAGGATAGATTGGAGGTGGTGAGGGGGGCGAGAGGGAGAGAGAGACAGGAGAGCTTTGTCAAGCAGCACCACAGAAGTGTGAGTTTGTGAGACCAGAATAGAAGGCACTGTGTCATGAATAATCAGATAAAGGAATGAAATCAAGAGAGTGCAAAGAATGCAGACGGCAATTGTGGAAGTTCTGTTTGAGGTATTGAAATGAGTCCCAAATAGAACCCTATTCCCTACATAGGTGCACTACTTTTGACCAAGGCCTATAGGGAATAGGTTGCCATTTGGCACACAAGCCTGCATCATTGTGACACTGCAGAGGGGAGTAGCAGGCAGGGGAGAGGGGCTGGTACATCATGCACACAGAGAGAGAAGAGGAAGTGTTAGGCGATTCACTAGGTCCTTGTGGGACTTGTAGTTCCTACACTTCTAATCTGTCTTATTGTTCAACACAGTAAGATATCTTGAGGTAAAGCTAGTCTTAACGCAGTACTGTGTGTAAATACAGAGACGTAGAACATAGAACATACCCTTAACTCTACTGACTGTTTCACATGCAGCTGAACGTTTTAAGCAGCAAAGCTTATTCTATCAATGCTATTTCTATATTGACATTAGTCCCTTAATGAACGCCTTTTGTGCTTCTTCCAAATTGATTGAATTACCACAGAATTTGGTTTCGGCTCGTCCTTGGCATGAACAAAAGGTGTTGATACAAGCAATACTGTTCTCTCTCTCTCTCTCCCTCCCTCTTGAGTAGAAATAGATTTTAAAAAACCATTTTATTTTGTTATTAGAGCTGTTTTTGTGTGTTTACCCCAGTAGAATGTTTGAATGTTCCCAAGCACCTAGAGGGCCAACGACTCCCTCAGACACCAGACTGTAGAGAATGTCTGTGTCACTCACATTAACCTAACACTTCCACAGTGTTTTTCTCTCTCTGACCTTTCACAATCCCTGCTTTCTGTCGGGAACAAATACTGTGTCTGCTATTCTGATCTTACACAAAATCACGTGTCCAAAATGGCACCCTATTCCATTTGTAGTGCACTACTTTTGACAAGGGCACGTTTGGGTTCTGGTCAAAAGTAGTGCACTATATAGGGACTAGGGTGACATTTAGGACTCATACAAGATGTTACACTGCTTGGTGGGAAATGGTTCTAGTTGACTCCTTTTTAGTATTGCGTAAAAACATAAAGAACAGTTTATTTTTTTGAGGAACATCAAAAATAAGATTTTAATTTTACTCAAATGTATTTTAAGTGCCTTTGGCCCTCCCTATTTATTATTATTATTATTATTATTATATATTTTTTTTTACATATTCTGAGAGTTTAATGCCCCTTAATGTCTTTGATGACATTTTTTGTAGTTAAGGAATCCCAATTCTAACCGTTGATTTAATTTCTTAACTGTCTTCCTTTTAATAGTGAGACAATTTTAGTGAAGTTTTCATTGTTTTAGATTTAAATACTTTAGCAGTGTTTTACCATAGTTAACATTGTTGAAAAATGTACTTGCGTTTCACCTGCTCTTAACAACACCACTAAATTGTATTGTAGTGTAACACCTGGTTGTAGTACATTATTTTTGTATCGGTTTTCACTTCCTGGGGTTATTTTTGACCAGTTTCTTCTCTTGTTCATTTTGTACCTGTTGACAGGTACCTTACCTTGATTTTATTGATCGCACCAGACACTGACACTAAATCACTACACTAGAGAGAGACAGGGAAGGAGGGAGCGGGGGAGGTAGAGAGGAAGGGAGGTAGGGAGAGAGAGGGAGGTAGAGGAAGGGAAGGAAGATATGGTATTTACTGTTAATGTACATACTTTAATGTTTTGTTCATGCAAACCAGTGCCATCGATTTGAATATTTTGACTGTTTTAAAGTGGATTTGCACATGAATACTTGTGGAGTTTTGTTTTTCCCTTTTTACACTCCTTATCCCTTCGCCCAGCCATCCATCGTTCATCCTTGTTACCTGGCTGTTCCCTCCTCTTAACCTGGTCAGCATCACCCTTGTTACCTGGCTGTTCCCTCCTCTTAACCTGGTCAGCATCATCCTTGTTACCTGGCTGTTCCCTCCTCTTAACCTGGTCAGCATCATCCTTGTTACCTGGCTGTTCCCTCCTCTTAACCTGGTCAGCATCACCCTTGTTACCTGGCTGTTCCCTCCTCTTAACCTGGTCAATATCACCCTTGTTACCTGGCTGTTCCCTCCTCTTAACCTGGTCAGCATCATCCTTGTTACCTGGCTGTTCCCTCCTCTTAACCTGGTCAACATCACCCTTGTTACCTGGCTGTTCCCTCCTCTTAACCTGGTCAGCATCATCCTTGTTACCTGGCTGTTCCCTCCTCTTAACCTGGTCAGCATCATCCTTGTTACCTGGCTGTTCCCTCCTCTTAACCTGGTCAGCATCATCCTTGTTACCTGGCTGTTCCCTCCTCTTAACCTGGTCAGCATCACCCTTGTTACCTGGCTGTTCCCTCCTCTTAACCTGGTCAGCATCATCCTTGTTACCTGGCTGTTCCCTCCTCTTAACCTGGTCAACATCACCCTTGTTACCTGGCTGTTCCCTCCTCTTAACCTGGTCAGCATCATCCTTGTTACCTGGCTGTTCCCTCCTCTTAACCTGGTCAGCATCATCCTTGTTACCTGGCTGTTCCCTCCTCTTAACCTGGTCAGCATCATCCTTGTTACCTGGCTGTTCCCTCCTCTTAACCTGGTCAGCATCACCCTTGTTACCTGGCTGTTCCCTCCTCTTAACCTGGTCAGCATCATCCTTGTTACCTGGCTGTTCCCTCCTCTTAACCTGGTCAGCATCACCCTTGTTACCTGGCTGTTCCCTCCTCTTAACCTGGTCAGCATCACCCTTGTTACCTGGCTGTTCCCTCCTCTTAACCTGGTCAATATCACCCTTGTTACCTGGCTGTTCCCTCCTCTTAACCTGGTCAGCATCATCCTTGTTACCTGGCTGTTCCCTCCTCTTAACCTGGTCAGCATCACCCTTGTTACCTGGCTGTTCCCTCCTCTTAACCTGGTCAGCATCATCCTTGTTACCTGGCTGTTCCCTCCTCTTAACCTGGTCAGCATCACCCTTGTTACCTGGCTGTTCCCTCCTCTTAACCTGGTCAGCATCATCCTTGTTACCTGGCTGTTCCCTCCTCTTAACCTGGTCAGCATCACCCTTGTTACCTGGCTGTTCCCTCCTCTTAACCTGGTCAGCATCATCCTTGTTACCTGGCTGTTCCCTCCTCTTAACCTGGTCAGCATCATCCTTGTTACCTGGCTGTTCCCTCCTCTTAACCTGGTCAGCATCATCCTTGTTACCTGGCTGTTCCCTCCTCTTAACCTGGTCAGCATCATCCTTGTTACCTGGCTGTTCCCTCCTCTTACCCTGGTCAATATCACATTTGCTTCTTCCCACAATATCCCCACTACCCCACTCCATCTGCTGATAAATGCTGACTTGAGATCAGTGGTCAGTTTGTGGGTCACTCCCAAATGGCACCCTATTCCCTATATAGTGCACTAGGATCCTGGTCTAAAGTAGTGCACTATGTAGGGAATAGGGTGTGTGAAGCATTAATGGAAGGTCTTCTCATTTGCCTGCTCTACTTGACACCGTGTTTTATTTGTTCATGTAAATAAGATGCATCCCAAATACAGCAGTGGTATATTCCCTACGTAGTGCACGACTTATGTGCCCTCGTCAAAAGAAGTGCACTAAATATAGGGGAATATGGTGCCATTTTAAAGTGTAGTGGATGTATAATAATACTGATGATATGAATGTTAACTTAGTAATCATGTACATGTTAATTTATGGAAAGATGCTGTTGCAACTATTAAACTTTGATTTAACACAATGTTTCATTTGTTTCATCTCTAGAAGCCTTCTGTGGAATGGGGTGTTCATCTGGGTAAAGTCATATAGCCTTCTGTGGAATGGGGTGTTCATCTGGGTAAAGTCATATAGCCTTCTGTGGAATGGGGTGTTCATCTGGGTAAAGTCATATAGCCTTCTGTGGAATGGGGTGTTCATCTGGGTAAAGTCATATAGCCTTCTGTGGAATGGGGGTTTTCATCTGGGTAAAGTCATATAGCCTTCTGTGGAATGGGGTGTTCATCTGGGTAAAGTCATATAGCCTTCTGTGGAATGGGGTGTTCATCTGGGTAAAGTCATATAGCCTTCTGTGGAATGGGGTGTTCATCTGGGTAAAGTCATATAGCCTTCTGTGGAATGGGGTGTTCATCTGGGTAAAGTCATATAGCCTTCTGTGGAATGGGGTGTTCATCTGGGTAAAGTCATATAGCCTTCTGTGGAATGGGGTGTTCATCTGGGTAAAGTCATATAGCCTTCTGTGGAATGGGGGTTTTCATCTGGGTAAAGTCATATAGCCTTCTGTGGAATGGGGGTTTTCATCTGGGTAAAGTCATATAGCCTTCTGTGGAATGGGGGTTTTCATCTGGGTAAAGTCATATAGCCTTCTGTGGAATGGGGGTTTTCATCTGGGTAAAGTCATATAGCCTTCTGTGGAATGGGGTGTTCATCTGGGTAAAGTCATATAGCCTTCTGTGGAATGGGGTGTTCATCTGGGTAAAGTCATATAGCCTTCTGTGGAATGGGGTGTTCATCTGGGTAAAGTCATATAGCCTTCTGTGGAATGGGGTGTTCATCTGGGTAAAGTCATATAGCCTTCTGTGGAATGGGGTGTTCATCTGGGTAAAGTCATATAGCCTTCTGTGGAATGGGGTGTTCATCTGGGTAAAGTCATATAGCCTTCTGTGGAATGGGGTGTTCATCTGGGTAAAGTCATATAGCCTTCTGTGGAATGGGGTGTTCATCTGGGTAAAGTCATATAGCCTTCTGTGGAATGGGGTGTTCATCTGGGTAAAGTCATATAGCCTTCTGTGGAATGGGGTGTTCATCTGGGTAAAGTCATACAGCCCAAAAAGACTGCCCACATTGAAAACTAGCTTGTCTTGTTTTTGCATCTATTTTTTTTGTTTTGATTTTAGAATAATTCCAGACGACCAACTATGACTTCAGCTCTTCATGTGTGCTTGTGTGAACCATTGATACAAAACATGTATTTGCTCGTGCCATTGAAATCGACAGTAGGACACATTCATTTGCAGATCCTTGTACCCCATTGGCATAAGCGGTTGCCACTGTTGTATTGCATAAGAGTCTTATCAATTTTAGTTTTTCCACACTCCAGTACACTTTCTGTAGGATTGTTACAACCATCCCTGGAGGCAGAGTTACTGTAGCATGATATTATGTACAGGTGGGCCTCTGTTGTGATCTGCAGTCTGAGAGAAACACCGGGTTGAAATAACACAGCACCAATGGGGAACAGCATCCTGCATGGTATGTCTGTCTACTCTGTAAAACTGAATATCAATGACACATGCGGAGTCCCAAATGGCACCCTATTCCCTATACAGTCGTGGCCAAAAGTTGAGAATGACACAAAAGTCTGCTGCCTCAGTTTGTATGATGGCAATTTTGTATATACTCCAGAATGTTATGAAGAGTGATCAGATGAATTGCAATTAATTGCAACGTCCCTCTTTTTTTCCATGCAAATTAACTGAATCTCAAAAAAGCATTTCCACTGCATTTCAGCCCTGCCACAAAAGGACCAGCTGACATCATGTCAGTGATTCTCTCGTTAACACAGGTGTGAGTGTTGACGAGGACAAGGCTGGAGATCACTCTGTCATGCTGATTGAGGTCAAATAACAGACTGGAAGCTTCAAAAGGAGGGTGGTGCTTGGAATCATTGTTCTTCCTCTGTCAACCATGGTTACCTGCAAGGAAACACGTGCCGTCATCATTGCTTTGCACAAAAAAGGGCTTCACAGGCAAGGATATTGCTGTCAGTAAGATTGCACCTAAATCGGCCATTTATCGGATCATCGAGAACTTCAAGGAGAGCGGTTCAATTGTTGTGAAGAAGGCTTCAGGGCGCCCAAGAAAGTCCAGCAAGTGCCAAGACCGTCCCCCAGAAGTTGATTCAGCTGCGGGATCGGGGCACCACCAGTACAGAGCTTGCTCAGGAATGGCAGCAGGCAGGTGTGAGTGCATCTGCACGCACAGTGAGGCGAAGACTTTTGGAGGATGGCCTGGTGTCAAGAAGGGCAGCCTAGAAGCCACTTCTCTCCAGGAAAAACATCAGGGACAGACTGATATTCTGCAAAAGGTACAGGGATTGGACTGCTGAGGACTGGGGTAAAGAGATTTTCTCTGATGAATTCCATTTCCAATTGTTTGGGCATCCGGAAAAAAACTTGTCCGGAGAAGACAAGGTGAGCGCTACCATCAGTCCTGTGTCATGCCAACAGTAAAGCATCCTGAGACCATTCATGTGTGGGGTTGCTTCCCAGCCAAGGGAGTGGGCTCACTCACAATTTTGCCTAAGAACACAGCCATGAATACAGAATGGTACCAACACATCCTCCGAGAGCAACTTCTCCCAACCATCCAGGAAGAGTTTGGTGATGAACAATGCATTTTCCAGCATGTTGGAGCACCTTGCCATAAGGCAACTAAGTGGCTCGGAGAACAAAACATCGATATTTTGGGTCAATGGCCAGGAAACTCCCCAGACCTTAATCCCATTGAGAACTTGTGGTCAATCCTCAAGAGGCAGGTGGACAAACAAAAACCCACAAATTCTGACAAACTCCAAGCATTGATTATGCACGAATGGGCTGCCATCAGTCAGGATGTGGCCCAGAAGTTAATTGACAGCATGCCAGGGCAGATTGCAGAGGTCTTGAAAAAGAAGGGTCAACACCGCAAATATTGACTCTGATTCAACTTAATGTAATTGTCAATAAAAGCCTTTGACACTTATGAAATGCTTGTAATTGTACTTCAGTATTCCATAGTAACATCTGACAAAAATATCTAAAGACACTGAAGCAGCAAACTTTGTGAAAATTTATATTTGTGTCATTCTCAAAACTTTTGGCCACGACTGTATCGTGCCCCTATGGGGCAAAAAGTAGCAAACTATATTTAGTCTTTATTTAACTAGGAAAGTCAGTTAAGAACAAATTCTTATTTACAATGACGGCCTAGGAACAGTGTGTTAACTGCCTTATTCTGGGTCAGAACGACAGATTTTTACCTTGTCAGCTCTGAGATTCAACCTAGTAACCTTTCGGTTACTGGCCCAACGCTCTAACCACTAGGCTACCTGCTAACTATATAGGGAATAGGGTGCCATTTGGGACAACAACAAAAAAACGAGAGAAAACGGAAAGATCATCGTCCGTTTCTCAAGAGTTTTTCAAATATTCAACGGGGATATAAATATAGATAAATATAAATGTAGAGAACAGCTGCACTCTGAACTCCGCCGGCTGCAATGGGAGAGAGGGAAGAAGAAGAGTAGTTAAAGGTATGAGGGACGTGATAATTGATATGTGACTGTGAAGGGGGAAAAAAAACAAGGGGGAGCGAGGCGAGAAAATTGGTGACAGACTGTAATTTTGGGGGCCATAGCGAATGGGAAAGTGACAAATGATTGGAGGGTAAGCAATCACAAGGGACTTCTGTGAAAACTATATCAGGAGCAAAGGTGACAGCTCTGCTAAGATGGAGACAAACTCAACTACCCTTTGAAGAGCTCTAGGGTGTCCACCAAATGGAGCCCTATTCCATACATAGTGAACTACTTTTGACCAAGGCCCATATGTAGGGATTAGGGTGCAATTTGAGATACTACAACACAGGTCTTCAATGAGCACAGTTACATGCACAAAATAATACGATTATTGTGGATAGATTCATATAATAGCTAGTTTAAAACGTTTACATGCTTTGAAAGAAGAACGATTTCCATAATAATGGACACATGGCTCTGACAGGCTACTGATGGCTATGATAGGCTACTGATGGCTATGATAGGCTACTGATGGCTCTGATAGGCTACTGATGGCTCTGATAGGCTACTGATGGCTCTGATAAATGCAGAAAATCTGCAATAAAAATAAACGTTCTACCACAGCATCCATGTTATTCTTGAGAAGCATTCTTGATTCTGAGTTCGGACATATATAAAGTTTGTATGTGAAACGACTTACTTCTACGACACATACATTCAGTTCCAAACACACTTGACTTGCGCTAAAGATGCAGGCTCACTCGGCTGCTGCTAGCACATGCTCTGCTGGGACACCGATTAAGAAAGATAGGCCAAATGTCCTAATAATTAGAAAGATTGCTCAGTAAACCAGATGTTTTAATCGGCGTATGTTTACTTTGACTTTCACCTTACACCAATAAAGATAAGCAGAGTAAGGTGTTTACATGACTATCTCATAATCTCCCTACTGCCATAATCAGTTTCAAATTATTACTGTGCATGTAAACGTACTCATTTGAGAGGCAAAAAAGAGAGACTTTGATATCTCTTTTCATGTTCTGATAAACTAACCGTTCAGCACCACATTCCAGAACTGTCCTTTCAGCACCACAGTCTACAACTGTCCTTTCACCACCACCAGTCTACAACTGTCCTTTCAGCACCACAGTGTACAACTGTCCTTTCACCACCACCAGTCTACAACTGTCCTTTCACCACCACCAGTCTACAACTGTCCTTTCAGCACCACAGTCTACAACTGTCCTTTCAGCACCACATTCCAGAACTGTCCTTTCAGTACCACATTCTAGAACTGTCCTTTCAGCACCACAGTCTACAACTGTCCTTTCACCACCACAGTCTAGAACTGTCCTTTCAGCACCCCATTCTAGAACTGTCCTTTCACCACCACAGTCTACAACTGTCCTTTCACCACCACAGTCTAGAACTGTCCTTTCAGCACCACATTCTAGAACTGTCCTTTCACCACCACAGTCTACAACTGTCCTTTCAACACCACATTCTACAACTGTCCTTTCAACACCACATTCTAGAATTGTTCTATCAGCACCACATTCCAGAACTGTCCTTTCAGCACCACATTCCAGAACTGTCCTTTCAGCACCACATTCCAGAACTGTCCTTTCAGCACCACATTCTAGAGCTGTCCTTTCAGCACCACATTCTAGAGCTGTCCTTTCAGCACCACATTCTAGAACTGTCCTTTCAGCACCACATTCTAGAACTGTCCTTTCACCACCACATTCTACAACTGTCCTTTCACCACCACATTCTACAACTGTCCTTTCAGCACCACATTCTAGAACTGTCCTTTCACCACCACATTCTACAACTGTCCTTTTAGCACCACATTCTAGAACTGTCCTTTCGGCACCACATTCTAGAACTGTCATTTCGGCACCACAGTCTAGAACTGTCCTTTCAGCACCACATTCTAGAACTGTCCTTTCAGCACCACATTCTAGAACTGTCCTTTTGGCGTCACATTATAGAGCTGTCCTTTCAACATTATAGAGCTGTCCTTTCAACACCATAACTGGACCAAACTATGGAGCTGTTCTTTCAGCACCACATTCCAAAGCTGTTCTCAGATATATTCAACATGTCATGTGTCCTCCCCAGCAGCCCTGGCCTTCCCCGCCTGCATCCCCTGCCTTCCCAGCCTACCCTGCTTCTCCAACCTCCCCTGCCTTCCCAGCCTGCATCCCCTGCCTTCCCAGCCTACCCAGCCTCCCCTGCCTTCCCAGCCTGCATCCCCTGCTTTCCCAGCCTGCATCCCCTCCCAGCCTGCATCCCCTGCCTTCCCAGCCTACCCTGCTTCCCCAACCTCCCCAGCCTACCCTGCATACCAGCCTCCCCTGCCTCCCAGCCTACCTACCCAGCCACCACTGCCCCCCCCCCCACCTACCCAGTCTACCCAGCCTACCCTACCAGCACAGAGCCAGAAGTCCTCTTAACCGATTTTGCTATCCAAACTGAAGAAACAATGAATGATAAACCTGATAATCCCTGCAATGACAATAGGGGGCCAGAGCGCTGCTGATGCTTGTCCTCCTCTGCAATACAATAACCACAGCTGTGTCCCAAATGGCACCCTATTCCCTATGTAGTGCACTACTGTTGAGGCCTCTGGTCAAAAGTAATGCACTACATAGGGAATAGGGTTACGTTTGAGACTCATCCTGTGAAGCTGCAGCTAGCCAGCCAGCCAGACCCAAACCTGCCAGCCGCAGAATAAGTTTTATAATACTCATAGAATGACTACATACATCAAACTGACACTCGACAAGAGGGGAGAAAAGAGGATGAGACAGAAGACGGAGTTGATTGGTTAGTTGCTGTTAGGCATCAACTCGGCATAGGCAGAGGTCTGGCGTTATTTATCTGGGATTTGTGCACCCCATCTGTCTTTCCGTCAGCCAATGAGCGCTCTAATTTCTCCCACCACTATCTCTAGTGAATACCCGGGGCCCATCGTCCGGGGCTGTAGGGGTACACTGAACCCTACTGCAGATAAGGGAGGAAGAGTTGGTGTTGAGTCTCGCCCAGTGACGTCGTGAGTGAGGGACATTGTGGAGAGCGAAGAGAAGGGGGAAGGAACACGCAGGGATGTGCACAGTGCAACGCTACCCAATATGTGTGTGTGTGTGTGCGTGCGTGTGTGTGTGTGTGTGTAGACAGTCTATCGTGCTTTTTCCCGAGTGAACATTTTACACCCGTCAGAAATGCAGCGAGTTTTTTTGTCAATTTGGGTCAGAGAATAGACGTATTGCAGTCTTGGTTTTGGGGAAAATGTGTTTCCACAAAAGCACACTTTTGCACACACTGTTGTCGACATTTGGTGTTTAATTTCTCCCTAAGAGTCTAATTCGACGGAAACATGGCAATTGAACGAGCATCTAGTATTTGTAAGTATGATTATAGTGCGCAATAGGCTACAGTAATCTCACCTAAACTTGGTAATGATTGTATGTATGCGGGTTTTAATTTTTAATTTTTTTTAACTTTGATGGACTATTGATACATTTTTGCATTCAAATCGACGTTTTGTCAACGATTTAAAACCAAGCAATATGAATGTATGACAACAGTAGGTTACTTAATCAACATTCAGCAATCTACAGCTTTCATTTCTAAGCGAGACTGTTTTTGTATGCATGGAGACAATTATCGGCTAAACGCAGCATTTGACAACAGCGCCATTTACAGATTTTTGATTTTTTTTTTATCAATAGAGTCTCAATAGCCTACTGGTTTACATTCGGGCAGATTGAATATTTGCGCAACGGTTATTGGTTGTGGTGGCCATTCGCTCTTGCGGGCACGTGCATACACATTGATTCTCACACACGCAAACACACACCTTTTCACACACGCCTCAGCACGGACGCTGGATGTACATCAACCAAGACTCTTTTTGTGATCGTCTTCCTCGATAACTGTCATCCCGAGCCAGCAGCTGAACAGTGCAGCAGTAAGTTTGGACATTTCAGTTCTCTTATCCTAGTCCCGCAGTGCTCCATCATTTCATGCCCCCCCCCCCTTATCTATCTTCCTTTCATTTGCATTGTTTAATTCTTCCTCATCATGATGAAATGCATGTGTGCTGTATTGGCCTGTTATCGCCCCTTTGGATTATTACTGTCAAAAGGGGCTATTTATTGTATTGCTGTGACAACATAGAATGAAATGCTCGCTGTGTTTATCTGTTAGTGTCCCCCCCCCCCACCCACAGCCACGGATAAGCCTGGCTCTGGTCTCTCTAGGTGTTCGACTGTCAGAGGGGCTTATGTATGGCTGTGAAAACAGACTAGTTCTTGGTATTACCTGTCCTCATTGTTTTTGATCAAAATGATGTGACAATAACAATACAGTCCACATGTAGGGGTGTTGCCTTGACAACACTCACTGACCTCTTCAACTTGTGTTTTTTTTGCTCTCCACAATTAGGCCTGTAACAGCACCATGTTATATGTATCCGCTGTGGACTTCACATGTTGGTGGTTGATTGATGGCTATCAGTTAAGAATATTTCATGACAGACCTGTAGCGCTGGCTGCAATGTAGTCCAACTCTGCTTTCATCCGTTCGTTACTACTGAATTCCAGCCCTCTCAAGGCTCGACGTACTGCTGGTTTACATCCCTGGTAGTTAATTGATCAATTCATGTAATTGATTGACCAGAGAGTTCTCTCACCTGGTGTCCCAGGTGTGACTCAATCAGCACCTGCTGTAAGGAATGAAAACCAGGGGACAGTTCGACCAACGTCTCTGTCCGTTGTCCTGAAATGCCCGTAAATGACACGTCAATATCCATTGTGCTGAAATGCCTGTGAATGACAAGTTGCTGTCCATTGTGCTGAAATGCCTGTGAATGACAAGTTGCTGTCCATTGTGCTGAAATGCCTGTGAATGACATGTTGCTGTCCATTGTGCTGAAATGCCTGTGAACGACAAGTTGCTGTCCATTGTGCTGAAATGCCTGTGAATGACAAGTTGCTGTCCATTGTGCTGAAATGCCTGTGAATGACAAGTTGCTGTCCATTGTGCTGAAATGCCTGTGAATGACAAGTTGCTGTCCATTGTGCTGAAATGCCTGTGAATGACAAGTTGCTGTCCATTGTGCTGAAATGCCTGTGAATGACAAGTTGCTGTCCATTGTGCTGAAATGCCTGTGAATGACAAGTTGCTGTCCATTGTGCTGAAATACATGTAAAACAACAGGCATGTCAGTCATGACTTCCAGGATCTCTTTTGAATGTCGAAAAATTGGCACAGCTTATTATTGAATCAATCACAATGGACCACTATTGTTTTGGTGTTTATGTAGCCATAGTGTGTGTGTGTCTCTGTGTGTACGTTACATTTGAAAGAGAGAGAGTGAGAGAGAGGAGGGAGAGAGACGAGAGAGAGGAGGGAGAGAGACGAGAGAGAGAGACGAGAGAGAGGAGGGAGAGAGACGAGAGAGAGGAGGGGGAGAGACGAGAGAGAGGAGGGGGAGAGACGAGAGAGAGGAGGGGGAGAGACGAGAGAGAGGAGGGGGAGAAATGAGAGAGAGGAGGGGGAGAGACGAGAGAGGAGGGAGAGAGACGAGAGAGAGGAGGGGAAGAGATGGGAGAGAGACGAGAGAGAGGAGGGGGAGAGACGAGAGAGAGGCGAGAGAGAGGAGGGGGAGAGATGGAGAGTTTGTGATAGAGGGGGTTAAATGTAAACAATTTTGTGTATCTGATTTGAGCCAGTGTGTGTCTGATTTGAGCCAGTGTGTGTCTGATTTGAGACAGTGTGTGTCTGATTTGAGACAGTGTGTGTCTGATTTGAGACAGTATGTGTCTGATTTGAGACAGCTATCTACTACCTGTTTTCTTCTCCGTCTTTAATTGAGATTAGATCAGACTTGCATCCTCAGGCCCTGTTTATAGATGTGAAGCCCCATCCTCATCTTGTCATGTATCTCTGCGTAGGACTTATTGGTGCCTACGTATTCCATTGTGTACTACTGGTATTCTGACTGAGCACTCTGGATTGTATGCGATTGTTTGATTCTGCCAGATACCGTTGCCATTGCACCTTTTATCATCACCGTCAGCAGTAGGCTAGTCCTTCCCCCCTCCTACTGCTTACTGTATATATGTCTGTTTGATTCTGCCAGATACCCATTGCTTTGTCTATTTGGCCCCCAGTTGAGTGTCTTCTTGTGTAATGCTGTGTAAAGTACCTTAGAGATTGTCTTGCAGATTCATTGTGTTAAGTTACCAGAGTCCTCCTAGTCACGTTCTGTTGCGCCTTTTTTCTGATAATGTGTTAGTTACTACAGGCCCTGGTCAAAAGTAGTGCACTATACAGGGAGTAGGATGCCATTTGGGACGCAGACTGTGTGTATGCTGGCTGTGTGTATGCTGGCTG
>NC_138317.1:40252500-40282500 GCF_965601325.2 Salmo salar
TCTCATTTCTCTCTCTCTCCATTTCTCTCTCTCTCTCCACTTCTCTCTCTCCACTTCTCTCTTTCCGCTTCTCTCTGTCTCTCTCTTTCTCCACTTCTCTCTCTCTCTATCTTTCATGCTATATATATATATATACTGCTCAAAAAAATAAAGGGAACACTTAAACAACACAATGTAACTCCAAGTCAATCACACTTCTGTGAAATCAAACTGTCCACTTAGGAAGCAACACTGATTGACAATAAATTTCACATGCTGTTGTGCAAATGGAATAGACAACAGGTGGAAATTATAGGCAATTAGCAAGACACCCCCAATAAAGGAGTGGTTCTGCAGGTGGGGACCACAGACCACTTCTCAGTTCCTATGCTTCCTGGCTGATGTTTTGGTCACTTTTGAATGCTGGCGGTGCTTTCGCTCTAGTGGTAGCATGAGACGGAGTCTACAACCCACACAAGTGGCTCAGGTAGTGCAGCTCATCCAGGATGGCACATCAATGCGAGCTGTGGCAGGAAGGTTTGCTGTGTCTGTCAGCGTAGTGTCCAGAGCATGGAGGCGCTACCAGGAGACAGGACAGTACATCAGGAGACGTGGAGGAGGCCGTAGGAGGGCAACAACCCAGCAGCAGGACTGCTACCTCCGCCTTTGTGCAAGGAGGAGCAGGAGAAGCACTGCCAGAGCCCTGCAAAATGACCTCCAGCAGGCCACAAATGTGCATGTGTCTGCTCAAACGGTCAGAAACAGACTCCATGAGGGTGGTATGAGGGCCCGACGTCCACAGGTGGGGGTTGTGCTTACAGCCCAACACCGTGCAGGACGTTTGGCATTTGCCAGAGAACACCAAGATTGGAAAATTCGCCACTGGCGCCCTGTGCTCTTCACAGATGAAAGCAGGTTCACACTGAGCAAGTGACAGACGTGACAGAGTCTGGAGACGCCGTGGAGAACGTTCTGCTGCCTGCAACATCCTCCAGCATGACCGGTTTGGCGGTGGGTCAGTCATGGTGTGGGGTGGCATTTCTTTGGGGGGCCGCACAGCCCTCCATGTGCTCGCCAGAGGTAGCCTGACTGCCATTAGGTACCAAGATGAGATCCTCAGACCCCTTGTGAGACCATATGCTGGTGCGGTTGGCCCTGGGTTCCTCCTAATGCAAGACAATGCTGGACCTCATGTGGCTGGAGTGTGTCAGCAGTTCCTGCAAGAGGAAGGCATTGATGCTATGGACTGGCCCGCCCGTTCCCCAGACCTGAATCCAATTGAGCACATCTGGGACATCATGTCTCGCTCCATCCACCAACGCCACGTTGCACCACAGACTGTCCAGGAGTTGGCGGATGCTTTAGTCCAGGTCTGGGAGGAGATCCCTCAGGAGACCATCCGCCACGTCATCAGGAGCATGCCCAGGCGTTGTAGGGAGGTCATACAGGCACGTGGAGGCCACACACAAGGACATTACATCAAAGTTGGATCAGCCTGTAGTGTGGTTTTCCACTTTAATTTTTAGTGTGACTCCAAATCCAGACCTCCATGGGTTGATAAATTGGATTTCCATTGATTATTTTTGTGTGATTTTGTTGTCAGCACATTCAACTATGTAAAGAAAAAAGTATTTAATAAGATTATTTCTTTCATTCAGATCTAGGATGTGTTGTTTAAGTGTTCCCTTTATTTTTTTGAGCAGTATATATATATACACTATCATTCAAAAGTTTTTTGTCCATTAAAATAACATCAAATTGATCAGAAATACAGTGTAGACATTGTTAATGTTGTAAATGACTATTGTAGCTGGAAACGGCTGATTTTTAATGGAATATCTACATAGGTGTTCAGAGGCCCATTATCAGCAACCATCACTCCTGTGTTCCAATGGCACGTTGTGTTAGCTAATCCAAGTTTATCATTTTAAAAGGCTAATTGATCATCAGAAAACCCTTTTGCAATTATGTTAGCACAGCTGAAAACTGTTGTTCTGATTAAAGAAGCAATACAACTGTCCTTCTTTAGACTAGTTGAGTATCTGGAGCATCAGCATTTGTGGGTTCGATTACAGGCTCAAAATGGCCAGAAACAAAGAACTCTCTTCTGAAACTCGTCAGTCTATTCTTGTTCAGAGAAATTAAGGCTATTCCATGCGAGAAATTGCCAAGAAACTGAAGATCTCGTACAATGCTGTGTAATACTCCCTTCACAGTGCAGCACAAACTGGCTCAAACCATAATAGAAAGAGGAGTGGGAGGCCCCGGTGCACAACTGAGCTAGAGGACAAGTACATTAGAGTGTCTAGTTTGAGAATCAGACGCCTCACAAGTCCTCAACTTGCAGCTTCATTAAATAGTACCCGTAGTGTAGTGGTGAAGTAGTGTAGTGTGGTAGAGTAGTGCAGTGTAGTAGTGTAGTAGTGTAGTCATGTAGTAGTGTAGCAGTGTAGTATAGTAGTGTGGTAGTGTGGTTGTGTGGTAGTGTAGTAGTGTAGTGTAGTAGTGTGGTATTGTAGTAGTGTAGTAGTGTGTTAGTGTGGTATTGTAGTGTAGTAGTGTAGTAGTGTGGTAGTGTAGTAGTGTAGTGTGGTATTGTAGTAGTGTAGTAGTGTGGTAGTGTAGTAGTAGTGTGGTATTGTAGTAGTGTAGTAGTGTGGTAGTGTAGTAGTGGTATGGTATTGTAGTAGTGTGGTAGTGTAGTAGTGTAGTGTGGTATATTGTAGTGTAGTGTAGTAGTGTGGTAGTGTAGTAGTGGTGTGGTATTGTAGTAGTGTAGTAGTGTGGTATTGTAGTAGTGTGGTATTGTGGTAGTGTGGTATTGTAGTAGTGTGGTAGTGTAGTAGTGTGGTATTGTAGTAGTGTGTTATTGTAGTAGTGTGGTAGTGTGGTATTGTAGTAGTGTAGTAGTGTGGTATTGTAGTAGTGTGGTATTGTAGTAGTGTGGTAGTGTAGTAGTGTGGTATTGTAGTAGTGTGTTATTGTAGTAGTGTAGTAGTGTGGTATTGTAGTAGTGTGTTATTGTAGTAGTGTGGTAGTGTGGTATTGTAGTAGTGTGGTATTGTAGTAGTGTGGTAGTGTAGTAGTGTGGTATTGTAGTAGTGTGTTATTGTAGTAGTGTAGTAGTGTGGTATTGTAGTAGTGTGGTAGTGTAGTAGTGTGGTATTGTAGTAGTGTGTTATTGTAGTAGTGTAGTAGTGTGGTATTGTAGTAGTGTAGTAGTGTGTTATTGTAGTAGTGTGGTAGTGTGGTATTGTAGTAGTGTGGTATTGTAGTAGTGTGGTAGTGTGGTATTATAGTAGTGTGGTAGTGTGGTATTGTAGTAGTGTAGTAGTGTGGTAGTGTAGTAGTGTGGTATTATAGTAGTGTGTTATTGTAGTAGTGTGGTAGTGTGGTATTGTAGTAGTGTAGTAGTGTGTTATTGTAGTAGTGTGGTAGTGTGGTATTGTAGTAGTGTAGTAGTGTGGTATTGTAGTAGTGTGGTAGTGTGGTATTGTAGTAGTGTGTTATTGTAGTAGTGTGGTAGTGTGGTATTGTAGTAGTGTGGTAGTGTGGTATTGTAGTAGTGTGGTAGTGTGGTATTGTAGTAGTGTGGTATTATAGTAGTGTGGTAGTGTGGTATTGTAGTAGTGTAGTAGTGTGGTATTGTAGTAGTGTAGTAGTGTGGTATTGTGGTAGTGTGGTATTGCAGTAGTGTAGTATTGTAGTAGTGTGGTATTGTAGTAGTGTGTTATTGTAGTAGTGTGGTATTGTAGTAGTGTAGTAGTGTGGTATTGTAGTAGTGTGGTATTGCAGTAGTGTAGTATTGTAGTAGTGTGGTAGTGTGGTATTGTGGTAGTGTAGTAGTGTGGTATTGTAGTAGTGTGGTAGTATGGTAGTGTATTGTGGTAGGGTAGTGTGGTAGTGTGGTAGTGTTGTATTGTAGTAGTGTGGTAGTGTAGTGTGGTAGTGTAGTTGTGCTTTTGTATGGTAGTGTAGTAGTGTAGTAGTGTTGTATTGTAGTAGTGTAGTAGTGTAGTGTGGTAGTGTGGTAGTGTAATGTAGTGCAGTAGTGTGGTAGTGTAGTGTAGTAGTGTGGTAGTGTAGTGTAGTAGTGTGGTAGTGTAGTAGTATGGATGTGCAGTTGTGTGGTAGTGTGGTAGTGTAGTAGTGTTGTAGCACAGTGTGGTAGTGTGGTAGTGTAGTGTGTAGTGTGGTAGTGTGATAGTGTAATAGTGTGTGGGAGTGTGGTAGCATCGTGTGGTAGTGTAGTGTGTAGTGTGGTAGTGTGATAGTGTGGTAGTGTGTAGTGTGGTAGTGTAGTAGTGTAGTGTAGCAGTGTGTTAGTGTTGAGTAGTGCGGTAGTGTGGTAGTGTACAAGTGTACTAGTGTGGTAGTGTAGTAGTGTGGTAGTGTGGTAGTGTAGTAGTGTAGTGTAGTAGTGTGGTAGTGTAGTAGAGTAGTGTGGTATCATAGTGTGGTAGTGTGGTAGTGTAGTGTAGTAGTGTGGTAGTGTAGTGTAGTAGTGTGGTAGTCTAGTGTAGTAGTGTAGTGTAGTAGTGTGGTAGTGTAGTGTAGTAGTGTAGTGTGGTAGTGTAGTAGTGTAATAGTGTGTGGTAGTGTGGTAGCATCGTGTGGTAGTGTGGTAGTGTAGTGAAGTAGTGTAGTGTAGTAGTGTGGTATTGTAGTAGTGTAGTAGTGTAGTGTAGTAGTGTAGTAGTGTGGTATTGTAGTAGTGTGGTAGTAAAGTGTAGTAGTGAAATAGTGTGGTATTGTAGTAGTGTAGTAGTAAAGTGTAGTAGTGAAATAGTGTGGTATTGTAGTAGTGTAGTAGTGTGGTATTGTAGTAGTGTGGTATTGTAGTAGTGTGGTAGTGTGGTAGTGTGGTAGTGTAGTAGTGGGGTAGTAAAGTGTGGTAGTGTAGTAGTGTAGTAGTGTAGTAGTGGGGTAGTAAAGTGTAGTAGTGTAGTAGTGGGGTAGTAAAGTGTGGTAGTGTAGTAGTGTAGTAGTGGGGTAGTAAAGTGTGGTAGTGTAGTAGTGTCACGGCTGTCGTCAGGAAAGGAGGACCAAAATGCAGCAGGTATGTGGTTGCTCATCTTGCACTTTTATTTGACTCAAAATGAACACCAAAATAACAAAACGAACTCACGATCAACGAAACAGTCTTCTCAGGCTCACACACGCTAGACAAGAAACAATCTCCCACAAAACCTACACCAAACAATTACCCATATATAGGACTCTCAATCAGAGGCAACGAGGAAGCACCTGCCTCCAATTGAGAGTCCCAACCCCCCCATTAACCTAACATAGAAATACACTCACTCAACTAAACATAGAAATACCTAAACATAGAACATAAACCAAACCCGGAAATAATAAATCAAACGCCATTCAACAAACACACCACCCCGAACCGCATAAAACAAATACCCTCTGCCACGTCCTGACCAAACTACAATAACCATTAACCCTTATACTGGCCAGGACGTGACAGATATTGTAGTAGTGTAGTAGTGTGGTATTGTAGTAGTGTGGTAGTGTAGTAGTGCTGTAGTGTGGTAGTGTAGTGTAGTAGTGTGGTACTGTAGTGTGGTAGTGTACTTTAGTATGGTAATACTGTAGTGTGGTAATACTGTAGTGTGGTAATACTGTAGTATGGTAATACTGTAGTGTGGTAATACTGTAGTGTGGTAATACTGTAGTGTGGTATTACTGTGGTACTACTGTGGTGTGGTAATACTGTAGTGTGGTAGTGTACTTTAGTATGGTAATACTGTAGTGTGGTAATACTGTAGTGTGGTAATACTGTAGTGTGGTAATACTGTAGTGTGGTAGTGTACTGTAGTGTGGTAGTGTACTGTAGTGTGGTAGTACTGTAGTATGGTAATACTGTAGTGTGTTTATACTGTAGTGTGGTAATACTGTAGTGTGTTAATACTGTAGTGTGGTAATACTGTAGTGTGGTAGTGTACTGTAGTGTGGTAATACTGTAGTGTGGTAGTGTACTGTAGTGTGGTAATACTGTAGTGTGGTAATACTGTAGTGTGGTAGTGTACTGTGGTGTGGTAATACTGTAGTGTACTTTAGTATGGTAATACTGTAGTGTGGTAATACTGTAGTATGGTAATACTGTAGTGTGGTAATACTGTAGTGTGGTAATACTGTGGTGTGGTAATACTGTAGTGTGGTAATACTGTAGTGTGGTAGTGTACTGTAGTGTGGTAGTACTGTAGTATGGTAATACTGTAGTGTTTTTATACTGTAGTGTGGTAATACTGTAGTGTGGTAGTGTACTGTAGTGTGGTAATACTGTAGTGTGGTAATACTGTAGTGTGGTAGTGTACTGTAGTGTGGTAATACTGTAGTGTGGTAATACTGTAGTGTGGTAATACTGTAGTGTGGTAGTGTACTGTAGTGTGGTAATACTGTAGTGTGGTAATACGGTAGTGTGGTAATACTGTAGTGTGGTAATACTGTAGTGTGGTTATACTGTAGTGTGGTAGTGTACTGTAGTGTGGTAATACTGTAGTGTGGTTATACTGTAGTGTGGTAGTGTACTGTAGTGTGGTAATACTGTAGTGTGGTAATACTGTGGTGTGGTTATGTACTGCGTTCCTTTATCTGGGTGTGTGTATATATGACCGCTTGCCTCTGTGTGTCTGTGTTTCTGTTTTTGTGTGCACACATGCGTACGCATTCCCTCTGTCTGTCTGTCTGTCTGTCTGTCTGTGAAGGCATCGTGGGCGGACAAATCTAAAATGAGTCAGATGTAAAATGATTATTGACTTGGTAATGTGTTAGGTCTTATTGGATCCGCTTTCTGACTGTTCCCCTTCAATCCTCTGACGTCTAGTCGGATTCTAAACTCTCTCTTCTTCACCCAGCTCAGACCTCCCCTGTCAGTTGGTCCAATTTCTCTCCGAATCTCAGAGAATTGTCCGCATTGAGAAGGAAAGATGATGTTTCAGTCAGAAACCAGGGTCATAGATAATATCCTGCTGAATGGGTAAGAAACCAGGGTCATAGATAATATCCTGCTCAAAGGATAAGAAACCAGGGTCATAGATAAAATCCTGCTGAATGGGTAAGAAACCAGGGTCATAGATAATATCCTGCTCAGAGGGTAAGAAACCAGGGTCATAGATAAAATCCTGCTGAATGGGTAAGAAACCAGGGTCATAGATAATATCCTGCTGAATGGGTAAGAAACCAGGGTCATAGATAATATCCTGCTCAGAGGATAAGAAACCAGGGTCATAGATAATATCCTGCTGAATGGATAAGAAACCAGGGTCATAGATAATATCCTGCTGAATGGGTAAGAAACCAGGGTCATAGATAATATCTAGCAGACCTTGTCTCTGCCTTTGTTCAAAGCCTCCTTGAAGTGTGATGTTTCGAAGTTTTATGTCTTTGTTATAAGCAAGAACATTCTCTTTTTCCTATGGTAACTCATTCTTTGTTCAAGGCCTCTTTTTCCTATGGTAACTCATTCTTTGTTCAAAGCCTCTTTTTCCTATGGTAACTCATTCTTTGAGCCATTTTCAATGCGTTAGTATATCAATGAAACAATGTCTCTATTTCTCCTTTGACAACATAAGTGTTCAGACACAGGCCACAAAGACAGGTGCTTCAGTATGTCAGTAAATTGACTGTTGTGTGTGTGTGTGTGTGTGTGTGTGTGTGTGTGTGTGTGTGTGTGTGTGCACGTGTGTGTGTGTGTGCGTTTATGCATTCTGTCATTTAGGTTAGGATTGTGGATGTTGATCCATCCTCAGTTTTTCTCCTATCACAATAATTACGTTCTGTAACTGTTTTAAAGTCACCATTGGCTTCATGGTGAAACGCCTGAGCGGTTTCCTTCCTCTCCGGCAACTGAGTTAGGAAGGACACCTGTATCTTTGTAGTGACTGGGTGTATTGATGCACCATCCAAAGTGTAATTAATAACTTCAATGTCTGTTTTTTTTTATCCATCTACCAATATGTGGCCTTCTTTGCGAGGCATTGGGAAAACCTCTCTGATCTTTGTGGTTGAATCTGTGCTTGAAATGTACTGCTCGACTGAGTGACCTTACAGATAATTGTATGTGTGGGGCAAAGAGATGAGGTAGTCATTAAAAAAATCATGTTAAACACTATTACTGCACACAGAGTGAGTCCATGCAACTTATTATGTTACTTCTTAAGCACATTTTTACTCCTGAACTTATTTAAGCTTACCATAACAAAGGGGTTGAATACTTATTGACTCAAGACATTTCAGCTTTTAATAATAAAAAATTAAAAAATTCTAAAAACATATTTCAACTTTGACATTGTGGGGTATTTTGTGTAGGCCAGTAACACAAAATCTGAACTTAAATCCATTTAAAATTCAGGCTGTAACACAACAAAATGTGGAAAAAGTAAATGGGTGTGAACACTTTCTGTTGGCACTGTATATCAAACACCAACACTCAAGCGAAGAAAACCAATGTCTGATACATGGTCCTTTTTCCTCATTGTTGCCCTCAGTGAAATGAAAAAAAATAAATACTTTTCACAGTAACTGAAGGAGACAAATTGCCATGATGGGTTAAATGATGAGAAATGTGAAACCTGTCAGGGAGAAAAGGAGTGTACATGAATGGTTGCCAAGCAACTGAATTAGGCAGCTTTCAGCTTTGGTTCCAGTGAACCGAAGGGACAGCCGTTTGTCTGTTGCCCATGTTCTGACTGTCACCTGTCAGCTTGAAAATGTATGGAGGGGCGAAAGATGTGTGTGTGTGTGTGTGTGTGTGTGTGTGTGTGTGTGTGTGTGTGTGTTAAGCATGAGAATTGCCAGCGACCTCACAATATGATATTATCACGACACTTAGGTGCCGGTACGATATGCATTGCGATTCTTACGATTCTCAAGATTTTATATGTATTGTGATTCGATACTGTGATTTTCTTGCGATTCGGTGTTCCAGACATACACTACATGTGGATATCAGCTCGTCGAACATCTCTTTTCAAAATCATGGGCATTAATATGGAGTTGGTCCCCCCCCCTTTGCTGCTATAACAGCATCCACTCTTCTGGGAAGGCTTTCCATTAGATGTTGGAATATTGCTGCGGGGACTTGTTTCCATTCAGCCACAAGAGCATTAGTGAGGACGGGGACAGATGTTAGGCGATTAGGCCTGGCTCGCAGTCGACGTTCCAATTCATACCAAAGGTGTTCGATAGGGTATAGGTCAGGGCTCTGTATAGGTCAGGGCTATGTTCTTGAGTCCACCCAGCAGACCACCCAGCAGACCATCAAACAGTACATATGTTCTGGAGACCATCCAACAGTAAATACAGTGAGGGAAAAAGTATTTGATCCCCTGCTGATTTTGTATGTTAGCCGACTGACAAAGAAATTATCAGTGTATAATTTTAATGGTAGGTTTATTTGAACAGTGAGAGACAGAATAACAACAAAATAATCCAGAAAAAACACATGTCAAAAATGTTATAAATTGATTTGCATTTTAATGAGGGAAATAAGTATTTGACCCCCTCTCAATCAGAAAGATTTCTGGCTCCCAGGTGTCTTTTATACAGGTAACGAGCTGAGATTAGGAGCACACTCTTAAAGGGAGTGCTCCTAATCTCAGTTTGTTACCTGTATAAAAGACACCTGTCCACAGAAGCAATCAATCAATCAGATTCCAAACTCTCAACCATGGCCAAGACCAAAGAGCTCTCCAAGGATGTCAGGGACAAGATTGTAGACCTACACAAGGCTGGAATGGGCTACAAGACCATCGCCAAGCAGCTTGGTGAGAAGGTGACAACAGTTGGTGCGATTATTCGCAAATGGAAGAAACACAAAATAACAGTCAATCTCCCTCGGCCTGGGGCTCCATGCAAGATCTCACCTCGTGGAGTTGCAATGATCATGAGAACGGTGAGGAATCAGCCCAGAACTACACGGGAGGATCTTGTCAATGACCTCAAGGCAGCTGGGACCATAGTCACCAAGAAAACAATTGGTAACACACTACGCCGTGAAGGACTGAAATCCTGCAGTGCCCGCAAGGTCCCCCTGCTCAAGAAAGCACATATACATGCCCATCTGAAGTTTGCCAATGAACATCTGAATGATTCAGAGGACAACTGGGTGAAAGTGTTGTGGTCAGATGAGACCAAAATGGAGCTCTTTGGCATCAACTCAACTCGCCGTGTTTGGAGGAGGAGGAATGCTGCCTATGACCCCAAGAACACCATCCCCACCGTCAAACGTGGAGGTGGAAACATTATGCTTTGGGGGTGTTTTTCTGCTAAGGGGACAGGACAACTTCACCGCATCAAAGGGACGATGGACGGGGCCATGTACCGTCAAATCTTGGGTGAGAACCTCCTTCCCTCAGCCAGGGCATTGAAAATGGGTCGTGGATGGGTATTCCAGCATGACAATGACCCAAAACACACGGCCAAGGCAACAAAGGAGTGGCTCAAGAAGAAGCACATTAAGGTCCTGGAGTGGCCTAGCCAGTCTCCAGACCTTAATCCCATAGAAAATCTGAGGAGGGAGCTGAAGGTTCGAGTTGCCAAACGTCAGCCTCGAAACCTTAATGACTTGGAGAAGATCTGCAAAGAGGAGTGGGACAAAATCCCTCCTGAGATGTGTGCAAACCTGGTGGCCAACTACAAGAAACATCTGACCTCTGTGATTGCCAACAAGGGTTTTGCCACCAAGTACTAAGTTATGTTTTGCAGAGGGGTCAAATACTTTTTTCCCTCATTAAAATGCAAATCATTTTATAACATTTTTGACATGCGTTTTTCTGGATTTTTTTGTTGTTATTCTGTCTCTCACTGTTCAAATAAACCTACCATTAAAATTATAGACTGATCATTTCTTTGTCAGTGGGAAAACATACAAAATCAGCAGGGGATCAAATACTTTCTTCCCTCACTGTATGTTCTGACTTGCTTCCATTCAGCCACAAGAGCATTAGTGAGGTCGGGCACTGATGTTAGGCGATTAGGCCTGGCTCACTGTCTGCGTTCCAATTCATCCCAAAGGTGTTCGATGGGGTTGACGTCAGGGCTCTGTGCAGGCCAGTCAAGTTCTTCCACATCGATCTCGACAAACCATTTCTGTATGGACCTCACTTTGTGCGCTGGGGCATTGTCATGTTGAAACAGGAAAGGGCCTTCCCCAAACTGTTGCCACAAAGTTGGAAGCACAGAATCGTCTAGAATGTCATTGTATGCTGTAGCGTTAAGATTTCCCTTCACTGGAACTAAGGGGCCCGAACCATGAAACACAGCACCAGACCATTATTCCTCCTCCAACAGTTGGCACTTTGCATTGGGGCAGGTAGCATCCTCCTGGCATCTGCCAATCCCAGATTTGTCCATTGGACTGCCAGATGGTGAAGCATGATTTATCACTCCAGAGAACTCTTAGGCTTGTGTGCGGCTGCTCGGCCATGGAAACCCATTTCATTAAGCGCCCAACTAACAGTTCTTGTGCTGACGTTGCTTCCAGAGGCAGTTTGGAACGCTGTAGTGAGTGTTGCTTCCGAGGAAAGACACGCTTCAGCACTCGGCGGTCCAGTTCTGTGAGCTTGTGTGGCCTACCACTTTGCTGCTGAGCCGTTGTTGCTCCTAGACGTTTCCACTTCACAATAACAGCACTTACAGTTGACCGGGGCAACTGGCATCTTATGGTGGCATCTTAAGGTGGCATCTTATGATGGTGCCACGCAGTAAGGCCATTCTTCTGCCAGTGTTTGTCTATGAAGATTGCATGGCCGTGTTTTCGATTTTATACACCTGTGGTTACATATAATATAGATTGTATCTGTATTACTGAACTGTATGTATCCATATCAGGGAGTCTGTAGGTAACGTCCTCATGGGCTGGACTGGCAGTGTAAAGAGATGGTGAGACAGATGGAATGTCCAGCGAGGGGTGGTGTGAGTGAGTGAGTGAGTGAGTGAGTGAGTGAGTGAGTGAGAGAGAGAGAGAGAGAGAGAGAGAGAGAGAGAGAGAGAGAGAGAGAGAGAGAGAGAGAGAGAGAGAGAGAGAGAGACAGTGTGTGAGAGAGCTCTAGCAGCTACAATGAGGCAAAAAGAAAACATAATTCATCGCTAAAGCCACAGTGAGAGAGAGAGAGAGAGAGTGAGAGAGAGACTCTATGCCCACTAGTATTCCTCTATAACAGTAGTGTTTGTCTGAAGGAGTGTTACTGTTAACCCTGCACTGCAGCAGCTCTCTAACACTGCGCTAGTCCAGCTACCTTCATATTTGACTTCATACCAAATGGGCACCCTATTCCCTCTGCAGTGCACTACTTTTAACCAGGGAACATAGGGCCTCTGATCAAAAGTACTGCACTATATAAGGAATACGGTGCCATTTGGGATGCAAAGCCACTTCTCCATACAAGGCCACCTCACCCTCTGACAGCCGTTTGAAATTCCCCTCGATGCAGCAGGGTTCTGTAAAGGCGTTGGCACGCTCTGTCATGGTTATATAGTTATAGGTTTAGTCCCAAATGGCACCCTATTCTATTTGTAGTGCACTACTTTTGACCAGGGAATCCCACAGGGCTCTGATCGACGGTAGTGCACTATATAGGGAATAGGGTGCCATTTGGGACTGAGACGTGGGCTCTTAACTTTCACAGCTCTGTTCCAAAGGGTCCTTCACACATGCACAGATGTAGGATCTTAATTTGATCACCCTGTAGCAGGAAAACTTTTCTGCAATGCAGGAATTGTAAAACTTGTAGTGTATTTGAGGTTTCAAAAGGCTTCTGAATTGTGTTATTTAAACTTAGAAATTTCAGACTTGATTTTCCCTTACGAAATGTTTCATCAACCCTTACAAATATGTCCGTTAATTATAGTGTACATAATAATTCACATTTCCTGTTGCTGCAGGATTATTTTCATGCTGTAGCACATCAATCAAATGTATTTATAAAGCCCTTCTTACATCAGCTGATGTCACAAAGTGCTGTACAGAAACCCAGCCTAAAACCCCAAACAGCAAGCAATGCAGGTGTAGAAGCACGGTGGCTAGGAAAAACTCCCTAGAAAGAACCGGCTCAAATTGAACTGACTGGCTCAAACTGGCTTAAAAAAGAACTGTCTCAAACTGTCTCAAATTAAGATTCTACATCTGAGGCGTGACGAGGAGCGACTCCCACCTGTATGATTTAAGATGATAATGTGTCCAGATCCATTCATTATCATTTCATGACTGATTGATGTGCTTCTCCTGAAGTCAATAAAAAAAGAAATTTAATCAAAAATCCAATCTATGATTTTTCCATTAAACGTCCAATGTAGTCGTTTTTATCTCAATATCAAATCATTTCTGTGTAGCAGTTAAGTTCCTTACTGTGATTGTTTTCAATTAAAATTGTCAAAAAGAAACTAAATTAGCTTCTTAGCAAAGGGCAATTTCTCAAGCAAGAATTTAGGTAGGACTGTCTGGGAGTGGTCTGAGTGGGGAGGGGAAAACTATAAACTAGCTGTTATTGGCAGAGAGGTTTGGAACTCTCTTTCTTATTGGTCTATTAACTAATTTACCGCCTGGTGATGTCACCATGGGAGGCTGAAACTCCATCCCTCCATCTGCCATTTTTTCCCCCCAAACAATTCTTACACTAAAACTGCATTTTTCATTACTTTCACAATTTTACAGTATTATTCCAATCTCATAGTGTGGAAATATACAGTATTTAAAACGCAGTGAAAGTATGTTTTTTGACCTCACTGGGCCTTTAAGTTCTCAGAGCTGTGAGAGAACATGTTGCGGTGGCATACCCACCACAGGATTTGATCTGTGAGTATTTGTAACGTTTTAATATGCGGCATCTGGTCCCTTGTGTCAAAGGCTGCAAATCTGGCAGCCTACTTACTATATAGTGCTCTACTTTTGACCAGGACTCAGGTCATAAGTAATGCGCTAAATAGGGAATAGGGTGTAACCTTTGACACATGTAGCTACAGATTTACTATAGCTGTTGATGGTGCCCTCACGGGTTTTGTATCCCATCAGTTGGCTTTGGTGGTGTGTTTGAATGTTGTATTGTTTTACTACTGTTGTTGGGTTGGGCAGTGTGTAAAGGCCCAATTAAGCTGTTTTTATATCGATATCAAATCATTTCTGGGCATCAAGGCACAAGGCGAGACCCAGATGCAGACAGTTGGAGTCTTACAATGTTTATTAATCCAAAAAGGGCTAGGCAAGAGAATGGTCACGTACAGGTAAAAGGTCAAAACCAGTTCAGAGTCCAATAGGTACCGAAGGGCAGGCAGATTCAAGGTCAGAGCAGGCAAGTGGGAAAGTAGTCCAGAGTCAGGCAGAGGTCAGAACCGGGAGGAGTAGCAAAGGAGTATGGGGGGAAAAACACTCTGGTTGACTTGACTAAACATACAAGATAAACTGGCACAGAGAGACAGGAAACACCGGGATAAATACACTGGGGAAAATAAGTGACACCTGGAGGGGGTGGAGACAATCACAGGAACAGGTGAAACAGATCAGGGCGTGACATCTGGGTAACAATTAAGCTGTTTTTATATCAATATCAAATCATTTCTGGGTAACAATTAAGTGCCTTACTGTAATAGTTTTCCATTAAAATTAACAAAAATATATATTTTTTGCAAACAAAAATGGCTCCAGCGATCATTTTGCTATGACTGTCTGGGAGGGGTCTGAGTAAGGGGGGAAAAACTGAAAACTAGCTGTTATTGGCAGAGAGGGTTGGAACTCTGTTTGTTATTAGTCTATTAATAACCAATTTACTGCCTGGTGACATCACCAGGCAAGCTGAAACTCTCTCCCATGCAAATCTGCTGATTATAATATTTTATTTTCAACCAGCAACTATCATGGGATAAGAATTTTTTTCATACTTTTACAATGTTCATTCCATCATCTTTTCCACAATATGATACAAAACACAGGAAAACATAATTTTGATTTCACCGGGCCTTTAATGAAACACTTTAGCACTCATTCTCTCATCCTCCACTTTGCTGCTTTCATCGAGCTGCGTCCCAAATCGCACCCTATTCCCTATGGGCCCTGGTCAAAAGTAGGGCACTAGTACTATAGAGAATAGGGTGTCATTTGGAACGTAGGCCATCAAATCACTGCAGGAGGGCCATTCATTTGATTCGAAATAAATAATCAGTCCATTCAATTATACTGCAATTATCTCCCGCTCAAAAGCACTGGATAAAGTGCACCTAAATATTCCTTTGCACATTCTCTGGCTGGCTGGCTGGCTGGCTCTCTGGCTGGCTGGCTGGCTGGCTGGCTCTCTGGCTGCCTGGCTCTCTGGCTGGCTGGCTGGCTCTCTGGCTGGCTGGCTCTCTGGCTGGTTGGCTGCCTGGCTCTCTAGCTGGCTGGCTGCCTGGCTCTCTGGCTGGCTGCCCGGCTCTCTGGCTGGCTGGCTGGCTGCCTGGCTCTCTGGCTGGCAGGCTGGCTCTCTGGCTGGCAGGCTGGCTCTCTGGCTGGCAGGCTGGCTCTCTGGCTGGCTGGCTCTCTGGCTGGCTGGCTCTCTGGCTCTCTGGCTGGCTGGCTGGGTGTCTGGCTGGCTCTCTGGCTGGCTCTCTGGCTCTCTGGCTGGGTTTCTGGCTGGCTGCATGGTTGGCTCTCTGGCTGGCACCATACAAGGCAAAGCAAGCAGGGTAACAGTGCATTGATGTATTGCTAATTCAGCCCTCTTTCAGTCTAGGCCTGTGTCCATGCCTTCATGTATACTGGGCTGATGGTGAATCACGGGCGGTAACCACTGCTGCACCAGTAGTAGTGGAGGAATAGAGTAGTGGTGCTTGGATTATGACCAGTATACTATTCAGACCATTCAAACTAATGAAATGACTGGTGCTGGTGCTGGTGCTGGGACTGGTGCTGGGACTGGTGCTGGGACTGGGTCTGTGAATGGGACTGGGACTGGGACTGGGTCTGTGAATGGGACTGGTGCTGTGAATGGGACTGGGTCTGGGACTGGGTCTGGTGCTGGGACTGGGTCTGTGAATGGGACTGGGTCTGTGAATGGGACTGGTGCTGGGACTGGGTCTGTGAATGGGACTGGGTCTGGGACTGGTACTGGTGCTGGGACTGGGTCTGAGAATGGGACTGGTGCTGTGAATGGGACTGGGTCTGTGAATGGGACTGGGTCTGGGACTGGGTCTGGTACTGGTGCTGGGACTGGGTCTGTGAATGGGACTGGGTCTGTGAATGGGACTGGGTCTGGGACTGGTACTGGTGCTGGGACTGGGTCTGTGAATGGGACTGGGTCTGTGAATGGGACTGGGTCTGGGACTGGGTCTGGTACTGGTGCTGGGACTGGGTCTGTGAATGGGACTGGGTCTGTGAATGGGACTGGGTCTGGGACTGGGTCTGGGACTGGTGCTGGGACTGGGTCTGTGACTGGTGCTAACCCAGAACTAAAATCTTGGTCAGATGCTCGTAGTCTGTCCAGGAGAGATTAGGTAAGTGGTGACTGGACAGTCACTAGGTGGTAGTGGTGGAGGAATAGGACTGGCACAGTACTACTGATGCCATTCAAAGTAGTGAAATAACAAAGACAGAGACAGGGACTGTCATTAAGACTGCTTCAGAAGGAACTCTCACCAAGCCTCTTTGTTTCCTAGTGCTCATATACTCTGTAACATCTAGCGTTCTTATCTCTGTTCTTGTCTCTCCCTTTCTCTCTCTTCTTTCTCTCATCTCTACCCCTCCCTTTCTCTCTTCCTCTCTCTCGTCTCTACCCCTTCTTTCTCTCTCTTCCTCTCTCTCTCGTCTCTACCCCCTCCCTCTCTCTCTACCTCTGTCTGTCTCCCCTGAGGCCCTATTGCCCTATTATAAAGGACAATCTGAGGAGTGGGGTGGCGAAAGAGAATTCAACTTTTCACGTTACATCCTTGTAGCTGGCAACGCGACATTCTTGGCCTGCATGTAACGCCTACTCCTACTCCCTCCCTCCTGCCCTCGACGTCGCTGGTCTACTAACCACCAAGTCCTGGCAACCCACATTGTGCACACCTGCTCATCGTTTTCTCCCTGATTACTCCCCCTTTAATTTAGCTCTCAGTTGTCTTCAGTTACTAGGTGTTATTGTTTTCTCTTATGTTATGTACGTGCCTCATGTTTGTTAAAACCATTTCGGTTCTTTATTAAACTCACCTTCTACACCTGCTTCCTGACTCCCGGCGTATACGTTATAGAATTAACACCTCGACAATACGGAAGCGGCAGAAAATTCAACCCTCCTCCAGACGGTTAAGGAACAAGGTCATCTACTCCATCAACACCACGACCAGCTGGGTGAAACTGAGTATGGCCATGGAGGAGGTTCTCCGCGTTCTCCACTGCCTCGACACCACTATTGAGGCTCTCAATACCCCCATCAGAGGGCATCCTACCATGGGTCGTCACAGTGAGCCAGTCCAACCAGCCTACCCAGCTGTCCACCCAGGTCAGCGATACCCGACTATCCCTTCCGGAGAAATATGACAGCACTCCATCGAAATGCCCTGGCTTCCTACTCCAGTGCTCCCTCTATTTCGCATATCAGATGGGAATCTCCACCACCGAGAGGTCCAAGGTTGCCACGGTCATTTCCCTGCTGACCGGACGGGTGTTGGAGGGGTCTACCTCTGTCTGGAAGAAAAGAGAGGAGGAGCTTTAGTCCTATGAGATGTTCATGTCTCTGTTCACGGCGGTCTTCGAACATCCTCCAGAGGGCAGAGAGGGAGGTGAGCGTCTCTTCCAGCTCCAGCAGGGTGCCCAGACCGCAGAGGGGTACACCCGGACTGTGGCAGCTTCCAGCGTATGGATTGAGCCGGCGCTCCGCATTCTATTCCGCTGTGGACTGCACGAGGAGGTCGAGACGGAGTTGGCATGTCAGGATGACAATATTTCCTGTGGATGCTCTCATCTCGATGGCCATCGGTCTGGATAACCTTCTGCGGGAGCGCCGGTGTCCATCTCGCTACTCGCCTCCCTCCTTTGGCTGTCCTGAGGCAGAGCCTGAACCCATGGAGGTAGGGGCCACACACCTCTCCGCTGCAGAGCGGTGTCGCCAGAGACAGCTGGGGCTCTGTTCCTATTGCGGCCAGGGGGGGCACTAGCTTCAGTGGTGTCCGGTGCGCCCTTACCCAGGATCCGCTAGAACAGAGACGCGGCCCCGTGACCTTCCATCTCCCAGGGTAGGCGTGAGTATCCCATTTTCATCGTTTTTTAGCCAAACCCTTTCTGGTTCCTATTTCACTGGATGGCTGTCCCTCAAGTGTTGTCTCTACAGCTCTAGTGGACTCCGGTGCTGTTGAGAACTTCATCAACCAGGCCCTCACCTCCTCCCTGAACTTAATCTCATAAATCGCTCTCCTCTCCTTTTCCTATCCAAGCTCTGGACACACGACCATTGGGATCCGGCACAGTTACACACATCATCGCACCACTCACCCTCACCGTGGGACCAATGCGCCAGGGAAGCCTTCCATTCTTTATCACCTCCGCACCTGTACACAAGGTCCCAGTGGCGGACATCCTGGACCCAAACCTTGTCTCGGATTTCCATATCTGCCGTCTGGACCGGCCTGCTCCTCACCCTTTGGGGCCGTCCTCCTGGCCGGCGTCGTCCTGCAGTTTTGACATGTTTGTGTTGGCTGGGATGGGCTTCCACAGTTTTGACATGTTTGTGTTGGCTGGGATGGGCTTCCACAGTTTTGACATGTTTGTGTTGGCTGGGATGGGTTTCCATAGTTTTGACATGTTTGTGGTGGCAGGGATGTGTGTTGCATCATCAGATGCTGGATTATTTTACTGAAGACTCCGAAGCGTACTTAGAATAAACGAAACAGATTTATTTAATGTTCTCCTTAAACAACTTCTTGGTGACGGGGCAGTATTCGGAAATTCAGATGAATAACCTCTCTGGGCTAGGCGGGACGAATTCGTCCCACCTACGTAACAGCCACTGGCAGCCTGTGGCGCGATTTTCAAAACCTTAAAAATCCTATTACTTCAATTTCTCAAACATATGACTATTTTACAGCTATTTAAAGACAAGACTCTCGTTAATCTAACCACACTGTCCGATTTCAAAAAGGCTTTACAACGAAAGCAAAACATTAGATTATGTCAGCAGAGTACCAAGCCAGAAATAATCAGACACCCATTTTTCAAGCCAGCATATAATGTCACCAAAACCCAGAAGACAGCTAAATGCAGCACTCACCTTTGATGATCTTCATCAGATGACAACCCTAGGACATTATGTTATACAATACATGCATGTTTTGTTCAATCAAGTTCATATTTATATCAAAAACCAGCTTTTTACATTAGCATGTGACGTTCAGAACTAGCATACCCCCCGCAAACTTCCGGGGAATTCGCTAACATTTTACTAAATTACTCACGATAAACGTTCACAAAAAGCATAACAATTATTTTAAGAATTATAGATACAGACCTCCTCTATCCACTCGATATGTCCGATTTTAAAATAGCTTTTTGGTGAAAGCACATTTTGCAATATTCTAAGTACATAGCCCAGGCATCACGGGCTCGCTATTTAGACACCCGGCAAGTTTAGCACTCACCATAATCATATTTACTATTATAAAAGTTTGATTACCTTTTGTTGTCTTCGTCAGAATGCACACCCAGGACTGCTACTTCAATAACAAATGTTGGTTTGGTCCAAAATAATCCATCGTTATATCCGAATAGCGGCGTTTTGTTCGTGCGTTCCAGACACTATCCGAAATAGTAAAGAAGTGTCGCGCGCATGGCGCAATTCGTGACAATAAAATTCTAAATATTCCATTACCGTACTTCGAAGCATGTCAACCGCTGTTTAAAATCAATTTTTACGCCATTTTTCTCGTAGAAAAGCGATAATATTCCGACAGGGAATCTCCTTTTCGGCAAACAGAGGAAAAAATCCCAAAGGCGGGGGCGGTCGGGTCACGCGCCTAAGCCCAGTGTCCCTTGATCGGCCACTTGAGAAAGGCGATAATGTGTTTCAGCCTGGGGCTGGAATGACGACATTCTGTTTTTTCCCGGGCTCTGAGCGCCTATGGACGACGTGGGAAGTGTCACGTTAGAGCAGAGATCCTTAGTAAATGATAGAGATGGAAAAGAAGTTCAAGAAATGGTCAGACAGGCCACTTCCTGTAAAGGAATCTCTCAGGTTTTGACCTGCCATTTGAGTTCTGTTATACTCACAGACACCATTCAAACAGTTTTAGAAAATTTAGGGTGTTTTCTATCCATATGTAATAAGTATATGCATATTCTAGTTACTGGGTAGGAGTGGTAACCAGATTAAATCGGGTATGTTTTTTATCCAGCCGTGTCAATACTGCCCCCTATCCTAAACAGGATAACGTGCCCAAATTAAACTGCCTGCTACTCAGGCCCAGAAGGTAGGATATGCATATTATTAGTAGATTTGGATAGAAAACACTCTGACATTTCTAAAACTGTTTGAATGATGTCTGTGAGTATAACAGAACTCATATGGCAGGCAAAAACCTGAGAAAAAATCCAACCAGGAAGTGGTTTGTAGTTTTTTCAAGTGATTCCCTATCCAGTATACAGTGTCTGTGGGGTCATTTTGCACTTCCTAAGGCTTCCACTAGATGTCAACAGTCTTTATAACGTTGTTTCATGCTTCTACTGTGACTGGGGAGAGAATAAGAGCTCCTGGAGTCAGATGACTGAGAGAATGACATGAGTTCAGTGGCGCGCTCTCACGTGAGAGTTAGCTGTGTTCCTTTTCTTTTCTGAAGACATTGGAATTGTCCGGTTGGAATATTACTGAAGATTTATGATAAAAACATCCTAAAGATTGATGCTAAACATTGTTTGACATGTTTCTACGAACGTAAATCTAACTTTTTTTGACTTTTCGTCGTGACATTTTGTGCGCGCTTCCTGCATTTGGAGTAATGGACTAAACGCATGAACAAAAAGGAGGTATTTGGACATAAATGATGGACTTTATCGAACAAAACAAACATTTATTGTGGAACTGGGATTCCTGGGACTGCATTCTGATGAAGATCATCAAAGGTAAGTGAATATTTAGAATGCTATTTCTGATTTTAGTTGACTCCAAAATGGCGGGTATCTGTATTGCTTGTTGTTGTTGTCTGAGCGCTGTACTCAGATTATTGCAAAGTGTGCTTTCGCTGTAAAGTTTTTTAAAAATCTGACACAGCGGTTGCATTAAGGAGAAGTGTATCTATAATTATTTGAATAACAGTTTAATGTTTTATCAACGTTTATGATGAGTATTTCTGTAAATTGATGTGCTCATTCACCAGAAGTTTTGGGAGGCAAAACATTTCTGAACATTACACGCCAATGTAAAATGGGGTTTTTGGATATAAATATGAACTTTATCGAGCAAAACATTCTGGTCTTCTCTGTCATTGTGTTGCATCATCATTTCATCCACATGCTTCTTACACAATTTTCCCTAAGGTAGGTTACAAGACCAAGTTCCCTTTTCACAACCCCGGGTAACCATTTCTCTATCTCTCTCTCTCTCTCCTCCCTGGTAATCTCAGACAAGCACTGTTTGTTCCCGACTGAAAACAAACGAAGATGCTTACCCACTCCCTTGTCCTGTATCTTAGACTGCATGTCAGCTGAAAAACTGGGTTTAACCAGTGATAACATTGTTCTGTCTTTTTAGGAACAACTCTGCTGGAGTTTTCCCAATAGCGACATGTAGCGTATTCCTGTAGGCAAACAGAAAGTTGTCCAAACTATGCTGTACAGACCATCCTGATGCACTTGTCCTTCTCTAGAGCCTGTTTTTAGATTCTATACAAGTCGCTCTGCTGCGCCATTTGAAGCTGCATGGTACAGAGCCGACTGGATGAGTTTCACCCCCCATTCCACCGGAAGAATGTCTCCATCTCTTTTTGACACCAGCTGTCTGAAACACACTCCTCAACCAACTTGTAGGCTGAGAACATTCGGTGTCTCTACCGTGGCTGTAGCTGAAGTATTACTCATACACTTTACTTCTGGCCAGCGTGAGTCCGGAACTACTAAGAACTGGGTGCTTTTCCTTTTGAACAAAATCTATATGGATGCGCTGTCAGGGCCCCTCTCAGGCCATTTCCAAGGATGCACTGGTGCAAGGTTTGGCATATGCCTATTAGATTGACACACCTGGCATCTCCTTACCATGTCTTCTATGTCTGACTCTAACCTGGGCCACCAAAAGTGTCTCCTTGCGAGAGCTTTCATTTTGACCATGCCCCAGTGCGTTTTCATGTATCTCCTTCAGTAGGTCCTTCTGTAGAGGGACAGGGAGCTCATCCCTTCTCACCCAATAAGGTTTTAGTTCAGCATCAGTAACATTGGTTAGGTCACCCTGTCAGTGTGAAATGCTTCACTTTTTGCCAAACCTTTGTCCTTGGTCGTTTCCCTGGCTATGTCCTTAGCTAAAATGGGAAGTACATCAAAAAATGATACTTGATAGTTTGGATTTCTCTATGGCCTCCCCCGCCCCTTCATGGGAAGCTTAGATAATCCATCAGCATTGGCATGCTGCTGAGAGGACTTGTATTGTATGTCATACTGATATGTGCGTCTATCCTGGATGTAGGCCCTGTTCGTCTATCCTGGATGTAGCCCCTGTTCGTCTATCCTGGATATAGCCCCAGTTCGTCTATCCTGGATGTAGCCCCTGTTCGTCTATCCTGGATGTAGCCCCTGTTCATATATCCTGGATATAGCCCCAGTTTGTCTGTCCTGGATGTAGCCCCTGTTCGTCTATCCTTGGACTTGTATTGTATGTCATACTGATATGTGCGTCTATCCTGGATGTAGGCCCTGTTCGTCTATCCTGGATGTAGCCGCAGTTCGTCTATCCTGGATGTAGCCCCAGTTCGTCTATCCTGGATGTAGCCCCAGTTCGTCTATCCTGGATGTAGCCCCAGTTCGTCTATCCTGGATGTAGCCCCTGTTCGTCTATCCTGGATGTAGCCCCTGTTCGTCTATCCTGGATGTAGCCCCTGTTCATCTATCCTGGATGTAGCCCCTGTTCATCTATCCTGGATGTAGCCCCTTTTCGTCTATCCTGGATGTAGCCCCTGTTTGTCTATCCTGGATATAGCCCCTGTTCGTCTGTCCTGGATGTAGCCCCTGTTCGTCTGTCCTGGATGTAGCCCCTGTTCGTCTATCCTGGATGTAGCCCCTGTTCGTCTATCCTTGGACTTGTATTGTATGTCATACTGATATGTGCGTCTATCCTGGATGTAGGCCCTGTTCGTCTATCCTGGATGTAGCCCAAGTTTGTCTATCCTGGATGTAGCCCCAGTTCGTCTATCCTGGATGTAGCCCCTGTTCGTCTATCCTGGATGTAGCCCCTGTTCGTCTATCCTGGATGTAGCCCCTGTTCGTCTATCCTGGATGTAGCCCCTGTTCGTCTATCCTGGATGTAGCCCCTGTTTGTCTATCCTGGATGTAGCCCCTGTTTGTCTATCCTGGATATAGCCCCTGTTTGTCTATCCTGGATGTAGCCCCTGTTTGTCTATCCTGGATGTAGCCCCTGTTTGTCTATCCTGGATGTAGCCCCTGTTCGTCTATCCTGGATGAAGCCCCTGTTTGTCTATCCTGGATGTAGCCCCAGTTTGTCTATCCTGGACGTAGCCCCTGTTCATATATCCTGGATATAGCCCCTGTTTGTCTATCCTGGAAGCAGCCCCTGTTCGTCTATCCTGGATGTAGCCCCTGTTCGTCTATCCTGGATGTAGCCCCTGTTCGTCTATCTTGGATGTAGCCCCTGTTCGTCTATCCTGGATGTAGCCCATGTTAGTATATCCTGGATGTAGCCCCTGTTCGTATATCCTGGATGCAGCCCCTGTTTGTCGATCCTGGATGTAGCCCATTTTCGTCTATCCTGATGTAGCCCCTGTTCGTCTATCCTGGATGCAGCCCCTGTTCGTCTATCCTGGATGCAGCCCCTGTTCGTCTATCCTGGATGTAGCCCCTGTTCGTCTGTCCTGTGACCTAAGTAAGTGACACTAGACTGAAAAGATGCACACTTGTCCCTGTTTACTCAACCCACGTTCTTGCATCCTCTTTAACCCTGCTTCTAAGTTCTGTAAGTGGTCCTCGGCCGATTTCCCTGTGATAAGAATGTCATCCAGAAAGCACACAACCCCAGGTTAACCCGGGAAGACATGGTCCATGATATACGTTGGAATATAGCTGGAGAGCTTGATACTCCATAAGGCTATTCATCTGGTATAAACCTTTCAACGTGTTTATAGTCAAGAAATACTTTGACTCTTGATCTACCTCCACTTGCTGGTAGGCCTGTGTAAGGTCAAACTTTGTGAACTGTTTACCCCCGGCTAGAGTAGCAAACAAGTCCTGTGTCTTTGGTAAGGGGTACTTATTCTGACACCCCCCGTTTGTCTTTGGAACGCAAACTATAGGCGCTGCCCATTCACTGTGTTCTATGGGTGTGATCAATCCTTGTTTTTCTAGCTCTATAAGCTGTTTGTCTACTGCCTCTCTGAGTGCATACGGCCACAGGTCTAGCCTCACAGGTCTAGCCTCACAGGTCTAGCCTCACAGGTCTAGTCTCATAGGTCTAGCTTTATAGGTCTAGCCTCACAGGTCTAGCCTCACAGGTCTAGCCTCACAGGTCTAGTCTCACAGGTCTAGCCTCACAGGTCTAGTCTCACAGGTCTAGCCTCACAGGTCTAGTCTCACAGGTCTAGCCTCACAGGTCTAGTCTCACAGGTCTAGCCTCACAGGTCTAGCCTCACAGGTCTAGCCTCACAGGTCTAGTCTCATAGTCTCACAGGTCTAGACTCACAGGTCTAGCCTCACAGGTCTAGCCTCACAGGTCTAGTCTCACAGGTCTAGCCTCACAGGTCTAGCCTCACAGGTCTAGCCTCACAGGTCTAGCCTCACAGGTCTAGCCTCACAGGTCTAGTCTCATAGTCTCACAGGTCTAGCCTCACAGGTCTAGCCTCACAGGTCTAGCCTCACAGGTCTAGCCTCACAGGTCTAGCCTCACAGGTCTAGCCTCACAGGTCTAGACTCACAGGTCTAGTCTCATAGTCTCACAGGTCTAGCCTCACAGGTCTAGCCTCACAGGTCTAGCCTCACAGGTCTAGCCTCACAGGTCTAGCCTCACAGGTCTAGCCTCACAGGTCTAGACTCACAGGTCTAGTCTCATAGTCTCACAGGTCTAGCCTCACAGGTCTAGCCTCACAGGTCTAGCCTCACAGGTCTAGCCTCACAGGTCTAGCCTCACAGGTCTAGTCTCATAGTCTCACAGGTCTAGCCTCACAGGTCTAGCCTCACAGGTCTAGCCTCACAGGTCTAGCCTCACAGGTCTAGTCTCATAGTCTCACAGGTCTAGCCTCACAGGTCTAGCCTCACAGGTCTAGCCTCACAGGTCTAGCCTCACAGGTCTAGCCTCACAGGTCTAGCCTCACAGGTCTAGACTCACAGGTCTAGTCTCATAGTCTCACAGGTCTAGCCTCACAGGTCTAGCCTCACAGGTCTAGCCTCACAGGTCTAGCCTCACAGGTCTAGCCTCACAGGTCTAGTCTCATAGTCTCACAGGTCTAGCCTCACAGGTCTAGCCTCACAGGTCTAGCCTCACAGGTCTAGCCTCACAGGTCTAGCCTCACAGGTCTAGTCTCACAGGTCTAGCCTCACAGGTCTAGCCTCACAGGTCTAGCCCTCACAGGTCTAGCCCTCACAGGTCTAGCCTCACAGGTCTAGCCTCACAGGTCTAGCCTCACAGGTCTAGCCTCACAGGTCTAGCCTCACAGGTCTAGCCTCACAGGTCTAGTCTCATAGTCTCACAGGTCTAGCCTCACAGGTCTAGCCTCACAGGTCTAGCCTCACAGGTCTAGCCTTACAAAACTTTGGAACAGCTTTCTCTGACACTTGAATTGTGTCTTTAACTCTCTTTACCACACCAATGTTCACCACTAAACACCTCAGCATATTTATCGCTCAGCTGCGCAGCTGGGTCTGACACATGGTTCACTCTTGACCAATCTAATTTGAGGTGCTGAATCCAGTTCCTCCCCGTTAGCGTAGGACCCTTCCCTTTAGACACTAATAGAGGTAGTGGTAACACCTGAGCACTGCATTTCACCTTTAACCTCCAGCTGTCCCAGTAACTGAATCGGCTGAGCTGAGTAAGTTCTCAAAACAACATCACATGGTTGCAGTTGATGCTTCTTAAATCAGCTGTTGTACAGCTTCTCTGAGATAATAGACGTGGGCAGCCCCAGTATCTACCTCCATCTTTATCTTTTCCCCTCCGTTACATCAGCATGACCGTGTAAGGTTTCACGTTTTCACTATCACTACAAACAGTAAAAAGTCCCAAGTCCTTTTCTGACTGGTGATTTCCGACTGTGCTGGACCCTGCGGGCAATAGCGATTCTGCCTCCTCAACTTGATCTGTCGTCAAGTAGCGTGTCCCCTTCACTGGATTACAGTGTGCTGTTTGAGAGTGTTGCTTAGAAAACGCTCTGTTCCCCGCAGATACTCTCCCCCTGAAAGCCCTTTCAAGATGTCCAGTCTTCTGGCACGCTCTGCATTGTAACTCCTTGTAACGGCAGGTCTGCTGTGAATGTCCTGTACCCAAACAGAGAAAACAGGGCTTTGACGTCTTCCCTCTTCTGGTCTGACATCCACTGTTTCTCCCTGTCGCGGATCCAGGTCGATACCCCTCCCGTTTTGTGGTCAACTGTCTGCTGGAATTTCTGCATACTCTGGGCTGTGCACTCCCAAGTTGTTGACGATGTTCAATACTTTTGCCCAGGTTAAATTCTCCCAGTCTGCCATAAACTAGTTGGTCCCTCAGCTTATCCTCTAGTGCAGCCCCTTTGAACCCACGACTGATAGAAATGCTGCTCAGCTATCTCATTGGCCTCTAAAAACAGGCAAAAATCGCTCCTCATACAGTATGTGCTGAAGGTCTCGTTAGCCTACTGGAAACACAAACTGGTCTCACTACTGAAAAGTGCCATAGCTCTCATTAGCCCAGGCGCCGTTTCTTCCCAGCTGACTAGCTAATTTACTAACGGTAGCACTAGCTAACTTTCTAGCTCGTTCACTCAGTTGGTCATCAGTAGTCTGAGGATTTTGCCTTAGAATTACGTTATACTCGTCGCCAATTGTTGTATCCTAAGATGACTCCGAAGCGTACTTATAAATAAATGGAACAGATTTATTTAATGTTCTCCTTAACACATTACAGTCGACTACTCTCTACAGTGTCTTCAGCCCAACTCTCCAATACATCATTGAACTTTTACCCGCCCATGCATCTCGTAATCCAATCACTTCAATGCAAGAACGGAAACCCCATTGTAATTTGTTAATTCAAATAACTCAACCCCTGCCTACAAATCCCATTGGCTATTTGCAACCATTTTACATCTAAACTCATGAACACATAATGTATTTCTCAATACACTAGAATGGGCTTCCATAGTTTTTAAATATTTGTGGTGGCAGGGATGGGCTCAGTTCAGCTGGCAGCTCTTGAGACAGTTTCAGAATGTAAAAGGCTGTTATGGCAATTTCAGGTAAAAACTCAAATATTAGGAAAATGTCTGTACATTTCAGATGTTTCAAAAACATTTGCTCTGCTATTACCATTTCTACTGTAGGAGTGTTGGCTCAACAAGACATTTCTGTTTACACTGCCCTGCTTCAAGGGGGGGGACAACAGTCGGGCGAGTGTTGTGCGCTGCCTGAGTGACATGTAACAGACCAGTGTCGTGCTCTACCAGAGTAATGTGTAACAGACCAGTGTCGTGCTCTACCAGAGTAACGTGTAGCAGACCAGTGTTGTGCTCTACCAGAGTAACATGTAACAGACCAGTGTCATGCTCTACCACAGTAACATGTAACAGACCAGTGTCGTGCTCTACCAGAGTAACGTGTAGCAGACCAGTGTCGTGCTCTACCAGAGTAACATGTAACAGACCAGTGTCGTGCTCTACCACAGTAACATGTAACAGACCAGTGTCGTGCTCTACCAGAGTAACATGTAGCAGACCAGTGTCGTGCTCTACCAGAGTAACATGTAGCAGACCAGTGTCGTGCGCTGGCTGAGTAATATGTAGCAGACCAGTGTCGTGCTCTACCAGAGTAACGTGTAGCAGACCAGTGTCGTGCTCTACCACAGTAACATGTAGCAGACCAGTGTCGTGCGCTGGCTGAGTAACGTGTAACAGACCAGTGTCGTGCTCTACCAGAGTAACATGTAGCAGACCAGTGTCGTGCGCTGGCTGAGTAATATGTAGCAGACCAGTGTCGTGCTCTACCAGAGTAACGTGTAGCAGACCAGTGTCGTGCTCTACCAGAGTAACGTGTAGCAGACCAGTGTCGTGCTCTACCAGAGTAATGTGTAACAGACCAGTGTCGTGCTCTACCAGAGTAATGTGTAGCAGACCAGTGTCGTGCTCTACCAGAGTAACATGTAGCAGACCAGTGTCGTGCGCTGGCTGAGTAATATGTAGCAGACCAGTGTCGTGCTCTACCAGAGTAATGTGTAACAGACCAGTGTCGTGCTCTACCAGAGTAACGTGTAGCAGACCAGTGTCGTGCGCTGGCTGAGTAATATGTAGCAGACCAGTGTCGTGCTCTACCAGAGTAACGTGTAACAGACCAGTGTCGTGCGCTGGCTGAGTAATATGTAGCAGACAATAGTTTCACGAAACGTGTAGTAATTGTGAAGGGGTCTTACTATCTCTCTCCTACATCCTCCCTGCTTCCCTTCCTTTCTCTTACCCTCCTTTTTGTCTCTCTGTCTCTTTGCACTATCCATCCTTCATGTAACTCTCTCTTTCCTCCCCCCAATCTGAATATCTCTCCCCCTCCCCTCTTCTGTCCGCAGGTAGAGGGATGGCACTTCTCCTTTTAATTATCCTACTGTTCCCCTCCCTCACACCGGCCAAACACAATACAACCACAGGTAATGGCTTTGTGCTTTCAGTTAAATATGAGTCTTCGACGTGACAGATGGCACCATATTAGCACAGGGTTCTGAACAAAAGTAGCACACTATGTAGGGATTGAGGTGCTGTTTGGGACACAAACTAATACCAGAGGCAGCCAGCCACCATTTCAAACCACCTCAACAGCTAAGGTATTGCGGACTTAAACCCCAGGGTTAAAAACCAGCCACGTCCAACAGCGAAGGCAGACTAGACTAAACCCCAGGGTTAAAAACGAATCGACCACAAACAAGCGAGCTGTGCCATAACACAAATGGCCATTTGCTGTAAACATCTGCAACTTATTATCAGCACCATATGTCACAGTGGTGACACTAAAGCTCTCAGGTAGAATACCCTGTTTCTACCCTGTTATACACCCTGTTATACACCCTGTTATATATCTGTTATAGACCCTGTTATGTATCTGTTATATACCCTGTTATACACCCTGTAATATATGTTATACACCCTGTTATACACCCTGTTATATATCTGTTATAGACCCTGTTATGTATCTGTTATATACCCTGTTATACACCCTGTTATATATCTGCTATACACCCTGTTATACACCCTGTTATATAACCTGTTATACACCCTGTTATACACCCTGTTATACACCCTGTTATATATCTGTTATAGACCCTGTTATGTATCTGTTATACCCTGTTATACACCCTGTAATATATGTTACACACCCTGTTATATATCTGCTATACACCCTGTTATACACCCTGTTATACACCCTGTTATACACCCTGTTATATATCTGCTATACACCCTGTTATACACCCTGTTATATAACCTGTTATATAACCTGTTATACACCCTGTTATATAACCTGTTATACACCCTGTTATATAACCTGTTATACACCCTGTTATATAACCTGTTACACACCCTGTTATACACCCTGTTATGTATCTGTTATACACCCTGTTATACACCCTGTTATATATCTGTTACACACCCTGTTATATACCTTGTTATGTATCTGTTATACACCCTGTTATATAT
>NC_138317.1:40295000-40452500 GCF_965601325.2 Salmo salar
AGGAGGGGACACTGTGGGTGAACCCGGCCGTAATCGTAGGTTACAGATGCAACACACACATCCTCAGGGAGCTGGGGGATAGAGAGCAGTGGCGGTCAATGCTGTTTAAGATGAGGTAGGAAGATGAAGTAGGAAGATGAGGTAGGAAGATGAGGTAGGAAGATGAGGTAGGAAGATGAGGTAGGAAGATGAGGTATGAAGATGAGGTATGGACATATTTCTATTACAGCACATTGGATGACTGTTATTCATATTCCATTCACCCAGTTCAATGTAACAATAGGTTTAGGTTTAGGCTACTACATGATAATCATGTTTTCCCTATACCCATCATGTGGTTGGTACAACCTAGTATATGAATGAAAGTTTACAACGTAGGTGCACACAGGTGGAGAGAAAAATTTGAAGTGACAGACAGAGACACATTCATTACCGCCTTGCACACTCTTGCCTGCATATAGCTGATCTAGAGTGTAATTATTAGTCCAACAGTTGCAAAACGAGAGTTTCTATTGGACAAATTCAGGTATGTTTATTCCCGTTTTTGTTCCGTTTGCTTGCGGTTAAGAAACGCATTTCAACAGAATCGGCGGGATGAATACACCCCTGATCACACATAAACACAGTTCACTTTCATAGCAGCCACGTTGTATTCCTGTTCGTATCTATGCACTTTATTCCTCTCGACTGTTACCTTGACAACGCACAACACATCAGCTGTATGTAACCCGGGCAAGCCAAACCATACCATGACCGCTATACATACACGCTACACGCTAATCCTCGTTGTCAACATATTAGCTAAAGTAACGTCATAGTCATCATAGCTAATAGAACTAACGCGTTAGTAAACCCTGTCAGCTATAGCATCCCTCTGTTTGAGCAGGCTGTTTCAGTAGGTGAAATTAGCTAGCTGCATTTGCTAGCTAAGTAAGTGAGAAGAAAAACAATTACGAAATATCTCTCTCTATCTCTCTCTTCCTTCTCCTTCATTTTGGAAGAAATTAATTTGTTCAAAACTGTTCAACGATTGTGTTTCTTTCTCTTTGAGTCAGCCGGCAGGTAGCCTAGTGGTTAGAGCGTTGGGCCAGTAACCGTAAAGGTTGCTAGATCGAATCCCCGAGCTGACAAGGTAAAAATATGTCGTTCTGCCCATGAACAAGGCAGTTAACCCACTGTTCCTAGGCCGTCATTGTAAATTCTTAACTGACTTGCCTAGTTAAATAAAAAAACTACTCACCACATTTTATCCACTGCAGTGCTAGCTGTAGGTTATGATTTCAGTACTAGATTCATTCTCTGATCCTTTGATTGGGTGAACAACATGTCAGTTCATGCTGGAAGAGCTCTGATAGGTTGGAGGACATCCTCCAGAAGTTGTCATATTTACTGTGGAAGTCTATGGAAGGGCCCAATGAGCCTCCTAGGTTTTGTATTGAAGTCAATGTACCCAGAGGAGGATGGAAGCTAGCTGTCCTCCGGCTACACCATGGTGCTACCCTACAGAGTGCTGTTGAGGCTACTGTAGACCTTCACTGCAAAACAGTGTCTTAATCCATCATTTGGTGACGTGATTATATTTCGTATAGTGTTATTTTTAATGAAATTCACTGAAGAGGATGGTCCTCCCCTTCTTCCTCTGTGGAGGAGGAAGGGCGAGAGGTACAACGCAGCAGAGCAGATGCAATACCCACAGCAACACTCAGATAGATGAGAAATACAAAATGCTATCTATGTGAGAAACACTATGCTATGTGGACTGTGAAGAGGACACAGGCAGTTATCTATTAGACAAAACCTATAGCTAGTTGGTCTGCTACACTGTTAATCAGCTAACACTGACAACACGACTACAGCAGTGGAGAGATAGACGTTATGCTACGTGGATGGCAGCAGCGACATCACTCAAAATTAGATGACATCCAGTTATAACCATTACGGGAGTCTAGACAGCAACAGTGTGAAGCTAGGCTACGACGTTAATCAGCTAGTACCATTATGCTAATTTAAATCGTTGCCTAATTTTTGTTGTATTGCGAGGTGTTGGGGATTGATGTGGTGTGTGTGTGTGTGTGTGTGTGTGTGTGTGTGTGTGTGTGTGTGTGTGTGTGTGATTAGCCTGATAAGCAGGGAGAGTTCACTCCTCTGTCAACATGAAAGGTCTGTTGATGTCTCCATCAGGAGCCTGGCTACCTCCTGTGTGCTATCTCCCCTAGACGAGGTGGTTTACTTGGGCTCTAATCTCAATTTATCATTCCTCCATTCCTCGCATCCTCTCTCCTCGCCTCCTTCTGACAACCCATTGGAGAAGAAGACCAGAATCTTAATCTCCTCCTCCAATACGGTTGAAAAGGAGGCGAGGAATCGTAATGAGACAGATTGAGGTCTCCATGTCTGATAAGTAGACAGTAGGTATAGTGCTCCACCTAGTGGCCATGATCAGATATGACAGATAGGGCTGCGTCCCAATTCTCATAGTGCACTATAAAGGAAATGTAGTGCACTATGAAGGGAATGTAGTGCACTATAAAGGGAATGTAAGGCACTGTAAAGGGAATGTAGTACACTATAAAGGGAATGTAGTGCACTATAAAGGGAATGTAGTGCACTATAAAGGGAATGTAGTGCACTATAAAGGGAATGAAGTGCACTATAAAGGGAATGTAGTGCACTATAAAGGGAATGTAGTGCACTATAAAAGGCTAGTTGGCTGGCTGGCTGGCTGGCTGGCTGGCTCTCCTCCTGTATTGGTCATCTCTCATTTATCTGATGGTGTGTCTCTCCTCTCGTTCCCAGGAGGCTGTGCGATCATCCGTCCTCCCAGAGATGGAGGGATAAGGTACAGAGGACTGACCCAAGAGCAGGTAGGGGCCACAGCTGGTTTATTTACTATACTAGATTGGAACATAATGTAGATCAGCTGTAACATAATGTAGATCAGCTGTAACATCATGTAGATCAGCTGTAACATCATGTAGATCAGCTGTAACATCATGTAGATCAGCTGTAACATCATGTAGTTCAGCTGTAACATCATGTAGTTCAGCTGTAACATAATGTAGATCAGCTGTAACATCATGTAGATCAGCTGTAACATCATGTAGATCAGCTGTAACATCATGTAGATCAGCTGTAACATCATGTAGATCAGCTGTAACTGTAAGGAGTGCGTACTGGCGGCAGAGAAGTCAGACGCAGGAGAACAAAAACGGTGTTTCCAAACGGCGCAGTTTAATAACAAAAAACCCACCGGATAACAGAACAGTCAAATAATGGGTACATAACCCAACGCACACCAGGACAGATGTGCACAAGCACTTACAATAAACAATCACCGACAAGGACATGAGGGGGAACAGAGGGTTAAATACACAACATGTAATTGAATGGGATTGGAACTAGGTGTGATGGAAGACAAGACAAAACCAAAGGAAAATGTAAAGAAGATCAGCGATGGCTAGAAGATCGGTGACTTCGACCGCCGAACTCCGCCTGAACAAGGAGAGGGACCAACTTCGGCAGAAGTCGTGACAGTACCCCCCCTGATGCGCGGCTCCAGCTGCGCGTCGACACCGGCCTTCGGGACGACCTGGAGGACAAGGCGCAGGGTGATCCGGACGAAGACAGTGGAACTCCTGCAGCATAGATGGGTCCAACACATCCTCGGCCGGAACCCAGCATCTCTCCTCCGGGCCGTATCCCTCCCACTCCACGAGATACTGAAGGCCCCTCGCCTCGAATCCAGTATGGAGCGAACGGAGTACGCCGGCGCCCCCCCGATGTCCAGAGGGGGCGGAGGAACCTCCCACACCTCAGACTCCTGGAGCGGGCCAGCCACCACCGGCCTGAGGAGAGACACATGGAACGAGGGGTTAATACGGTAATCGGGTGGAAGCTGTAACCTATAACAAACCTCGTTCATACTCCTCAGGACTTTAAATGGCCCCACAAACCGCGGACCCAGCTTCCGGAAGGGCAGGCGGAGGGGCAGGTGTCGGGTCGAGACCCAGACCCGGTCTCCCGGTGCGAACATCGGGGTCTCACTGCGGTGGCGATCTGCATTCCTCTTTTGGCGCGTCACGGCCTGCTGAAGGTGGACACGGACGGCTTCCCATCTCTCCTCCGTGCGCCTGAACCAGTCGTCCACCGCAGGAACCTCGGTCTGACCCTGATGCCAAGGCGCCAGAACTGGCTGGTACCCCAGTACGCACTGGAAGGGAGAGAGGTTAGTGGAGGAGTGGTGGAGCGAGTTCTGTGCCATCTCGGCCCAGGGCACGAATGCCGCCCACTCCCCCGGCCGGTCCTGGCAATAGGACCGCAGAAACCTACCCACATCCTGGTTCACTCTCTCCACCCGGGTGAAAAACCTGGCCCACCTTGCCTGGCAAGTGTTCAGTCTCCTTGCTGCCCAGATGTACTCCAGATTGCGGTGGTCAGTCCAGATGAGAAAAGGGTGTCTAGCCCATGTCTCTATGCCTTCAAGGCCTTGATGACAGACAACAGCTCCCGGGTCCTCCATATCATAGTTTCGCTCCGCCGGGCTGAGCTACTTCAAGAAGAAGGTACAGGGGCGGAGCTTCGGTGGTGTACCCGAGCGCTGAGAGAGCACAGCTCCTATCCCAGCCTCGGACGCGTCCACCTTCACTATGAATGCCAAAGAGGGATCCGGATGGGCCAGCAAGGGAGCCGAGGTAAACAGAGCCCTCAGGTGACTAAAGGCCCTGTCCGTCTCAGCTGACCGCTGCAAGCGTACCGGGCCCCCCTTCAGCAGTGACCAAAACCCCGGATAAACCTCAGGTAGTAGTTGGCCAACCCTAAGAACCGCCAATTACGCACGGCTGAAATGCGGTCACTCTCCATCTCCACCCCTGAGGTGGAAATGCGATACCCTGTTGGGGCTAGGGGGCAGTATTTTCACGGCTGGATAAAAAAAACGTACCCGATTTAATCTGGTTACTAATCCTACCCAGTAACTAGAATATGCATATACTTATTATATATGGATAGAAAACACCCTAAAGTTTCTAAAACTGTTTGAATGGTGTCTGTGAGTATAACAGAACTCATTTGGCAGGCAAAACCCTGAGACATTTTCTGACAGGAAGTGGATACCTGATGTGTTGAATTACCTTTAAGCCTATGCCATTGAAACACACAGGGGCTGATTAATGTTTTGGCACTTCCTATTGCTTCCACTAGATGTCACCAGCCTTTACAAAGTGTTTTGAATCTTCTACTATGAGATCTGACCGAACAAGAGCCTTGGAACGGTGATGGCCGATTAGACTCTGGCGCGCGAGGTCATGTTGGGTACCCTCGTTCCAATACGTTTTAAAAGAGAATGCATTCGTCCACCTTGAATATTATTCATGTTCTGGTTAAAAAAGGCACTAATGATTTATGCTATACAACGTTTGACATGTTTGAACGAACGTAAATATATTTTTTCCCCTCGTTCATGAAGTGAAGTCCGGCGGGCTTAGATCATGTGCTAACAACACGGAGCTTTTTGGACATAAATGATGAGCTTTTTTGAACAGAACTACATTCGTTATGGACCTGGGATACCTGGAAGTGACATCTGATGAAGAGAATCAAAGGTAATGGATTATTTACATAGTATTTTCGATTTTAGATCTCTCCAACATGGCCGTTTGTCTGTATCGCAAAGCGTATTTTTCTGGGCGAAGTGCTCAGATTATTGCAAAGTGTGATTTCCCAGTAAGGTTATTTTTAAATCTGGCAAGTCGATTGCGTTCAAGAGATGTAAATCTATAATTCTTTAAATTACAATATAATATTTTACCAATGTTTTCTAATTTTAATTATTTAATTTGTGGTGCTGACTTGACTGCCGGTTATTGAAGGGAAACGATTTCCTGAACATCAACGCCATAGTAAAACGCTGTTTTTGGATATAAATATGAACTTGATAGAACTAAAAATGCATGCATTGTCTAACATAATGTACTAGGAGTGTCATCTGATGGAGATTGTCAAAGGTTAGTGCATCATTTTAGCTGGTTTTCTGCTTTTGGTGACGCCTGTCTTTGAATTGACAAAACATTACACACAGCTATTGTCAATGTACTGTCCTAACATAATCTAACTTTATGCTTTCGCCGTAAAACCTTTTTGAAATCGGACAACGTGGTTAGATTAAGGAGATGTTTATCTTTCAAAGGTTGTAAGATAGTTGTATGTTTGAAAAATTAGAATTTTGACATTTATTTGGTTTCAAATTTGCCGCTCTTGAAATGCACCTGCTGTTGATAGGGTGCACCACGGGTGGCACGCTAGCGTCCCACATAGCCCCAAGAGGATACCCTAGGAAGGAGACGGACTGTTGGAAGAACAGGCACTTCTCAGCCATGATGTACAGGTCATGCTCCAACAGGCGACCAAGCACCCTGCGCACCAGGGACAGATGCTCGGTGCATGTAGCGGAGTATATTTACATTTTACATTTACGTCATTTAGCAGACGCTCTTATGCAGAGCGACTTACAAATTGGTGCATTCACCTTATGATATCCAGTGGAACAACCACTTTACAATAGTACATCTATATCTTTTTTTTGGGGGGGGGGGGGGGGGTAGGAGGGAGGGGGGGTTAGAAGGATTACTTTATCCTATCCCAGGTATTCCTTAAAGAGGTGGGGTTTCAGGTGTCTCCGGAAGGTGGTGATTGACTCCGCTGTCCTGGTGTCGTGAGGGAGCTTGTTCCACCATTGGGGTGCCACCATTGGGGTGCCAGAGCAGCGAACAGTTTTGACTGAGCTGAGCGGGAACTGTCCTTCCGCAGAGGTAGGGAGGCGAGCAGGCCAGAGGTGGATGAACGCAGTGCCCTTCTTTGGGTGTAGGGACTGATCAGAGCCTGAAGGTACGGAGGTGCCGTTCCCCTCACAGCTCCGTAGGCAAGCACCATGGTCTTGTAGCAGATGCGAGCTTCAACTGGAAGCCAGTGGAGTGTGCGGAGGAGCGGGGTGACGTGAGAGAACTTGGGAAGGTTGAACACCAGACGGGCTGCGGCGTTCTGGATGAGTTGTAGGGGTTTAATGGCACAGGCAGGGAGCCCCGCCAGCAGCGAGTTGCAGTAATCCAGATGGGAGATGACAAGTGCCTGGATTAGGACCTGCACCGCTTCCTGTGTAAGGCAGGGTCGTACTCTGCGAATGTTGTAGAGCATGAACCTACAGGATCGGGTCACCGCCTTGATGTTAGCGGAGAACGACAGGGTGTTGTCCAGGGTCACGCCAAGGCTCTTAGCACTCTGGGAGGAGGACACAATGGAGTTGTCAACCGAGATGGCGAGATCATGGAACGGGCAGTCCTTCCCCGGGAGGAAGAGCAGCTCCGTCTTGCCGAGGTTCAGCTTGAGGTGATGATCTGTCATCCACACTGATATGTCTGCCAGACATGCAGAGATGCGATTCGCCACCTGGTTATCAGAAGGGGGAAAGGAGAAGATTAATTGTGTGTCGTCTGCGTAGCAATGATAGGAGAGACCATGTGAGGATATGACAGAGCCAAGTGACTTGGTGTATAGCGAGAATAGGAGAGGTCCTAGAACTGAGCCCTGGGGGACACCAGTGGTGAGGTGGTGCGGAGACGGATTCTCGCCACGCCACCTGGTAGGAGCGACCTGTCAGGTAGGACGCAATCCAAGAGTGAGCCGCGCCGGAGATGCCCAACTCGGAGAGGGTGAAGAGGAGGATCTGATGGTTCACAGTATCAAAGGCAACAGATAGGTCATATATATCAAGATGTCATCAATAAACACCACCACACCCTGCCCGTGCAGGTCCCTGAAAATCTTGTCTACAAAGGCTTGGAAGACTGATGGCGCATTCATCAACCCGTACGGCATGACGAGGTACTTATAGTGCCCTGAGGTGGTACTGAAAGCCGTCTTCCACTCGTCTCCCTCCCGAATACGCACCAGGTTGTAAGCGCTCCTGAGATCTAGTTCAGCTGTAACATCATGTAGATCAGCTGTAACATCATAACATTATCTAGATCAGCTGTAACATCATGCAGATCAGCTGTAACATCATAACATTATCTAGATCAGCTGTAACATCATGTAGATCAGCTGTAACATCATGTAGATCAGCTGTAACATCATGTAGATCAGCTGTAACATCATGTAGATCAGCTGTAACATCATGTAGATCAGCTGTAACATCATGTAGATCAGCTGTAACATCATGTAGATCAGCTGTAACATCATGTAGATCAGCTGTAACATCATGTAGATCAGCTGTAACATCATGCAGATCAGCTGTAACATCATGCAGATCAGCTGTAACATCATGTAGATCAGCTGTAACATCATGTAGATCAGCTGTAACATCATGTAGATCAGCTGTAACATCAGCTGTAACATCATGTAGATCAGCTGTAACATCATGTAGATCAGCTGTAACATCATGTAGATCAGCTGTAACATCATGTAGATCAGCTGTAACATCATGTAGATCAGCTGTAACATCATGTAGATCAGCTGTAACATCATGTAGATCAGCTGTAACATCATGTAGATCAGCTGTAACATCATGTAGATCAGCTGTAACATCAGCTGTAACATCATGTAGATCAGCTGTAACATCATGTAGATCAGCTGTAACATCATGTAGATCAGCTGTAACATCATGTAGAGCCTAACGGTATTGCAGTTTAATATGCTAATTGCTCCCAAGTGTAAATGAAGTGCAAATTATTCAACAGATACAGCTCCCTATCTCACTGTGTGTGTGTGTGTGTGTGTGTGTGTGTGTGTGTGTGTGTGTGTGTGTGTGTGTGTGTGTGTGTGTGTGTGTGTGTGTGTGTGTGTGTGTGTGTGTGTGTGTGTGTGTGTGTGTGTGTGTGTGTGTGTGTGTGTATCCAGATCCGCAGTGTGCAGGTGCTACCACTGGACTATGAGATTGAGTACATCTGCAGAGGGAACAGGTGGATCGTAGGACCCAAGGTGAGGAAGTGTCTACCCAACGGTACCTGGACTGACCTCACGCAGCGCAGCCAATGCTGTGAGTTATACAACTCTTCTTTCACACACTCCATAACTGACTCTATCCATTCCCTCTCTATCTCCTCACACTCCCCATGTTTTCTGCCTCTACCCGCCTTTCTCTGATTTTTCTACTGCTTTCATCCAGCCCCTTCAAACAGAGGGACTGCTGCTTTTTGAAAAGAGGTAAGGTCCTCTAACCAGCTTCTCTTAAGGCACGCAGCCGTGACATGGCAAGAAGATCCCCAGAATGAGTCAAGTTCACCAAGGAGCCTTTTCAGGAAGACACAACATTCTGTAACACCGACCCTGTCCTTGATCGCGTCGCACCTTGGATTTGTGAACGTAATCAGTAACTTCTTCAACCGTGCACCCCAACACCCTCCACAGTCTAATCACTCACTGTCCGTCTACATTATATATATGTACGTCTGTTGTCTCTGTAGTGGTCACGCCAAAGCTCTTCTTCAAGACTCTGTTCTCTTTCTAGTGGTTGTTCCTTTTTCCTTTTTTCACTTTTATAGTAGCACAGGGTTTAAAAAACAAATCTCTCTCTCTCTCTCCCTTTTTTTCTCTCCCTCCCTCTCTCTCACTCTTACACTCTCTAACCATGATCTATCCCTCCCTCTCCCAGTACTACTGTGTCCGCGGGTGTGGACATCTCTGGAGAACGGGCGTGTATCAGAGTGGCCCCTGGGGCCCCCAGTGGAGGGGACCGTACTTCAGTACAGCTGTCTGCCAGGATTCATCCTGATTGGAAGGAACTCCACACACTGCAACAAGCTGGGCAAATGGGACTCGCGCAAACCCGTCTGCCACTGTGAGTACAGATATTGTAGCAAAATTGTTCTTGGATCCAATTGATGTACATTTTTAACAGTATATCTCTGTAGTGTATAGCTCTGTAGTGTATATCTCTGTAGAGTATAACTCTGTAGTGTATATCTCTGTAGAGTATAACTCTGTAGTGTATATCTCTGTTAGTGTATAACTCTGTTAGTGTATAACTCTGTTAGTGTATAACTCTGTTAGTGTATAACTCTGTAGTGTATAACTCTGTAGTGTATAACTCTGTAGTGTATAACTCTGTTAGTGTATCTCTGTAGTGTATAACTCTGTTAGTGTATAACTCTGTTAGTGTATATCTCTGTAGTGTATATCTCTGTAGTGAATAACTCTGTTAGTGTATAACTCTGTTAGTGTATAACTCTGTAGTGTATAACTCTGTAGTGTATAACTCTGATAGTGTATAACTCTGATAGTGTATAACTCTGTAGTGTATAACTCTGTAGTGTATAGATCTGTAGTGTATAACACTGTTAGTGTATAACTCTGATAGTGTATAACTCTGTAGTTTATAACTCTGTAGTGTATAGATCTGTAGTGTATATCTCTGTAGTGTATAACTCTGTAGTGTATAACTCTGTTAGTGTATAACTCTGTAGTGTATAACTCTGTTAGTGTATAACTCTGTAGTGTATAACTCTGTAGTGTATAACTCTGTTAGTGTATAACTCTGTTAGTGTATAACTCTGTAGTGTATATCTCTGTAGTGTATAACTCTGTAGTGTATATCTCTGTAGTGTATAACTCTGTAGTGTATATCTCTGTAGTGTATAACTCTGTTAGTGTATAACTCTGTAGTGTATATCTCTGTAGTGTATAACTCTGTTAGTGTATAGCTCTGTAGTGTATAGATCTGTAGTGTATAGATCTGTAGTGTATAGATCTGTAGTGTATATCTCTGTAGTGTATAACTCTGTAGTGTATAACTCTGTTAGTGTATAACTCTGTTAGTGCATAACTCTGTTAGTGTATAGATCTGTAGTGTATAGATTTGTAGTGTATAACTCTGTTAGTGTATAGATCTGTAGTGTATAGATCTGTAGTGTATAGATCTGTAGTGTATATCTCTGTAGTGTATAACTCTGTAGTGTATAACTCTGTTAGTGTATAACTATATTAGTGTATAACTCTGTTAGTGTATAGATCTGTAGTGTATAGATCTGTAGTGTATAACTCTGTAGTGTATAACGCTGTTAGTATATAACTCTGTAGTGTATAACTCTATAGTGTATATCTCTGTAGTGTATAACTATGTTAGTGTATAACTCTGTTAGTGTATAACTCTGTAGTGTATAACTCTGTAGTGTATAACTCTGTAGTGTATATCTCTGTAGTGTATAACTATGTTAGTGTATAGATCTGTAGTGTATAGATCTGTAGTGTATAACTCTGTTAGTGAATAACTCTGTTAGTGTATAACTCTGTTAGTGTATAACTCTGTAGTGTAGAGATCTGTAGTGTATAACTCTGTAGTGTATAACTCTGTAGTGTATAACTCTGTTAGTATATAACTCTGTTAGTGTATAACTCTGTAGTGTATAGATCTGTAGTGTATACCTCTGTAGTGTATACCTCTGTAGTGTATAAATCTGTTAGTGTATAACTCTGTAGTGTATAACTCTGTAGTGTATAACTTGTAGTGTATACTCTGTAGTGTATAGCTCTGTTAGTGTATAACTCTGTAGTGTATAACTCTTAGTGTGTCTGTAGTGTATAACTCTGTAGTGTATAACTCTGTAGTGTATAACTCTGTTAGTGTATAACTCTGTAGTGTATAACTCTGTTAGTGTATAACTCTGTTAGTGTATAACTCTGTAGTGTATAACTCTGTTAGTGTGTAACTGTTAGTGTATAACTCTGTAGTGTATAACTCTGTAGTGTATTACTCTGTTAGTGTATAACTCTGTTAGTGTGTAGATCTGTAGTGTATAACTCTGTAGTGTATAGATCTGTAGTGTATAGATCTGTAGTGTATAGATCTGTGGTGTATAGATCTGTAGTGTTTGATCTGTAGTGTATAACTCTGTTCGTGTATAACTCTGTAGTGTATAACTCTGTAGTGTATATCTCTGTAGTGTATAGATCTGTAGTGTATAACTCTGTAGTGTATAACTCTGTTAGTATATAACTTTGTAGTGTATAACTCTATAGTGTATATCTCTGTAGTGTATAACTATGTTAGTGTATTGATCTGTAGTGTATAACTCTGTTAGTGTATAACTCTGTAGTGTATAACTCTGTAGTGTATAACTCTATAGTGTATATCTCTGCAGTGTATAACTATGTTAGTGTATAGATCTGTAGTGTATAGATCTGTAGTGTATAGATCTGTAGTGTATAACTCTGTTAGTTTATAACTCTGTTAGTGTATAACTCTGTTAGTGTATAACTCTGTAGTGTATAACTCTGTAGTGTATAACTCTGTAGTGTATAGATCTGTAGTGTATAACTCTGTAGTGTATAACTCTGTTAGTATATAACTATGTAGTGTATAACTCTGTTAGTATATAACTCTGTTAGTGTATAACTCTGTTAGTGTATAGATCTGTAGTGTATAACTCTGTAGTGTATAACTCTGTTAGTGTATAACTCTGTTAGTGTATAACTCTGTTAGTGTATAACTCTGTAGTGTATAACTCTGTAGTGTATAACTCTGTAGTGTATAACTCTGTAGTGAATAACTCTGTAGTGAATAACTCTATTAGTGTATAGCTCTGTAGTGAATAACTCTGTAGTGTATAACTCTGTAGTGTATAACTCTGTAGTGAATAACTCTGTAGTGAATAACTCTATTAGTGTATAGCTCTGTAGTGAATAACTCTATTAGTTTATAACACTGTAGTTTATAACTCTGTTAGTGTATAACTCTGTAGCATATAACTCTGTTAGTGTATAACTCTGTAGTATATAACTCTGTAGTGTATAACTCTGTTAGTGTGTAACTGTTAGTGTATAACTCTGTAGTGTATAACTCTGTAGTGTATAACTCTATTAGTGTATAGCTCTGTAGTGTATAACTCTGTAGTGTATAACTCTGTAGTGTATAACTCTGTTAGTGTATAACTCTGTAGTATATAACTCTGTTAGTGTATAACTCTGTAGTATATAACTCTGTAGTGTATAACTCTGTAGTGTATAACTCTGTAGTGTATAACTCTGTTAGTGTATAACTCTGTTAGTGTATAACTCTGTTAGTATATAACTCTGTTAGTGTATAACTCTGTAGTGTATAGATCTGTAGTGTATAACTCTGTAGTGTATAACTCTGTTAGTGTATAACTCTGTTAGTGTATAACTCTGTAGTGTATAACTCTGTAGTGTATAACTCTGTAGTGTATAACTCTGTAGTGAATAACTCTGTAGTGAATAACTCTATTAGTGTATAGCTCTGTAGTGAATAACTCTATTAGTTTATAACACTGTAGTTTATAACTCTGTTAGTGTATAACTCTATTAGTGTATAACTCTGTTAGTGTATAACTCTGTAGCATATAACTCTGTTAGTGTATAACTCTGTAGTATATAACTCTGTAGTGTATAACTCTGTTAGTGTGTAACTGTTAGTGTATAACTCTGTTAGTGTATAACTCTGTTAGTGTATAGATCTGTAGTGTATAGATCTGTAGTGTATAGATCTGTAGTGTATAACTCTGTAGTGTATAACTCTGTTAGTGTATAGATCTGTAGTGTATAGATCTGTAGTGTATAGATCTGTAGTGTATAACTCTATTAGTGTATAACTCTGTAGTATATAACTCTGTTAGTGTATAACTCTGTAGTATATAACTCTGTTAGTGTATAACTCTGTAGTATATAACTCTGTTAGTGTGTAACTGTTAGTGTATAACTCTGTAGTGTATAACTCTTTTAGTGTATAACTATATTAGTGTATAACTCTGTTAGTGTATAGATCTGTAGTGTATAGATCTGTAGTGTATAGATCTGTAGTGTATAACTCTGTAGTGTATAACGCTGTTAGTATATAACTATGTTAGTGTATAACTATGTTAGTGTATAACTATGTTAGTGTATAACTCTGTTAGTGTATAACTCTGTAGTGTATAACTCTGTAGTGTATAACTCTATAGTGTATATCTCTGTAGTGTATAACTATGTTAGTGTATAGATCTGTAGTTTATAACTCTGTTAGTGTATAACTCTGTTAGTGTATAACTCTGTTAGTGTATAACTCTGTAGTGTATAACTCTGTAGTGTATAGATCTGTAGTGTATAACTCTGTAGTGTATAACTCTGTAGTGTATAACTCTGTTAGAATATAACTCTGTTAGTGTATAACTCTGTAGTGTATAGATCTGTAGTGTATAACTTTGTAGTGTATATCTCTGTAGTGTATAACTCTATAGTGTCTGTCTCTGTAGTGTATAACTCTGTAGTGTATAACTCTGTTAGTGTATAACTCTGTAGTGTATAACTGTAGTGTATAACTCTGTTAGTGTATAGATCTGTAGTGTATAGATCTGTAGTGTATAGATCTGTAGTGTATAGATCTGTAGTGTTTGATCTGTAGTGTATAACTCTGTTCGTGTATAACTCTGTAGTGTATAGATCTGTAGTGTATAACTCTGTAGTGTATATCTCTGTAGTGTATAGATCTGTAGTGTATAACTCTGTTAGTATATAACTCTGTAGTGTATAACTCTATAGTGTATATCTCTGTAGTGTATAACTATGTTAGTGTATTGATCTGTAGTGTATAACTCTGTTAGTGTATAACTCTGTAGTGTATAACTCTGTAGTGTATAACTCTATAGTGTATATCTCTGCAGTGTATAGATCTGTTAGTGTATAACTCTGTTAGTGTATAACTCTGTTAGTGTATAACTCTGTAGTGTATAACTCTGTAGTGTATAGATCTGTAGTGTATAACTCTGTAGTGTATAACTCTGTTAGTATATAACTCTGTTAGTGTATAACTCTGTAGTGTATAGATCTGTAGTGTATAGATCTGTAGTGTATAACTCTGTTAGTGTATAACTCTGTAGTGTATAACTCTGTTAGTGTATAACTCTGTAGTGTATAGATCTGTAGTGTATAACTCTGTAGTGTATAACTCTGTTAGTATATAACTCTGTAGTGTATAACTCTGTTAGTATATAACTCTGTTAGTGTATAAATCTGTTAGTGTATAACTCAGTAGTGTATAACTCTGTAGTGTATAACTCTTTTAGTGTATAACTATATTAGTGTATAACTCTGTTAGTGTATAGATCTGTAGTGTATAACTCTGTTAGTGTATAACTCTGTAGTGTATAACTCTGTAGTATATAACTCTGTTAGTGTATAACTCTGTAGTGTATAACTCTGTAGTGTATAACTCTTTTAGTGTATAACTTTATTAGTGTATAACTCTGTTAGTGTATAGATCTGTAGTGTATAGATCTGTAGTGTATAGATCTGTAGTGTATAACTCTGTAGTCTATAACTCTGTTAGTGTAGAGATCTGTAGTGTATAACTCTGTTAGTGTATAACTATATTAGTGTATAACTCTGTTAGTGTATAGATCTGTAGTGTATAGATCTGTAGTGTGTAACTCTGTAGTGTATAACGCTGTTAGTATATAACTCTGTAGTGTGTAACTCTATAGTGTATATCTCTGTAGTGTATAACTATGTTAGTGTATAACTCTGTTAGTGTATAACTCTGTAGTGTATAACTCTGTAGTGTATAACTCTATAGTGTATATCTCTGTAGTGTATAACTATGTTAGTGTATAGATCTGTAGTGTATAGATCTGTAGTGTATAACTCTGTTAGTGTATAACTCTGTTAGTGTATAACTCTGTTAGTGTATAACTCTGTAGTGTATAACTCTGTAGTGTATAGATCTGTAGTGTATAACTCTGTAGTGTATTGATCTGTAGTGTATAACTCTGTTAGTGTATAACTCTGTAGTGTATAACTCTGTAGTGTATAACTCTATAGTGTATATCTCTGCAGTGTATAACTATGTTAGTGTATAGATCTGTAGTGTATAACTCTGTTAGTGTATAACTCTGTTAGTGTATAACTCTGTTAGTGTATAACTCTGTTAGTGTATAACTCTGTTAGTGTATAACTCTGTTAGTGTATAACTCTGTTAGTATATAACTCTATAGTGTATATCTCTGTAGTGTATATCTCTGTAGTGTATAACTCTGTTAGTGTATAACTCTGTTAGTGTATAACTCTGTAGTGTATAACTCTGTAGTGTATAGATCTGTAGTGTATAACTCTGTAGTGTATAACTCTGTTAGTATATAACTCTGTAGTGTATAACTCTGTTAGTATATAACTCTGTTAGTGTATAACTCTGTAGTGTATAGATCTGTAGTGTAAAGATCTGTAGTGTATAACTCTGTTAGTGTATAACTCTGTAGTGTATAACTCTGTTAGTGTATAACTCTGTTAGTGTATAACTCTGTAGTGTATAACTCTGTTAGTGTATAACTCTGTTAGTGTATAACTCTGTAGTGTATAACTCTGTAGTGTATAACTCTGTTAGTGTATATCTCTGTGGTGTATAACTCTGTTAGTGTATAACTCTGTTAGTGTATAACTCTGTAGTGTATAGCTCTGTAGTGTATAACTCTGTAGTCTATTAATCTGTTAGTGTATAAATCTGTTAGTGTATAACTCTGTAGTGTACATCTCTGTAGTGTATAGATCTGTAGTGTATAACTCTATTAGTGTATAACTATATTAGTGTATAACTCTGTTAGTGTATAACTCTGTTAGTGTATAACTCTGTTAGTGTAAAACTCTGTAGTGTATAACTCTGTTAGTGTATAACTCTATTAGTGTATAACTCTGTTAGTGTATAGATCTGTGTTGTATAGATTTGTAGTGTATAACTCTGTAGTATATAACTCTGTTAGTGTATAACTCTGTAGTATATAACTCGGTGTACCGTGTATAACCGGGGTCTGTTAGTGTATAACTCTGTTAGTGTATAACTCTGTTAGTGTATAACTCTGTTAGTGTGTAACTCTGTAGTGTATAACCGGGGTCTGTAGTGTATAACTCTGTAGTGTATAACTCTGTAGTTTATAACTCTGTTAGTATATAACTCTGTTAGTGTATAACTCTGTAGTGTATAGATCTGTAGTGTATAACTCTGTAGTGTATACCTCTGTAGTGTATAAATCTGTTAGTGTATAACTCTGTAGTGTATAACTCTGTAGTGTATAACTTTGTAGTGTATATCTCTGTAGTGTATAACTCTGTTAGTGTATAACTCTGTAGTGTATAACGCTATAGTGTCTGTCTCTGTAGTGTATAACTTTGTAGTGTATAACTCTGTAGTGTATAACTCTGTTAGTGTATAACTCTGTAGTGTATAACTCTGTAGTGTATAACTCTGTTAGTGTATAACTCTGTTAGTGTATAACTCTGTTAGTGTATAACTCTGTTAGTGTGTAACTGTTAGTGTATAACTCTGTAGTGTATAACTCTGTAGTGTATAACTCTGTAGTGTATAACTCTGTTAGTGTATAACTCTATTAGTGCATAACTCTGTTAGTGTATAGATCTGTAGTGTATAGATTTGTAGTGTATAACTCTGTTAGTGTATAGATCTGTAGTGTATAGATCTGTAGTGTATAGATCTGTAGTGTATATCTCTGTAGTGTATAACACTGTTAGTGTATAACTCTATTAGTATATAACTCTGTTACTGTATAACTCTGTAGTGTATAACTCTGTAGTGAATAACTCTATTAGTGTATAGCTATGTAGTGAATAACTCTATTAGTGTATAACACTGTAGTTTATAACTCTGTTAGTGTATAACTCTATTAGTGTATAACTCTGTTAGTGTATAACTCTGTAGTATATAACTCTGTTAGTGTATAACTCTGTAGTATATAACTCTGTAGTGTATAACTCTGTTAGTGTGTAACTGTTAGTGTATAACTCTGTAGTGTATAACTCTGTAGTGTATAAATCTATTAGTGTATAGCTCTGTAGTGTAAAACTCTGTAGTGTATAACTCTGTAGTGTATAACTCTGTTAGTGTATAACTCTGTAGTGTATAACTCTGTAGTGTATAACTCTGTAGTGTATAAATCTGTAGTATATAACTCTGTTAGTGTATAACTCTGTAGTGTATAACTCTGTAGTGTATAACTCTGTAGTGTATAACTCTGTAGTGTATAACTCTGTTAGTGTATAACTCTGTTAGTGTATAGATCTGTAGTGTATAGATCTGTAGTGTATAACTCTGTAGTGTATAACTCTGTTAGTGTAGAGATCTGTAGTGTATAGATCTGTAGTGTATAGATCTGTAGTGTATAACTCTATTAGTGTATAACTCTGTAGTGTATATCTCTGTAGTGTATAACTCTGTAGTATAGCTCTGTAGTGAATAACTCTGTTAGTGTATAACTCTGTAGTGTATAACTCTGTAGTGTATAACTCTGTTAGTGTATAACTCTATTAGTGTATAACTCTGTTAGTGTATAGATCTGTAGTGTATAGATTTGTAGTGTATAACTCTGTAGTATATAACTCTGTTAGTGTATAACTCTGTAGTGTATACCTCTGTAGTGTATAAATCTGTTAGTGTATAACTCTGTAGTGTATAACTCTGTAGTGTATAACTTTGTAGTGTATATCTCTGTAGTGTATAACTCTGTTAGTGTATAACTCTGTAGTGTATAACGCTATAGTGTCTGTCTCTGTAGTGTATAACTTTGTAGTGTATAACTCTGTTAGTGTATAACTCTGTAGTGTATAACTCTGTAGTGTATAACTCTGTTAGTGTATAACTCTGTTAGTGTATAACTCTGTTAGTGTGTAACTGTTAGTGTATAACTCTGTAGTGTATAACTCTGTAGTGTATAACTCTGTAGTGTATAACTCTGTTAGTGTGTAGATCTGTAGTGTATAACTCTGTAGTGTATAGATCTGTAGTGTATAGATCTGTAGTGTATAGATCTGTAGTGTATATCTCTGTAGTGTATAACTCTGTAGTGTATAACTCTGTTAGTGTATAACTCTATTAGTGCATAACTCTGTTAGTGTATAGATCTGTAGTGTATAGATTTGTAGTGTATAACTCTGTTAGTGTAGAGATCTGTAGTGTATAGATCTGTAGTGTATAGATCTGTAGTGTATATCTCTGTAGTGTATAACACTGTTAGTGTATAACTCTATTAGTATATAACTCTGTTACTGTATAACTCTGTAGTGTATAACTCTGTAGTGTATAACTCTGTAGTGTATAACTCTATTAGTGTATAGCTCTGTAGTGAATAACTCTATTAGTGTATAACACTGTAGTTTATAACTCTGTTAGTGTATAACTCTATTAGTGTATAACTCTGTTAGTGTATAACTCTGTAGTATATAACTCTGTTAGTGTATAACTCTGTAGTATATAACTCTGTAGTGTATAACTCTGTTAGTGTGTAACTGTTAGTGTATAACTCTGTAGTGTATAACTCTGTAGTGTATAACTCTATTAGTGTATAGCTCTGTAGTGTATAACTCTGTAGTGTATAACTCTGTAGTGTATAACTCTGTTAGTGTATAACTCTGTAGTGTATAACTCTGTAGTGTATAACTCTGTAGTTTATAACTCTGTTAGTGTATAACTCTATTAGTTTATAACTCTGTTAGTGTATAACTCTGTAGTATATAACTCTGTTATTGTATAACTCTGTAGTGTATAACTCTGTAGTATATAACTCTGTAGTATATAACTCTGTTAGTGTATAACTCTGTAGTGTATAACTCTGTAGTGTATAACTCTGTTAGTGTATAACTCTGTTAGTGTATAACTCTGTTAGTGTATAGATCTGTAGTGTATAGATCTGTAGTGTATAGATCTGTAGTGTATAACTCTGTAGTGTATAACTCTGTTAGTGTAGAGATCTGTAGTGTATAGATCTGTAGTGTATAGATCTGTAGTGTATAACTCTATTAGTGTATAACTCTGTAGTGTATATCTCTGTAGTGTATAACTCTGTAGTATAGCTCTGTAGTGAATAACTCTGTTAGTGTATAACTCTGTAGTGTATAACTCTGTAGTGTATAACTCTGTTAGTGTATAACTCTATTAGTGTATAACTCTGTTAGTGTATAGATCTGTAGTGTATAGATTTGTAGTGTATAACTCTGTAGTATATAACTCTGTTAGTGTATAACTCTGTAGTGTATAACTCTGTTAGTGTATAACTATATTAGTGTATAACTCTGTTAGTGTATAGATCTGTAGTGTATAGATCTGTAGTGTATAACTCTGTAGTGTATAACGCTGTTAGTATATAACTCTGTAGTGTATAACTCTATAGTGTATATCTCTGTAGTGTATAACTATGTTAGTGTATAACTCTGTTAGTGTATAACTCTGTAGTGTATAACTCTGTAGTGTATAACTCTGTAGTGTATATCTCTGTAGTGTATAACTATGTTAGTGTATAGATCTGTAGTGTATAGATCTGTAGTGTATAACTCTGTTAGTGTATAACTCTGTTAGTGTATAACTCTGTTAGTGTATAACTCTGTAGTGTATAGATCTGTAGTGTAAAGATCTGTAGTGTATAACTCTGTTAGTGTATAACTCTGTAGTGTATAACTCTGTTAGTGTATAACTCTGTTAGTGTATAACTCTGTAGTGTATAACTCTGTTAGTGTATAACTCTGTTAGTGTATAACTCTGTAGTGTATAACTCTGTTAGTGTATAACTCTGTTAGTGTATAACTCTGTAGTGTATAACTCTGTAGTGTATAACTCTGTTAGTGTATATCTCTGTGGTGTATAACTCTGTTAGTGTATAACTCTGTTAGTGTATAACTCTGTTAGTGTATAACTCTGTAGTGTATAGCTCTGTAGTGTATAACTCTGTAGTCTATTAATCTGTTAGTGTATAAATCTGTTAGTGTATAACTCTGTAGTGTACATCTCTGTAGTGTATAGATCTGTAGTGTATAACTCTATTAGTGTATAACTATATTAGTGTATAACTCTGTTAGTGTATAACTCTGTTAGTGTATAACTCTGTTAGTGTAAAACTCTGTAGTGTATAACTCTGTTAGTGTATAACTCTATTAGTGTATAACTCTGTTAGTGTATAGATCTGTGTTGTATAGATTTGTAGTGTATAACTCTGTAGTATATAACTCTGTTAGTGTATAACTCTGTAGTATATAACTCTGTTAGTGTATAACTCTGTAGTATATTACTCTGTTAGTGTGTAACTGTTAGTGTATAACTCTGTTAGTGTATAACTCTGTTAGTGTATAACTCTGTTAGTGTATAACTCTGTAGTGTATAACTCTGTAGTGTATAACTCTGTAGTGTATAGATCTGTAGTGTATAACTCTGTAGTGTATAACTCTGTAGTTTATAACTCTGTTAGTATATAACTCTGTTAGTGTATAACTCTGTAGTGTATAGATCTGTAGTGTATAACTCTGTAGTGTATACCTCTGTAGTGTATAAATCTGTTAGTGTATAACTCTGTAGTGTATAACTCTGTAGTGTATAACTCTGTAGTGTATAACTTTGTAGTGTATAACTCTGTAGTGTATAACGCTATAGTGTCTGTCTCTGTAGTGTATAACTTTGTAGTGTATAACTCTGTAGTGTATAACTCTGTAGTGTATAACTCTGTAGTGTATAACTCTGTTAGTGTATAACTCTGTTAGTGTATAACTCTGTTAGTGTATAACTCTGTTAGTGTGTAACTGTTAGTGTATAACTCTGTAGTGTATAACTCTGTAGTGTATAACTCTGTAGTGTATAACTCTGTTAGTGTGTAGATCTGTAGTGTATAACTCTGTAGTGTATAGATCTGTAGTGTATAGATCTGTAGTGTATAGATCTGTAGTGTATATCTCTGTAGTGTATAACTCTGTAGTGTATAACTCTGTTAGTGTATAACTCTATTAGTGCATAACTCTGTTAGTGTATAGATCTGTAGTGTATAGATTTGTAGTGTATAACTCTGTTAGTGTATAGATCTGTAGTGTATAGATCTGTAGTGTATAGATCTGTAGTGTATATCTCTGTAGTGTATAACACTGTTAGTGTATAACTCTATTAGTATATAACTCTGTTACTGTATAACTCTGTAGTGTATAACTCTGTAGTGTATAACTCTGTAGTGAATAACTCTATTAGTGTATAGCTATGTAGTGAATAACTCTATTAGTGTATAACACTGTAGTTTATAACTCTGTTAGTGTATAACTCTATTAGTGTATAACTCTGTTAGTGTATAACTCTGTAGTATATAACTCTGTTAGTGTATAACTCTGTAGTATATAACTCTGTAGTGTATAACTCTGTTAGTGTGTAACTGTTAGTGTATAACTCTGTAGTGTATAACTCTGTAGTGTATAAATCTATTAGTGTATAGCTCTGTAGTGTATAACTCTGTAGTGTATAACTCTGTAGTGTATAACTCTGTTAGTGTATAACTCTGTAGTGTATAACTCTGTAGTGTATAACTCTGTAGTGTATAAATCTGTAGTATATAACTCTGTTAGTGTATAACTCTGTAGTGTATAACTCTGTAGTGTATAACTCTGTAGTGTATAACTCTGTAGTGTATAACTCTGTTAGTGTATAACTCTGTTAGTGTATAGATCTGTAGTGTATAGATCTGTAGTGTATAGATCTGTAGTGTATAACTCTGTAGTGTATAACTCTGTTAGTGTAGAGATCTGTAGTGTATAGATCTGTAGTGTATAGATCTGTAGTGTATAACTCTATTAGTGTATAACTCTGTAGTGTATATCTCTGTAGTGTATAACTCTGTAGTATAGCTCTGTAGTGAATAACTCTGTTAGTGTATAACTCTGTAGTGTATAACTCTGTAGTGTATAACTCTGTTAGTGTATAACTCTATTAGTGTATAACTCTGTTAGTGTATAGATCTGTAGTGTATAGATTTGTAGTGTATAACTCTGTAGTATATAACTCTGTTAGTGTATAACTCTGTAGTGTATACCTCTGTAGTGTATAAATCTGTTAGTGTATAACTCTGTAGTGTATAACTCTGTAGTGTATAACTTTGTAGTGTATATCTCTGTAGTGTATAACTCTGTTAGTGTATAACTCTGTAGTGTATAACGCTATAGTGTCTGTCTCTGTAGTGTATAACTTTGTAGTGTATAACTCTGTAGTGTATAACTCTGTTAGTGTATAACTCTGTAGTGTATAACTCTGTAGTGTATAACTCTGTTAGTGTATAACTCTGTTAGTGTATAACTCTGTTAGTGTATAACTCTGTTAGTGTGTAACTGTTAGTGTATAACTCTGTTAGTGTGTAACTGTTAGTGTATAACTCTGTAGTGTATAACTCTGTAGTGTATAACTCTGTAGTGTATAACTCTGTAGTGTATAACTCTGTTAGTGTGTAACTCTGTAGTGTATAACTCTGTAGTGTATAGATCTGTAGTGTATAGATCTGTAGTGTATAGATCTGTAGTGTATATCTCTCTAGTGTATAACTCTGTAGTGTATAACTCTGTTAGTGTATAACTCTATTAGTGCATAACTCTGTTAGTGTATAGATCTGTAGTGTATAGATTTGTAGTGTATAACTCTGTTAGTGTAGAGATCTGTAGTGTATAGATCTGTAGTGTATAGATCTGTAGTGTATATCTCTGTAGTGTATAACACTGTTAGTGTATAACTCTATTAGTATATAACTCTGTTACTGTATAACTCTGTAGTGTATAACTCTGTAGTGTATAACTCTGTAGTGAATAACTCTATTAGTGTATAGCTCTGTAGTGAATAACTCTATTAGTGTATAACACTGTAGTTTATAACTCTGTTAGTGTATAACTCTATTAGTGTATAACTCTGTTAGTGTATAACTCTGTAGTATATAACTCTGTTAGTGTATAACTCTGTAGTATATAACTCTGTAGTGTATAACTCTGTTAGTGTGTAACTGTTAGTGTATAACTCTGTAGTGTATAACTCTGTAGTGTATAACTCTATTAGTGTATAGCTCTGTAGTGTATAACTCTGTAGTGTATAACTCTGTAGTGTATAACTCTGTAGTGTATAACTCTGTAGTGTATAACTCTGTTAGTGTGTAACTCTGTAGTGTATAACTCTGTAGTGTATAGATCTGTAGTGTATAGATCTGTAGTGTATAGATCTGTAGTGTATATCTCTCTAGTGTATAACTCTGTAGTGTATAACTCTGTTAGTGTATAACTCTATTAGTGCATAACTCTGTTAGTGTATAGATCTGTAGTGTATAGATTTGTAGTGTATAACTCTGTTAGTGTAGAGATCTGTAGTGTATAGATCTGTAGTGTATAGATCTGTAGTGTATATCTCTGTAGTGTATAACACTGTTAGTGTATAACTCTATTAGTATATAACTCTGTTACTGTATAACTCTGTAGTGTATAACTCTGTAGTGTATAACTCTGTAGTGAATAACTCTATTAGTGTATAGCTCTGTAGTGAATAACTCTATTAGTGTATAACACTGTAGTTTATAACTCTGTTAGTGTATAACTCTATTAGTGTATAACTCTGTTAGTGTATAACTCTGTAGTATATAACTCTGTTAGTGTATAACTCTGTAGTATATAACTCTGTAGTGTATAACTCTGTTAGTGTGTAACTGTTAGTGTATAACTCTGTAGTGTATAACTCTGTAGTGTATAACTCTATTAGTGTATAGCTCTGTAGTGTATAACTCTGTAGTGTATAACTCTGTAGTGTATAACTCTGTTAGTGTATAACTCTGTAGTGTATAACTCTGTAGTGTATAACTCTGTAGTTTATAACTCTGTTAGTGTATAACTCTATTAGTTTATAACTCTGTTAGTGTATAACTCTGTAGTATATAACTCTGTTATTGTATAACTCTGTAGTGTATAACCCTGTAGTATATAACTCTGTAGTATATAACTCTGTTAGTGTATAACTCTGTAGTGTATAACTCTGTAGTGTATAACTCTGTTAGTGTATAACTCTGTTAGTGTATAACTCTGTTAGTGTATAGATCTGTAGTGTATAGATCTGTAGTGTATAGATCTGTAGTGTATAACTCTGTAGTGTATAACTCTGTTAGTGTAGAGATCTGTAGTGTATAGATCTGTAGTGTATAGATCTGTAGTGTATAACTCTATTAGTGTATAACTCTGTAGTGTATATCTCTGTAGTGTATAACTCTGTAGTATAGCTCTGTAGTGAATAACTCTGTTAGTGTATAACTCTGTAGTGTATAACTCTGTAGTGTATAACTCTGTTAGTGTATAACTCTATTAGTGTATAACTCTGTTAGTGTATAGATCTGTAGTGTATAGATTTGTAGTGTATAACTCTGTAGTATATAACTCTGTTAGTGTATAACTCTGTAGTGTATAACTCTGTTAGTGTATAACTATATTAGTGTATAACTCTGTTAGTGTATAGATCTGTAGTGTATAGATCTGTAGTGTATAACTCTGTAGTGTATAACGCTGTTAGTATATAACTCTGTAGTGTATAACTCTATAGTGTATATCTCTGTAGTGTATAACTATGTTAGTGTATAACTCTGTTAGTGTATAACTCTGTAGTGTATAACTCTGTAGTGTATAACTCTGTAGTGTATATCTCTGTAGTGTATAACTATGTTAGTGTATAGATCTGTAGTGTATAGATCTGTAGTGTATAACTCTGTTAGTGTATAACTCTGTTAGTGTATAACTCTGTAGTGTATAACTCTGTAGTGTATCGATCTGTAGTGTATAACTCTGTAGTGTATAACTCTGTAGTGTATAACTCTGTTAGTATATAACTCTGTTAGTGTATAACTCTGTAGTGTATAGATCTGTAGTGTATAACTCTGTAGTGTATACCTCTGTAGTGTATAAATCTGTTAGTGTATAACTCTGTAGTGTATAACTCTGTAGTGTATAACTTTGTAGTGTATAACTCTGTAGTGTATAACTCTGTTAGTGTATAACTCTGTTAGTGTATAACTCTGTTAGTGTATAACTCTGTTAGTGTATAACTGTTAGTGTATAGCTCTGTAGTGTATAACTCTGTAGTGTATAACTCTGTAGTGTATAACTCTGTTAGTGTATAACTCTGTAGTGTATAACTCTGTAGTGTATAACTCTGTAGTGTATAAATCTGTAGTATATAACTCTGTTAGTGTATAACTCTGTAGTGTATAACTCTGTAGTGTATAACTCTGTAGTGTATAACTCTGTAGTGTATAACTCTGTTAGTGTATAACTCTGTTAGTGTATAGATCTGTAGTGTATAGATCTGTAGTGTATAGATCTGTAGTGTATAACTCTGTAGTGTATAACTCTGTTAGTGTAGAGATCTGTAGTGTATAGATCTGTAGTGTATAGATCTGTAGTGTATAACTCTATTAGTGTATAACTCTGTAGTGTATATCTCTGTAGTGTATAACTCTGTAGTATAGCTCTGTAGTGAATAACTCTGTTAGTGTATAACTCTGTAGTGTATAACTCTGTAGTGTATAACTCTGTTAGTGTATAACTCTATTAGTGTATAACTCTGTTAGTGTATAGATCTGTAGTGTATAGATTTGTAGTGTATAACTCTGTAGTATATAACTCTGTTAGTGTATAACTCTGTAGTGTATACCTCTGTAGTGTATAAATCTGTTAGTGTATAACTCTGTAGTGTATAACTCTGTAGTGTATAACTTTGTAGTGTATATCTCTGTAGTGTATAACTCTGTTAGTGTATAACTCTGTAGTGTATAACGCTATAGTGTCTGTCTCTGTAGTGTATAACTTTGTAGTGTATAACTCTGTAGTGTATAACTCTGTTAGTGTATAACTCTGTAGTGTATAACTCTGTAGTGTATAACTCTGTTAGTGTATAACTCTGTTAGTGTATAACTCTGTTAGTGTATAACTCTGTTAGTGTGTAACTGTTAGTGTATAACTCTGTTAGTGTGTAACTGTTAGTGTATAACTCTGTAGTGTATAACTCTGTAGTGTATAACTCTGTAGTGTATAACTCTGTAGTGTATAACTCTGTTAGTGTGTAACTCTGTAGTGTATAACTCTGTAGTGTATAGATCTGTAGTGTATAGATCTGTAGTGTATAGATCTGTAGTGTATATCTCTCTAGTGTATAACTCTGTAGTGTATAACTCTGTTAGTGTATAACTCTATTAGTGCATAACTCTGTTAGTGTATAGATCTGTAGTGTATAGATTTGTAGTGTATAACTCTGTTAGTGTAGAGATCTGTAGTGTATAGATCTGTAGTGTATAGATCTGTAGTGTATATCTCTGTAGTGTATAACACTGTTAGTGTATAACTCTATTAGTATATAACTCTGTTACTGTATAACTCTGTAGTGTATAACTCTGTAGTGTATAACTCTGTAGTGAATAACTCTATTAGTGTATAGCTCTGTAGTGAATAACTCTATTAGTGTATAACACTGTAGTTTATAACTCTGTTAGTGTATAACTCTATTAGTGTATAACTCTGTTAGTGTATAACTCTGTAGTATATAACTCTGTTAGTGTATAACTCTGTAGTATATAACTCTGTAGTGTATAACTCTGTTAGTGTGTAACTGTTAGTGTATAACTCTGTAGTGTATAACTCTGTAGTGTATAACTCTATTAGTGTATAGCTCTGTAGTGTATAACTCTGTAGTGTATAACTCTGTAGTGTATAACTCTGTAGTGTATAACTCTGTAGTGTATAACTCTGTTAGTGTGTAACTCTGTAGTGTATAACTCTGTAGTGTATAGATCTGTAGTGTATAGATCTGTAGTGTATAGATCTGTAGTGTATATCTCTCTAGTGTATAACTCTGTAGTGTATAACTCTGTTAGTGTATAACTCTATTAGTGCATAACTCTGTTAGTGTATAGATCTGTAGTGTATAGATTTGTAGTGTATAACTCTGTTAGTGTAGAGATCTGTAGTGTATAGATCTGTAGTGTATAGATCTGTAGTGTATATCTCTGTAGTGTATAACACTGTTAGTGTATAACTCTATTAGTATATAACTCTGTTACTGTATAACTCTGTAGTGTATAACTCTGTAGTGTATAACTCTGTAGTGAATAACTCTATTAGTGTATAGCTCTGTAGTGAATAACTCTATTAGTGTATAACACTGTAGTTTATAACTCTGTTAGTGTATAACTCTATTAGTGTATAACTCTGTTAGTGTATAACTCTGTAGTATATAACTCTGTTAGTGTATAACTCTGTAGTATATAACTCTGTAGTGTATAACTCTGTTAGTGTGTAACTGTTAGTGTATAACTCTGTAGTGTATAACTCTGTAGTGTATAACTCTATTAGTGTATAGCTCTGTAGTGTATAACTCTGTAGTGTATAACTCTGTAGTGTATAACTCTGTTAGTGTATAACTCTGTAGTGTATAACTCTGTAGTGTATAACTCTGTAGTTTATAACTCTGTTAGTGTATAACTCTATTAGTTTATAACTCTGTTAGTGTATAACTCTGTAGTATATAACTCTGTTATTGTATAACTCTGTAGTGTATAACCCTGTAGTATATAACTCTGTAGTATATAACTCTGTTAGTGTATAACTCTGTAGTGTATAACTCTGTAGTGTATAACTCTGTTAGTGTATAACTCTGTTAGTGTATAACTCTGTTAGTGTATAGATCTGTAGTGTATAGATCTGTAGTGTATAGATCTGTAGTGTATAACTCTGTAGTGTATAACTCTGTTAGTGTAGAGATCTGTAGTGTATAGATCTGTAGTGTATAGATCTGTAGTGTATAACTCTATTAGTGTATAACTCTGTAGTGTATATCTCTGTAGTGTATAACTCTGTAGTATAGCTCTGTAGTGAATAACTCTGTTAGTGTATAACTCTGTAGTGTATAACTCTGTAGTGTATAACTCTGTTAGTGTATAACTCTATTAGTGTATAACTCTGTTAGTGTATAGATCTGTAGTGTATAGATTTGTAGTGTATAACTCTGTAGTATATAACTCTGTTAGTGTATAACTCTGTAGTGTATAACTCTGTTAGTGTATAACTATATTAGTGTATAACTCTGTTAGTGTATAGATCTGTAGTGTATAGATCTGTAGTGTATAACTCTGTAGTGTATAACGCTGTTAGTATATAACTCTGTAGTGTATAACTCTATAGTGTATATCTCTGTAGTGTATAACTATGTTAGTGTATAACTCTGTTAGTGTATAACTCTGTAGTGTATAACTCTGTAGTGTATAACTCTGTAGTGTATATCTCTGTAGTGTATAACTATGTTAGTGTATAGATCTGTAGTGTATAGATCTGTAGTGTATAACTCTGTTAGTGTATAACTCTGTTAGTGTATAACTCTGTAGTGTATAACTCTGTAGTGTATCGATCTGTAGTGTATAACTCTGTAGTGTATAACTCTGTAGTGTATAACTCTGTTAGTATATAACTCTGTTAGTGTATAACTCTGTAGTGTATAGATCTGTAGTGTATAACTCTGTAGTGTATACCTCTGTAGTGTATAAATCTGTTAGTGTATAACTCTGTAGTGTATAACTCTGTAGTGTATAACTTTGTAGTGTATAACTCTGTAGTGTATAACTCTGTTAGTGTATAACTCTGTTAGTGTATAACTCTGTTAGTGTATAACTCTGTTAGTGTATAACTGTTAGTGTATAACTCTGTAGTGTATAACTCTGTAGTGTATAACTCTGTTAGTGTATAACTCTGTTAGTGTGTAGATCTGTAGTGTATAACTCTGTAGTGTATAGATCAGTAGTGTATAGATCTGTAGTGTATAGATCTGTAGTGTATAGATCTGTAGTGTTTGATCTGTAGTGTATAACTCTGTTCGTGTATAACTCTGTTCGTGTATAACTCTGTTAGTGTATAACTCTGTAGTGTATAGATCTGTAGTGTATAACTCTGTAGTGTATAGATCTGTAGTGTATAGATCTGTAGTGTATAACTCTGTAGTGTATAACTCTGTTAGTATATAACTCTGTAGTGTATAACTCTGTTCGTGTATAACTCTGTTAGTGTATAACTCTGTAGTGTATAGATCTGTAGTGTATAACTCTGTAGTGTATAGATCTGTAGTGTATAGATCTGTAGTGTATAACTCTGTAGTGTATAACTCTGTTAGTATATAACTCTGTAGTGTATAACTCTATAGTGTATATCTCTGTAGTGTATAACTATGTTAGTGTATTGATCTGTAGTGTATAACTCTGTTAGTGTATAACTCTGTAGTGTATAACTCTGTAGTGTATAACTCTATAGTGTATATCTCTGCAGTGTATAACTATGTTAGTGTATAGATCTGTAGTGTATAGATCTGTAGTGTATAACTCTGTTAGTGTATAACTCTGTTAGTGTATAACTCTGTAGTGTATAGATCTGTAGTGTATAACTCTGTAGTTTATAACTCTGTTAGTATATAACTCTGTAGTGTATAACTCTGTTAGTATTTAACTCTGTTAGTGTGTAGATCTGTAGTGTATAACTCTGTAGTGTATAGATCTGTAGTGTATAGATCTGTAGTGTATATCTCTGTAGTGTATAACTCTGTAGTGTATAACTCTGTTAGTGTATAACTCTATTAGTGCATAACTCTGTTAGTGTATAGATCTGTAGTGTATAGATTTGTAGTGTATAACTCTGTTAGTGTATAGATCTGTAGTGTATATCTCTGTAGTGTATAACTCTGTAGTGTATAACTCTGTTAGTGTATAACTATATTAGTGTATAACTCTGTTAGTGTATAGATCTGTAGTGTATAGATCTGTAGTGTATAACTCTGTAGTGTATAACGCTGTTAGTATATAACTCTGTAGTGTATAACTCTATAGTGTATATCTCTGTAGTGTATAACTATGTTAGTGTATAACTCTGTTAGTGTATAACTCTGTAGTGTATAACTCTGTAGTGTATAACTCTATAGTGTATATCTCTGTAGTGTATAACTATGTTAGTGTATAGATCTGTAGTGTATAGATCTGTAGTGTATAACTCTGTTAGTGTATAACTCTGTTAGTGTATAACTCTGTTAGTGTATAACTCTGTTAGTGTATAACTCTGTAGTGTATAGATCTGTAGTGTATAACTCTGTAGTGTATAAATCTGTTAGTGTATAACTCTGTAGTGTATAACTTTGTAGTGTATAACTCTGTAGTGTATAACTCTGTTAGTGTATAACTCTGTTAGTGTATAACTCTGTTAGTGTATAACTCTGTTAGTGTGTAACTGTTAGTGTATAACTCCGTAGTGTATAACTCTGTTAGTATATAACTCTGTAGTGTATAACTCTGTTAGTATATAACTCTGTTAGTATATAACTCTGTTAGTGTATAACTCTGTAGTGTATAGATCTGTAGTGTATAACTCTGTTAGTGTATAACTCTGTAGTGTATAACTCTGTTAGTGTATAACTCTGTAGTGTATAACTCTGTTAGTGTATAACTCTGTTAGTGTATAACTCTGTTAGTGTATAACTCTGTAGTGTATAACTCTGTAGTGTATAGATCTGTAGTGTATAGATCTGTAGTGTATAACTCTGTAGTGTATAACTCTGTTAGTATATAACTCTGTAGTGTATAACACTATAGTGTATATCTCTGTAGTGTATAACTATGTTAGTGTATTGATCTGTAGTGTATAACTCTGTTAGTGTATAACTCTGTAGTGTATAACTCTGTTAGTGTATAACTCTGTAGTGTATAGATCTGTAGTGTATAACTCTGTAGTTTATAACTCTGTTAGTATATAACTCTGTAGTGTATAACTCTGTTAGTATATAACTCTGTTAGTGTGTAGATCTGTAGTGTATAACTCTGTAGTGTATAGATCTGTAGTGTATAGATCTGTAGTGTATAGATCTGTAGTGTATATCTCTGTAGTGTATAACTCTGTAGTGTATAACTCTGTTAGTGTATAACTCTATTAGTGCATAACTCTGTTAGTGTATAGATCTGTAGTGTATAGATTTGTAGTGTATAACTCTGTTAGTGTATAGATCTGTAGTGTATAGATCTGTAGTGTATAGATCTGTAGTGTATATCTCTGTAGTGTATAACTCTGTAGTGTATAACTCTGTTAGTGTATAACTATATTAGTGTATAACTCTGTTAGTGTATAGATCTGTAGGTTATAACTCTGTAGTGTATAACTCTGTAGTGTATAACTCTGTTAGTGTATAACTCTGTTAGTGTATAGATCTGTAGTGTATAGATCTGTAGTGTATAGATCTGTAGTGTATAACTCTGTAGTGTATAACTCTGTTAGTGTAGAGATCTGTAGTGTATAGATCTGTAGTGTATAGATCTGTAGTGTATAACTCTATTAGTGTATAACTCTGTAGTGTATATCTCTGTAGTGTATAACTCTGTAGTATAGCTCTGTAGTGAATAACTCTGTTAGTGTATAACTCTGTAGTGTATAACTCTGTAGTGTATAACTCTGTTAGTGTATAACTCTATTAGTGTATAACTCTGTTAGTGTATAGATCTGTAGTGTATAGATTTGTAGTGTATAACTCTGTAGTATATAACTCTGTTAGTGTATAACTCTGTAGTGTATACCTCTGTAGTGTATAAATCTGTTAGTGTATAACTCTGTAGTGTATAACTCTGTAGTGTATAACTTTGTAGTGTATAACTCTGTAGTGTATAACTCTGTTAGTGTATAACTCTGTAGTGTATAACTCTGTAGTGTATAACTCTGTTAGTGTATAACTCTGTTAGTGTATAACTCTGTTAGTGTATAACTCTGTTAGTGTGTAACTGTTAGTGTATAACTCTGTAGTGTATAACTCTGTAGTGTATAACTCTGTAGTGTATAACTCTGTTAGTGTGTAGATCTGTAGTGTATAACTCTGTAGTGTATAGATCTGTAGTGTATAGATCTGTAGTGTATAGATCTGTAGTGTATAGATCTGTAGTGTATAACTCTGTAGTGTATAACTCTGTAGTGTATAACTCTGTTAGTGTATAACTCTATTAGTGTATAACTCTATTAGTGCATAACTCTGTTAGTGTATAGATCTGTAGTGTATAACTCTGTTAGTGTAGAGATCTGTAGTGTATAGATCTGTAGTGTATAGATCTGTAGTGTATATCTCTGTAGTGTATAACACTGTTAGTGTATAACTCTATTAGTATATAACTCTGTTACTGTATAACTCTGTAGTGTATAACTCTGTAGTGTATAACTCTGTAGTGAATAACTCTATTAGTGTATAGCTCTGTAGTGAATAACTCTATTAGTGTATAACACTGTAGTTTATAACTCTGTTAGTGTATAACTCTATTAGTGTATAACTCTGTTAGTGTATAACTCTGTAGTATATAACTCTGTTAGTGTATAACTCTGTAGTATATAACTCTGTAGTGTATAACTCTGTTAGTGTGTAACTGTTAGTGTATAACTCTGTAGTGTATAACTCTGTAGTGTATAAATCTATTAGTGTATAGCTCTGTAGTGTATAACTCTGTAGTGTATAACTCTGTAGTGTATAACTCTGTTAGTGTATAACTCTGTAGTGTATAACTCTGTAGTGTATAACTCTGTAGTGTATAAATCTGTAGTATATAACTCTGTTAGTGTATAACTCTGTAGTGTATAACTCTGTAGTGTATAACTCTGTAGTGTATAACTCTGTTAGTGTATAACTCTGTTAGTGTATAACTCTGTTAGTGTATAGATCTGTAGTGTATAGATCTGTAGTGTATAGATCTGTAGTGTATAACTCTGTAGTGTATAACTCTGTTAGTGTAGAGATCTGTAGTGTATAGATCTGTAGTGTATAGATCTGTAGTGTATAACTCTATTAGTGTATAACTCTGTAGTGTATATCTCTGTAGTGTATAACTCTGTAGTATAGCTCTGTAGTGAATAACTCTGTTAGTGTATAACTCTGTAGTGTATAACTCTGTAGTGTATAACTCTGTTAGTGTATAACTCTATTAGTGTATAACTCTGTTAGTGTATAGATTTGTAGTGTATAACTCTGTAGTATATAACTCTGTTAGTGTATAACTCTGTAGTGTATAACTCTGTTAGTGTATAACTATATTAGTGTATAACTCTGTTAGTGTATAGATCTGTAGTGTATAGATCTGTAGTGTATAACTCTGTAGTGTATAACGCTGTTAGTATATAACTCTGTAGTGTATAACTCTATAGTGTATATCTCTGTAGTGTATAACTATGTTAGTGTATAACTCTATTAGTATATAACTCTGTTACTGTATAACTCTATAGTGTATAACTCTGTAGTGTATAACTCTGTAGTGAATAACTCTATTAGTGTATAGCTCTGTAGTGTATAACTCTGTAGTGTATAACTCTGTAGTGTATAACTCTGTTAGTGTATAACTCAGTAGTGTATAACTCTGTAGTGTATAACTCTGTTAGTGTATAACTCTATTAGTGTATAACTTTGTTAGTGTATAACTCTGTAGTATATAACTCTGTTAGTGTATAACTCTGTAGTGTATAACTCTGTAGTATATAACTCTGTTAGTGTATAACTCTGTAGTGTATAACTCTGTAGTGTATAACTCTGTTAGTGTATAACTCTGTTAGTGTATAGATCTGTAGTGTATAGATCTGTAGTGTATAGATCTGTAGTGTATAACTCTGTAGTCTATAACTCTGTTAGTGTAGAGATCTGTAGTGTATAACTCTGTTAGTGTATAACTATATTAGTGTATAACTCTGTTAGTGTATAGATCTGTAGTGTATAGATCTGTAGTGTATAACTCTGTAGTGTATAACGCTGTTAGTATATAACTCTGTAGTGTATAACTCTATAGTGTATATCTCTGTAGTGTATAACTATGTTAGTGTATAACTCTGTTAGTGTATAACTCTGTAGTGTATAACTCTGTAGTGTATAACTCTATAGTGTATATCTCTGTAGTGTATAACTATGTTAGTGTATAGATCTGTAGTGTATAGATCTGTAGTGTATAACTCTGTTAGTGTATAACTCTGTTAGTGTATAACTCTGTTAGTGTATAACTCTGTTAGTGTATAACTCTGTAGTGTATAGATCTGTAGTGTATAACTCTGTAGTGTATAACTCTGTTAGTATATAACTCTGTTAGTGTATAACTCTGTTAGTGTATAACTCTGTAGTGTATAGATCTGTAGTGTATAACTCTGTAGTGTATACCTCTGTAGTGTATAAATCTGTTAGTGTATAACTCTGTAGTGTATAACTTTGTAGTGTATATCTCTGTAGTGTATAACTCTGTTAGTGTATAACTCTGTAGTGTATAACGCTATAGTGTCTGTCTCTGTAGTGTATAACTTTGTAGTGTATAACTCTGTAGTGTATAACTCTGTTAGTGTATAACTCTGTAGTGTATAACTCTGTAGTGTATAACTCTGTTAGTGTATAACTCTGTTAGTGTATAACTCTGTTAGTGTATAACTCTGTTAGTGTGTAACTGTTAGTGTATAACTCTGTAGTGTATAACTCTGTAGTGTATAACTCTGTAGTGTATAACTCTGTTAGTGTGTAGATCTGTAGTGTATAACTCTGTAGTGTATAGATCTGTAGTGTATAGATCTGTAGTGTATAGATCTGTAGTGTATAGATCTGTATTGTATATCTCTGTAGTGTATAACTCTGTAGTGTATAACTCTGTTAGTGTATAACTCTATTAGTGCATAACTCTGTTAGTGTATAGATCTGTAGTGTATAGATTTGTAGTGTATAACTCTGTTAGTGTATAGATCTGTAGTGTATAGATCTGTAGTGTATAGATCTGTAGTGTATATCTCTGTAGTGTATAACACTGTTAGTGTATAACTCTATTATTATATAACTCTGTTACTGTATAACTCTGTAGTGTATAACTCTGTAGTGTATAACTCTGTAGTGAATGACTCTATTAGTGTATAGCTATGTAGTGAATAACTCTATTAGTGTATAACACTGTAGTTTATAACTCTGTTAGTGTATAACTCTATTAGTGTATAAATCTGTTAGTGTATAACTCTGTAGTATATAACTCTGTTAGTGTATAACTCTGTAGTGTATAACTCTGTTAGTGTATAACTCTGTTAGTGTGTAACTGTTAGTGTATAACTCTGTAGTGTATAACTCTGTAGTGTATAAATCTATTAGTGTATAGCTCTGTAGTGTATAACTCTGTAGTGTATAACTCTGTAGTGTATAACTCTGTAGTTTATAACTCTGTTAGTGTATAACTCTATTAGTTTATAACTCTGTTAGTGTATAACTCTGTAGTATATAACTCTGTTAGTGTATAACTCTGTAGTGTATAACTCTGTAGTATATAACTCTGTTAGTGTATAACTCTGTAGTGTATAACTCTGTAGTGTATAACTCTGTAGTGTATAACTCTGTAGTGTATAACTCTGTTAGTGTATAACTCTGTTAGTGTATAGATCTGTAGTGTATAGATCTGTAGTGTATAGATCTGTAGTGTATAGATCTGTAGTGTATAACTCTGTAGTGTATAACTCTGTAGTGTATAGATCTGTAGTGTATAGATCTGTAGTGTATAACTCTATTAGTGTATAACTCTGTAGTGTATATCTCTGTAGTGTATAACTCTGTAGTATAGCTCTGTAGTGAATAACTCTGTTAGTGTATAACTCTGTAGTGTATAACTCTGTAGTGTATAACTCTGTTAGTGTATAACTCTATTAGTGTATAACTCTGTTAGTGTATAGATCTGTAGTGTATAGATTTGTAGTGTATAACTCTGTAGTGTATAACGCTGTTAGTATATAACTCTGTAGTGTATAACTCTATAGTGTATATCTCTGTAGTGTTTAACTATGTTAGTGTATAACTCTATTAGTATATAACTCTGTTACTGTATAACTCTGTAGTGTATAACTCTGTAGTGTATAACTCTGTAGTGAATAACTCTATTAGTGTATAGCTCTGTAGTGAATAACTCTATTAGTGTATAGCACTGTAGTTTATAACTCTATTAGTGTATAACTCTATTAGTGTATAACTCTGTTAGTGTATAACTCTGTAGTATATAACTCTGTTAGTGTATAACTCTGTAGTATATAACTCTGTAGTGTATAACTCTGTTAGTGTGTAACTGTTAGTGTATAACTCTGTAGTGTATAACTCTGTAGTGTATAACTCTATTAGTGTATAGCTCTGTAGTGTATAACTCTGTAGTGTATAACTCTGTAGTGTATAACTCTGTTAGTGTATAACTCTGTAGTGTATAACTCTGTAGTGTATAACTCTGTTAGTGTATAACTCTATTAGTTTATAACTCTGTTAGTGTATAACTCTGTAGTATATAACTCTGTTAGTGTATAACTCTGTAGTGTATAACTCTGTAGTATATAACTCTGTTAGTGTATAACTCTGTAGTGTATAACTCTGTAGTGTATAACTCTGTTAGTGTATAACTCTGTTAGTGTATAGATCTGTAGTGTATAGATCTGTAGTGTATAGATCTGTAGTGTATAACTCTGTAGTCTATAACTCTGTTAGTGGAGAGATCTGTAGTGTATAACTCTGTTAGTGTATAACTATATTAGTGTATAACTCTGTTAGTGTATAGATCTGTAGTGTATAGATCTGTAGTGTATAACTCTGTAGTGTATAACGCTGTTAGTATATAACTCTGTAGTGTATAACTCTATAGTGTATATCTCTGTAGTGTATAACTCTGTTAGTGTATAACTCTGTAGTGTATAACTCTGTAGTGTATAACTCTGTAGTGTATATCTCTGTAGTGTATAACTATATTAGTGTATAGATCTGTAGTGTATAACTCTGTTAGTGTATAACTCTGTTAGTGTATAACTCTGTTAGTGTATAACACTGTTAGTGTATAACTCTGTAGTGTATAACTCTGTAGTGTATAGATCTGTAGTGTATAACTCTGTAGTGTATAACTCTGTAGTGTATAACTCTGTAGTGTATAACTCTGTTAGTGTATAACTCTGTTAGTGTATAACTCTGTAGTGTATAACTCTGTAGTGTATACCTCTGTAGTGTATGAATCTGTTAGTGTATAACTCTGTAGTGTATAACTCTGTAGTGTATAACTCTATAGTGTCTGTCTCTGTAGTGTATAACTTTGGAGTGTATAACTCTGTAGTGTATAACTCTGTTAGTGTATAACTCTGTAGTGTATAACTCTGTAGTGTATAACTCTGTTAGTGTATATCTCTGTTAGTGTGTAACTGTTAGTGTATAACTCTGTAGTGTATAACTCTGTAGTGTATAGATCTGTAGTGTATAACTCTGTAGTGTATAACTCTGTTAGTATATAACTCTGTTAGTGTATAACTCTGTTAGTGTATAACTCTGTAGTGTATAGATCTGTAGTGTATAACTCTGTAGTGTATACCTCTGTAGTGTATAAATCTGTTAGTGTATAACTCTGTAGTGTATAACTTTGTAGTGTATATCTCTGTAGTGTATAACTCTGTTAGTGTATAACTCTGTAGTGTATAACGCTATAGTGTCTGTCTCTGTAGTGTATAACTTTGTAGTGTATAACTCTGTAGTGTATAACTCTGTTAGTGTATAACTCTGTTAGTGTATAACTCTGTTAGTGTATAACTCTGTTAGTGTGTAACTGTTAGTGTGTAGATCTGTAGTGTATAACTCTGTAGTGTATAGATCTGTAGTGTATAGATCTGTAGTGTATAGATCTGTAGTGTATAGATCTGTAGTGTATATCTCTGTAGTGTATAACTCTGTAGTGTATAACTCTGTTAGTGTATAACTCTATTAGTGCATAACTCTGTTAGTGTATAGATCTGTAGTGTATAGATTTGTAGTGTATAACTCTGTTAGTGTATAGATCTGTAGTGTATAGATCTGTAGTGTATAGATCTGTAGTGTATATCTCTGTAGTGTATAACACTGTTAGTGTATAACTCTATTATTATATAACTCTGTTACTGTATAACTCTGTAGTGTATAACTCTGTAGTGTATAACTCTGTAGTGAATAACTCTATTAGTGTATAGCTATGTAGTGAATAACTCTATTAGTGTATAACACTGTAGTTTATAACTCTGTTAGTGTATAACTCTATTAGTGTATAACTCTGTTAGTGTATAACTCTGTAGTATATAACTCTGTTAGTGTATAACTCTGTAGTATATAACTCTGTAGTGTATAACTCTGTTAGTGTGTAACTGTTAGTGTATAACTCTGTAGTGTATAACTCTGTAGTGTATAAATCTATTAGTGTATAGCTCTGTAGTGTATAACTCTGTAGTGTATAACTCTGTAGTGTATAACTCTGTTAGTGTATAACTCTGTAGTGTATAACTCTGTAGTGTATAACTCTGTAGTGTATAACTCTGTAGTTTATAACTCTGTTAGTGTATAACTCTATTAGTTTATAACTCTGTTAGTGTATAACTCTGTAGTATATAACTCTGTTAGTGTATAACTCTGTAGTGTATAACTCTGTAGTATATAACTCTGTTAGTGTATAACTCTGTAGTGTATAACTCTGTAGTGTATAACTCTGTAGTGTATAACTCTGTAGTGTATAACTCTGTTAGTGTATAACTCTGTTAGTGTATAGATCTGTAGTGTATAGATCTGTAGTGTATAGATCTGTAGTGTATAACTCTGTAGTGTATAACTCTGTTAGTGTAGAGATCTGTAGTGTATAGATCTGTAGTGTATAGATCTGTAGTGTACAACTCTATTAGTGTATAACTCTGTAGTGTATATCTCTGTAGTGTATAACTCTGTAGTATAGCTCTGTAGTGAATAACTCTGTTAGTGTATAACTCTGTAGTGTATAACTCTGTAGTGTATAACTCTGTTAGTGTATAACTCTATTAGTGTATAACTCTGTTAGTGTATAGATCTGTAGTGTATAGATTTGTAGTGTATAACTCTGTAGTGTATAACGCTGTTAGTATATAACTCTGTAGTGTATAACTCTGTAGTGTATATCTCTGTAGTGTATAACTATGTTAGTGTATAACTCTATTAGTATATAACTCTGTTACTGTATAACTCTGTAGTGTATAACTCTGTAGTGTATAACTCTGTAGTGAATAACTCTATTAGTGTATAGCTCTGTAGTGAATAACTCTATTAGTGTATACCACTGTAGTTTATAACTCTATTAGTGTATAACTCTATTAGTGTATAACTCTGTTAGTGTATAACTCTGTAGTATATAACTCTGTTAGTGTATAACTCTGTAGTATATAACTCTGTAGTGTATAACTCTGTTAGTGTGTAACTGTTAGTGTATAACTCTGTAGTGTATAACTCTGTAGTGTATAACTCTATTAGTGTATAACTCTGTAGTGTATAACTCTGTAGTGTATAACTCTGTAGTGTATAACTCTGTTAGTGTATAACTCTGTAGTGTATAACTCTGTAGTGTATAACTCTGTAGTGTATAACTCTGTAGTGTATAACTCTGTTAGTGTATAACTCTATTAGTTTATAACTCTGTTAGTGTATAACTCTGTAGTATATAACTCTGTTAGTGTATAACTCTGTAGTGTATAACTCTGTAGTATATAACTCTGTTAGTGTATAACTCTGTAGTGTATAACTCTGTAGTGTATAACTCTGTTAGTGTATAACTCTGTTAGTGTATAGATCTGTAGTGTATAGATCTGTAGTGTATAGATCTGTAGTGTATAACTCTGTAGTCTATAACTCTGTTAGTGGAGAGATCTGTAGTGTATAACTCTGTTAGTGTATAACTATATTAGTGTATAACTCTGTTAGTGTATAGATCTGTAGTGTATAGATCTGTAGTGTATAACTCTGTAGTGTATAACTCTGTTAGTGTATAACTCTGTTAGTGTATAACTCTGTTAGTGTATAACTCTGTAGTGTATAACTCTGTAGTGTATAACTCTGTAGTGTATAACTCTATTAGTGTATAGCTCTGTAGTGAATAACTCTATTAGTGTATAACACTGTAGTTTATAACTCTGTTAGTGTATAACTCTATTAGTGTATAACTCTGTTAGTGTATAACTCTGTAGTATATAACTCTGTTAGTGTATAACTCTGTAGTATATAACTCTGTAGTGTATAACTCTGTTAGTGTGTAACTGTTAGTGTATAACTCTGTAGTGTATAACTCTGTAGTGTATAACTCTATTAGTGTATAGCTCTGTAGTGTATAACTCTGTAGTGTATAACTCTGTAGTGTATAACTCTGTTAGTGTATAACTCTGTAGTGTATAACTCTGTAGTGTATAACTCTGTAGTTTATAACTCTGTTAGTGTATAACTCTATTAGTTTATAACTCTGTTAGTGTATAACTCTGTAGTATATAACTCTGTTATTGTATAACTCTGTAGTGTATAACTCTGTAGTATATAACTCTGTAGTATATAACTCTGTTAGTGTATAACTCTGTAGTGTATAACTCTGTAGTGTATAACTCTGTTAGTGTATAACTCTGTTAGTGTATAACTCTGTTAGTGTATAGATCTGTAGTGTATAGATCTGTAGTGTATAGATCTGTAGTGTATAACTCTGTAGTGTATAACTCTGTTAGTGTAGAGATCTGTAGTGTATAGATCTGTAGTGTATAGATCTGTAGTGTATAACTCTATTAGTGTATAACTCTGTAGTGTATATCTCTGTAGTGTATAACTCTGTAGTATAGCTCTGTAGTGAATAACTCTGTTAGTGTATAACTCTGTAGTGTATAACTCTGTAGTGTATAACTCTGTTAGTGTATAACTCTATTAGTGTATAACTCTGTTAGTGTATAGATCTGTAGTGTATAGATTTGTAGTGTATAACTCTGTAGTATATAACTCTGTTAGTGTATAACTCTGTAGTGTATAACTCTGTTAGTGTATAACTATATTAGTGTATAACTCTGTTAGTGTATAGATCTGTAGTGTATAGATCTGTAGTGTATAACTCTGTAGTGTATAACGCTGTTAGTATATAACTCTGTAGTGTATAACTCTATAGTGTATATCTCTGTAGTGTATAACTATGTTAGTGTATAACTCTGTTAGTGTATAACTCTGTAGTGTATAACTCTGTAGTGTATAACTCTGTAGTGTATATCTCTGTAGTGTATAACTATGTTAGTGTATAGATCTGTAGTGTATAGATCTGTAGTGTATAACTCTGTTAGTGTATAACTCTGTAGTGTATAACTCTGTAGTGTATAACTCTATAGTGTATATCTCTGTAGTGTATAACTATGTTAGTGTATAGATCTGTAGTGTATAGATCTGTAGTGTATAACTCTGTTAGTGTATAACTCTTTTAGTGTATAACTCTGTTAGTGTATAACTCTGTAGTGTATAACTCTGTAGTGTATAGATCTGTAGTGTATAACTCTGTAGTGTATTGATCTGTAGTGTATAACTCTGTTAGTGTATAACTCTGTAGTGTATAACTCTGTAGTGTATAACTCTATAGTGTATATCTCTGCAGTGTATAACTATGTTAGTGTATAGATCTGTAGTGTATAACTCTGTTAGTGTATAACTCTGTTAGTGTATAACTCTGTTAGTGTATAACTCTGTTAGTGTATAACTCTGTTAGTATATAACTCTGTAGTGTATAACTCTGTAGTGTATAACTCTATAGTGTATATCTCTGTAGTGTATAACTCTGTTAGTGTATAACTCTGTTAGTGTATAACTCTGTTAGTGTATAACTCTGTAGTGTATAACTCTGTAGTGTATAGATCTGTAGTGTATAACTCTGTAGTGTATAACTCTGTTAGTATATAACTCTGTAGTGTATAACTCTGTTAGTATATAACTCTGTTAGTGTATAACTCTGTAGTGTATAGATCTGTAGTGTAAAGATCTGTAGTGTATAACTCTGTTAGTGTATAACTCTGTAGTGTATAACTCTGTTAGTGTATAACTCTGTTAGTGTATAACTCTGTAGTGTATAACTCTGTTAGTGTATAACTCTGTTAGTGTATAACTCTGTAGTGTATAACTCTGTAGTGTATAACTCTGTTAGTGTATATCTCTGTGGTGTATAACTCTGTTAGTGTATAACTCTGTTAGTGTATAACTCTGTTAGTGTATAACTCTGTAGTGTATAGCTCTGTAGTGTATAACTCTGTAGTCTATTAATCTGTTAGTGTATAAATCTGTTAGTGTATAACTCTGTAGTGTACATCTCTGTAGTGTATAGATCTGTAGTGTATAACTCTATTAGTGTATAACTATATTAGTGTATAACTCTGTTAGTGTATAACTCTGTTAGTGTATAACTCTGTTAGTGTAAAACTCTGTAGTGTATAACTCTGTTAGTGTATAACTCTATTAGTGTATAACTCTGTTAGTGTATAGATCTGTGTTGTATAGATTTGTAGTGTATAACTCTGTAGTATATAACTCTGTTAGTGTATAACTCTGTAGTATATAACTCTGTTAGTGTATAACTCTGTAGTATATTACTCTGTTAGTGTGTAACTGTTAGTGTATAACTCTGTTAGTGTATAACTCTGTTAGTGTATAACTCTGTTAGTGTATAACTCTGTAGTGTATAACTCTGTAGTGTATAACTCTGTAGTGTATAGATCTGTAGTGTATAACTCTGTAGTGTATAACTCTGTAGTTTATAACTCTGTTAGTATATAACTCTGTTAGTGTATAACTCTGTAGTGTATAGATCTGTAGTGTATAACTCTGTAGTGTATACCTCTGTAGTGTATAAATCTGTTAGTGTATAACTCTGTAGTGTATAACTCTGTAGTGTATAACTCTGTAGTGTATAACTTTGTAGTGTATAACTCTGTAGTGTATAACGCTATAGTGTCTGTCTCTGTAGTGTATAACTTTGTAGTGTATAACTCTGTAGTGTATAACTCTGTAGTGTATAACTCTGTAGTGTATAACTCTGTTAGTGTATAACTCTGTTAGTGTATAACTCTGTTAGTGTATAACTCTGTTAGTGTGTAACTGTTAGTGTATAACTCTGTAGTGTATAACTCTGTAGTGTATAACTCTGTAGTGTATAACTCTGTTAGTGTGTAGATCTGTAGTGTATAACTCTGTAGTGTATAGATCTGTAGTGTATAGATCTGTAGTGTATAGATCTGTAGTGTATATCTCTGTAGTGTATAACTCTGTAGTGTATAACTCTGTTAGTGTATAACTCTATTAGTGCATAACTCTGTTAGTGTATAGATCTGTAGTGTATAGATTTGTAGTGTATAACTCTGTTAGTGTATAGATCTGTAGTGTATAGATCTGTAGTGTATAGATCTGTAGTGTATATCTCTGTAGTGTATAACACTGTTAGTGTATAACTCTATTAGTATATAACTCTGTTACTGTATAACTCTGTAGTGTATAACTCTGTAGTGTATAACTCTGTAGTGAATAACTCTATTAGTGTATAGCTATGTAGTGAATAACTCTATTAGTGTATAACACTGTAGTTTATAACTCTGTTAGTGTATAACTCTATTAGTGTATAACTCTGTTAGTGTATAACTCTGTAGTATATAACTCTGTTAGTGTATAACTCTGTAGTATATAACTCTGTAGTGTATAACTCTGTTAGTGTGTAACTGTTAGTGTATAACTCTGTAGTGTATAACTCTGTAGTGTATAAATCTATTAGTGTATAGCTCTGTAGTGTATAACTCTGTAGTGTATAACTCTGTAGTGTATAACTCTGTTAGTGTATAACTCTGTAGTGTATAACTCTGTAGTGTATAACTCTGTAGTGTATAAATCTGTAGTATATAACTCTGTTAGTGTATAACTCTGTAGTGTATAACTCTGTAGTGTATAACTCTGTAGTGTATAACTCTGTAGTGTATAACTCTGTTAGTGTATAACTCTGTTAGTGTATAGATCTGTAGTGTATAGATCTGTAGTGTATAGATCTGTAGTGTATAACTCTGTAGTGTATAACTCTGTTAGTGTAGAGATCTGTAGTGTATAGATCTGTAGTGTATAGATCTGTAGTGTATAACTCTATTAGTGTATAACTCTGTAGTGTATATCTCTGTAGTGTATAACTCTGTAGTATAGCTCTGTAGTGAATAACTCTGTTAGTGTATAACTCTGTAGTGTATAACTCTGTAGTGTATAACTCTGTTAGTGTATAACTCTATTAGTGTATAACTCTGTTAGTGTATAGATCTGTAGTGTATAGATTTGTAGTGTATAACTCTGTAGTATATAACTCTGTTAGTGTATAACTCTGTAGTGTATACCTCTGTAGTGTATAAATCTGTTAGTGTATAACTCTGTAGTGTATAACTCTGTAGTGTATAACTTTGTAGTGTATATCTCTGTAGTGTATAACTCTGTTAGTGTATAACTCTGTAGTGTATAACGCTATAGTGTCTGTCTCTGTAGTGTATAACTTTGTAGTGTATAACTCTGTAGTGTATAACTCTGTTAGTGTATAACTCTGTAGTGTATAACTCTGTAGTGTATAACTCTGTTAGTGTATAACTCTGTTAGTGTATAACTCTGTTAGTGTATAACTCTGTTAGTGTGTAACTGTTAGTGTATAACTCTGTTAGTGTGTAACTGTTAGTGTATAACTCTGTAGTGTATAACTCTGTAGTGTATAACTCTGTAGTGTATAACTCTGTAGTGTATAACTCTGTTAGTGTGTAACTCTGTAGTGTATAACTCTGTAGTGTATAGATCTGTAGTGTATAGATCTGTAGTGTATAGATCTGTAGTGTATATCTCTCTAGTGTATAACTCTGTAGTGTATAACTCTGTTAGTGTATAACTCTATTAGTGCATAACTCTGTTAGTGTATAGATCTGTAGTGTATAGATTTGTAGTGTATAACTCTGTTAGTGTAGAGATCTGTAGTGTATAGATCTGTAGTGTATAGATCTGTAGTGTATATCTCTGTAGTGTATAACACTGTTAGTGTATAACTCTATTAGTATATAACTCTGTTACTGTATAACTCTGTAGTGTATAACTCTGTAGTGTATAACTCTGTAGTGAATAACTCTATTAGTGTATAGCTCTGTAGTGAATAACTCTATTAGTGTATAACACTGTAGTTTATAACTCTGTTAGTGTATAACTCTATTAGTGTATAACTCTGTTAGTGTATAACTCTGTAGTATATAACTCTGTTAGTGTATAACTCTGTAGTATATAACTCTGTAGTGTATAACTCTGTTAGTGTGTAACTGTTAGTGTATAACTCTGTAGTGTATAACTCTGTAGTGTATAACTCTATTAGTGTATAGCTCTGTAGTGTATAACTCTGTAGTGTATAACTCTGTAGTGTATAACTCTGTAGTGTATAACTCTGTAGTGTATAACTCTGTTAGTGTGTAACTCTGTAGTGTATAACTCTGTAGTGTATAGATCTGTAGTGTATAGATCTGTAGTGTATAGATCTGTAGTGTATATCTCTCTAGTGTATAACTCTGTAGTGTATAACTCTGTTAGTGTATAACTCTATTAGTGCATAACTCTGTTAGTGTATAGATCTGTAGTGTATAGATTTGTAGTGTATAACTCTGTTAGTGTAGAGATCTGTAGTGTATAGATCTGTAGTGTATAGATCTGTAGTGTATATCTCTGTAGTGTATAACACTGTTAGTGTATAACTCTATTAGTATATAACTCTGTTACTGTATAACTCTGTAGTGTATAACTCTGTAGTGTATAACTCTGTAGTGAATAACTCTATTAGTGTATAGCTCTGTAGTGAATAACTCTATTAGTGTATAACACTGTAGTTTATAACTCTGTTAGTGTATAACTCTATTAGTGTATAACTCTGTTAGTGTATAACTCTGTAGTATATAACTCTGTTAGTGTATAACTCTGTAGTATATAACTCTGTAGTGTATAACTCTGTTAGTGTGTAACTGTTAGTGTATAACTCTGTAGTGTATAACTCTGTAGTGTATAACTCTATTAGTGTATAGCTCTGTAGTGTATAACTCTGTAGTGTATAACTCTGTAGTGTATAACTCTGTTAGTGTATAACTCTGTAGTGTATAACTCTGTAGTGTATAACTCTGTAGTTTATAACTCTGTTAGTGTATAACTCTATTAGTTTATAACTCTGTTAGTGTATAACTCTGTAGTATATAACTCTGTTATTGTATAACTCTGTAGTGTATAACCCTGTAGTATATAACTCTGTAGTATATAACTCTGTTAGTGTATAACTCTGTAGTGTATAACTCTGTAGTGTATAACTCTGTTAGTGTATAACTCTGTTAGTGTATAACTCTGTTAGTGTATAGATCTGTAGTGTATAGATCTGTAGTGTATAGATCTGTAGTGTATAACTCTGTAGTGTATAACTCTGTTAGTGTAGAGATCTGTAGTGTATAGATCTGTAGTGTATAGATCTGTAGTGTATAACTCTATTAGTGTATAACTCTGTAGTGTATATCTCTGTAGTGTATAACTCTGTAGTATAGCTCTGTAGTGAATAACTCTGTTAGTGTATAACTCTGTAGTGTATAACTCTGTAGTGTATAACTCTGTTAGTGTATAACTCTATTAGTGTATAACTCTGTTAGTGTATAGATCTGTAGTGTATAGATTTGTAGTGTATAACTCTGTAGTATATAACTCTGTTAGTGTATAACTCTGTAGTGTATAACTCTGTTAGTGTATAACTATATTAGTGTATAACTCTGTTAGTGTATAGATCTGTAGTGTATAGATCTGTAGTGTATAACTCTGTAGTGTATAACGCTGTTAGTATATAACTCTGTAGTGTATAACTCTATAGTGTATATCTCTGTAGTGTATAACTATGTTAGTGTATAACTCTGTTAGTGTATAACTCTGTAGTGTATAACTCTGTAGTGTATAACTCTGTAGTGTATATCTCTGTAGTGTATAACTATGTTAGTGTATAGATCTGTAGTGTATAGATCTGTAGTGTATAACTCTGTTAGTGTATAACTCTGTTAGTGTATAACTCTGTAGTGTATAACTCTGTAGTGTATCGATCTGTAGTGTATAACTCTGTAGTGTATAACTCTGTAGTGTATAACTCTGTTAGTATATAACTCTGTTAGTGTATAACTCTGTAGTGTATAGATCTGTAGTGTATAACTCTGTAGTGTATACCTCTGTAGTGTATAAATCTGTTAGTGTATAACTCTGTAGTGTATAACTCTGTAGTGTATAACTTTGTAGTGTATAACTCTGTAGTGTATAACTCTGTTAGTGTATAACTCTGTTAGTGTATAACTCTGTTAGTGTATAACTCTGTTAGTGTATAACTGTTAGTGTATAGCTCTGTAGTGTATAACTCTGTAGTGTATAACTCTGTAGTGTATAACTCTGTTAGTGTATAACTCTGTAGTGTATAACTCTGTAGTGTATAACTCTGTAGTGTATAAATCTGTAGTATATAACTCTGTTAGTGTATAACTCTGTAGTGTATAACTCTGTAGTGTATAACTCTGTAGTGTATAACTCTGTAGTGTATAACTCTGTTAGTGTATAACTCTGTTAGTGTATAGATCTGTAGTGTATAGATCTGTAGTGTATAGATCTGTAGTGTATAACTCTGTAGTGTATAACTCTGTTAGTGTAGAGATCTGTAGTGTATAGATCTGTAGTGTATAGATCTGTAGTGTATAACTCTATTAGTGTATAACTCTGTAGTGTATATCTCTGTAGTGTATAACTCTGTAGTATAGCTCTGTAGTGAATAACTCTGTTAGTGTATAACTCTGTAGTGTATAACTCTGTAGTGTATAACTCTGTTAGTGTATAACTCTATTAGTGTATAACTCTGTTAGTGTATAGATCTGTAGTGTATAGATTTGTAGTGTATAACTCTGTAGTATATAACTCTGTTAGTGTATAACTCTGTAGTGTATACCTCTGTAGTGTATAAATCTGTTAGTGTATAACTCTGTAGTGTATAACTCTGTAGTGTATAACTTTGTAGTGTATATCTCTGTAGTGTATAACTCTGTTAGTGTATAACTCTGTAGTGTATAACGCTATAGTGTCTGTCTCTGTAGTGTATAACTTTGTAGTGTATAACTCTGTAGTGTATAACTCTGTTAGTGTATAACTCTGTAGTGTATAACTCTGTAGTGTATAACTCTGTTAGTGTATAACTCTGTTAGTGTATAACTCTGTTAGTGTATAACTCTGTTAGTGTGTAACTGTTAGTGTATAACTCTGTTAGTGTGTAACTGTTAGTGTATAACTCTGTAGTGTATAACTCTGTAGTGTATAACTCTGTAGTGTATAACTCTGTAGTGTATAACTCTGTTAGTGTGTAACTCTGTAGTGTATAACTCTGTAGTGTATAGATCTGTAGTGTATAGATCTGTAGTGTATAGATCTGTAGTGTATATCTCTCTAGTGTATAACTCTGTAGTGTATAACTCTGTTAGTGTATAACTCTATTAGTGCATAACTCTGTTAGTGTATAGATCTGTAGTGTATAGATTTGTAGTGTATAACTCTGTTAGTGTAGAGATCTGTAGTGTATAGATCTGTAGTGTATAGATCTGTAGTGTATATCTCTGTAGTGTATAACACTGTTAGTGTATAACTCTATTAGTATATAACTCTGTTACTGTATAACTCTGTAGTGTATAACTCTGTAGTGTATAACTCTGTAGTGAATAACTCTATTAGTGTATAGCTCTGTAGTGAATAACTCTATTAGTGTATAACACTGTAGTTTATAACTCTGTTAGTGTATAACTCTATTAGTGTATAACTCTGTTAGTGTATAACTCTGTAGTATATAACTCTGTTAGTGTATAACTCTGTAGTATATAACTCTGTAGTGTATAACTCTGTTAGTGTGTAACTGTTAGTGTATAACTCTGTAGTGTATAACTCTGTAGTGTATAACTCTATTAGTGTATAGCTCTGTAGTGTATAACTCTGTAGTGTATAACTCTGTAGTGTATAACTCTGTAGTGTATAACTCTGTAGTGTATAACTCTGTTAGTGTGTAACTCTGTAGTGTATAACTCTGTAGTGTATAGATCTGTAGTGTATAGATCTGTAGTGTATAGATCTGTAGTGTATATCTCTCTAGTGTATAACTCTGTAGTGTATAACTCTGTTAGTGTATAACTCTATTAGTGCATAACTCTGTTAGTGTATAGATCTGTAGTGTATAGATTTGTAGTGTATAACTCTGTTAGTGTAGAGATCTGTAGTGTATAGATCTGTAGTGTATAGATCTGTAGTGTATATCTCTGTAGTGTATAACACTGTTAGTGTATAACTCTATTAGTATATAACTCTGTTACTGTATAACTCTGTAGTGTATAACTCTGTAGTGTATAACTCTGTAGTGAATAACTCTATTAGTGTATAGCTCTGTAGTGAATAACTCTATTAGTGTATAACACTGTAGTTTATAACTCTGTTAGTGTATAACTCTATTAGTGTATAACTCTGTTAGTGTATAACTCTGTAGTATATAACTCTGTTAGTGTATAACTCTGTAGTATATAACTCTGTAGTGTATAACTCTGTTAGTGTGTAACTGTTAGTGTATAACTCTGTAGTGTATAACTCTGTAGTGTATAACTCTATTAGTGTATAGCTCTGTAGTGTATAACTCTGTAGTGTATAACTCTGTAGTGTATAACTCTGTTAGTGTATAACTCTGTAGTGTATAACTCTGTAGTGTATAACTCTGTAGTTTATAACTCTGTTAGTGTATAACTCTATTAGTTTATAACTCTGTTAGTGTATAACTCTGTAGTATATAACTCTGTTATTGTATAACTCTGTAGTGTATAACCCTGTAGTATATAACTCTGTAGTATATAACTCTGTTAGTGTATAACTCTGTAGTGTATAACTCTGTAGTGTATAACTCTGTTAGTGTATAACTCTGTTAGTGTATAACTCTGTTAGTGTATAGATCTGTAGTGTATAGATCTGTAGTGTATAGATCTGTAGTGTATAACTCTGTAGTGTATAACTCTGTTAGTGTAGAGATCTGTAGTGTATAGATCTGTAGTGTATAGATCTGTAGTGTATAACTCTATTAGTGTATAACTCTGTAGTGTATATCTCTGTAGTGTATAACTCTGTAGTATAGCTCTGTAGTGAATAACTCTGTTAGTGTATAACTCTGTAGTGTATAACTCTGTAGTGTATAACTCTGTTAGTGTATAACTCTATTAGTGTATAACTCTGTTAGTGTATAGATCTGTAGTGTATAGATTTGTAGTGTATAACTCTGTAGTATATAACTCTGTTAGTGTATAACTCTGTAGTGTATAACTCTGTTAGTGTATAACTATATTAGTGTATAACTCTGTTAGTGTATAGATCTGTAGTGTATAGATCTGTAGTGTATAACTCTGTAGTGTATAACGCTGTTAGTATATAACTCTGTAGTGTATAACTCTATAGTGTATATCTCTGTAGTGTATAACTATGTTAGTGTATAACTCTGTTAGTGTATAACTCTGTAGTGTATAACTCTGTAGTGTATAACTCTGTAGTGTATATCTCTGTAGTGTATAACTATGTTAGTGTATAGATCTGTAGTGTATAGATCTGTAGTGTATAACTCTGTTAGTGTATAACTCTGTTAGTGTATAACTCTGTAGTGTATAACTCTGTAGTGTATCGATCTGTAGTGTATAACTCTGTAGTGTATAACTCTGTAGTGTATAACTCTGTTAGTATATAACTCTGTTAGTGTATAACTCTGTAGTGTATAGATCTGTAGTGTATAACTCTGTAGTGTATACCTCTGTAGTGTATAAATCTGTTAGTGTATAACTCTGTAGTGTATAACTCTGTAGTGTATAACTTTGTAGTGTATAACTCTGTAGTGTATAACTCTGTTAGTGTATAACTCTGTTAGTGTATAACTCTGTTAGTGTATAACTCTGTTAGTGTATAACTGTTAGTGTATAACTCTGTAGTGTATAACTCTGTAGTGTATAACTCTGTTAGTGTATAACTCTGTTAGTGTGTAGATCTGTAGTGTATAACTCTGTAGTGTATAGATCAGTAGTGTATAGATCTGTAGTGTATAGATCTGTAGTGTATAGATCTGTAGTGTTTGATCTGTAGTGTATAACTCTGTTCGTGTATAACTCTGTTCGTGTATAACTCTGTTAGTGTATAACTCTGTAGTGTATAGATCTGTAGTGTATAACTCTGTAGTGTATAGATCTGTAGTGTATAGATCTGTAGTGTATAACTCTGTAGTGTATAACTCTGTTAGTATATAACTCTGTAGTGTATAACTCTGTTCGTGTATAACTCTGTTAGTGTATAACTCTGTAGTGTATAGATCTGTAGTGTATAACTCTGTAGTGTATAGATCTGTAGTGTATAGATCTGTAGTGTATAACTCTGTAGTGTATAACTCTGTTAGTATATAACTCTGTAGTGTATAACTCTATAGTGTATATCTCTGTAGTGTATAACTATGTTAGTGTATTGATCTGTAGTGTATAACTCTGTTAGTGTATAACTCTGTAGTGTATAACTCTGTAGTGTATAACTCTATAGTGTATATCTCTGCAGTGTATAACTATGTTAGTGTATAGATCTGTAGTGTATAGATCTGTAGTGTATAACTCTGTTAGTGTATAACTCTGTTAGTGTATAACTCTGTAGTGTATAGATCTGTAGTGTATAACTCTGTAGTTTATAACTCTGTTAGTATATAACTCTGTAGTGTATAACTCTGTTAGTATTTAACTCTGTTAGTGTGTAGATCTGTAGTGTATAACTCTGTAGTGTATAGATCTGTAGTGTATAGATCTGTAGTGTATATCTCTGTAGTGTATAACTCTGTAGTGTATAACTCTGTTAGTGTATAACTCTATTAGTGCATAACTCTGTTAGTGTATAGATCTGTAGTGTATAGATTTGTAGTGTATAACTCTGTTAGTGTATAGATCTGTAGTGTATAGATCTGTAGTGTATAGATCTGTAGTGTATATCTCTGTAGTGTATAACTCTGTAGTGTATAACTCTGTTAGTGTATAACTATATTAGTGTATAACTCTGTTAGTGTATAGATCTGTAGTGTATAGATCTGTAGTGTATAACTCTGTAGTGTATAACGCTGTTAGTATATAACTCTGTAGTGTATAACTCTATAGTGTATATCTCTGTAGTGTATAACTATGTTAGTGTATAACTCTGTTAGTGTATAACTCTGTAGTGTATAACTCTGTAGTGTATAACTCTATAGTGTATATCTCTGTAGTGTATAACTATGTTAGTGTATAGATCTGTAGTGTATAGATCTGTAGTGTATAACTCTGTTAGTGTATAACTCTGTTAGTGTATAACTCTGTTAGTGTATAACTCTGTTAGTGTATAACTCTGTAGTGTATAGATCTGTAGTGTATAACTCTGTAGTGTATAAATCTGTTAGTGTATAACTCTGTAGTGTATAACTTTGTAGTGTATAACTCTGTAGTGTATAACTCTGTTAGTGTATAACTCTGTTAGTGTATAACTCTGTTAGTGTATAACTCTGTTAGTGTGTAACTGTTAGTGTATAACTCCGTAGTGTATAACTCTGTTAGTATATAACTCTGTAGTGTATAACTCTGTTAGTATATAACTCTGTTAGTATATAACTCTGTTAGTGTATAACTCTGTAGTGTATAGATCTGTAGTGTATAACTCTGTTAGTGTATAACTCTGTAGTGTATAACTCTGTTAGTGTATAACTCTGTAGTGTATAACTCTGTTAGTGTATAACTCTGTTAGTGTATAACTCTGTTAGTGTATAACTCTGTAGTGTATAACTCTGTAGTGTATAGATCTGTAGTGTATAGATCTGTAGTGTATAACTCTGTAGTGTATAACTCTGTTAGTATATAACTCTGTAGTGTATAACACTATAGTGTATATCTCTGTAGTGTATAACTATGTTAGTGTATTGATCTGTAGTGTATAACTCTGTTAGTGTATAACTCTGTAGTGTATAACTCTGTTAGTGTATAACTCTGTAGTGTATAGATCTGTAGTGTATAACTCTGTAGTTTATAACTCTGTTAGTATATAACTCTGTAGTGTATAACTCTGTTAGTATATAACTCTGTTAGTGTGTAGATCTGTAGTGTATAACTCTGTAGTGTATAGATCTGTAGTGTATAGATCTGTAGTGTATAGATCTGTAGTGTATATCTCTGTAGTGTATAACTCTGTAGTGTATAACTCTGTTAGTGTATAACTCTATTAGTGCATAACTCTGTTAGTGTATAGATCTGTAGTGTATAGATTTGTAGTGTATAACTCTGTTAGTGTATAGATCTGTAGTGTATAGATCTGTAGTGTATAGATCTGTAGTGTATATCTCTGTAGTGTATAACTCTGTAGTGTATAACTCTGTTAGTGTATAACTATATTAGTGTATAACTCTGTTAGTGTATAGATCTGTAGGTTATAACTCTGTAGTGTATAACTCTGTAGTGTATAACTCTGTTAGTGTATAACTCTGTTAGTGTATAGATCTGTAGTGTATAGATCTGTAGTGTATAGATCTGTAGTGTATAACTCTGTAGTGTATAACTCTGTTAGTGTAGAGATCTGTAGTGTATAGATCTGTAGTGTATAGATCTGTAGTGTATAACTCTATTAGTGTATAACTCTGTAGTGTATATCTCTGTAGTGTATAACTCTGTAGTATAGCTCTGTAGTGAATAACTCTGTTAGTGTATAACTCTGTAGTGTATAACTCTGTAGTGTATAACTCTGTTAGTGTATAACTCTATTAGTGTATAACTCTGTTAGTGTATAGATCTGTAGTGTATAGATTTGTAGTGTATAACTCTGTAGTATATAACTCTGTTAGTGTATAACTCTGTAGTGTATACCTCTGTAGTGTATAAATCTGTTAGTGTATAACTCTGTAGTGTATAACTCTGTAGTGTATAACTTTGTAGTGTATAACTCTGTAGTGTATAACTCTGTTAGTGTATAACTCTGTAGTGTATAACTCTGTAGTGTATAACTCTGTTAGTGTATAACTCTGTTAGTGTATAACTCTGTTAGTGTATAACTCTGTTAGTGTGTAACTGTTAGTGTATAACTCTGTAGTGTATAACTCTGTAGTGTATAACTCTGTAGTGTATAACTCTGTTAGTGTGTAGATCTGTAGTGTATAACTCTGTAGTGTATAGATCTGTAGTGTATAGATCTGTAGTGTATAGATCTGTAGTGTATAGATCTGTAGTGTATAACTCTGTAGTGTATAACTCTGTAGTGTATAACTCTGTTAGTGTATAACTCTATTAGTGTATAACTCTATTAGTGCATAACTCTGTTAGTGTATAGATCTGTAGTGTATAACTCTGTTAGTGTAGAGATCTGTAGTGTATAGATCTGTAGTGTATAGATCTGTAGTGTATATCTCTGTAGTGTATAACACTGTTAGTGTATAACTCTATTAGTATATAACTCTGTTACTGTATAACTCTGTAGTGTATAACTCTGTAGTGTATAACTCTGTAGTGAATAACTCTATTAGTGTATAGCTCTGTAGTGAATAACTCTATTAGTGTATAACACTGTAGTTTATAACTCTGTTAGTGTATAACTCTATTAGTGTATAACTCTGTTAGTGTATAACTCTGTAGTATATAACTCTGTTAGTGTATAACTCTGTAGTATATAACTCTGTAGTGTATAACTCTGTTAGTGTGTAACTGTTAGTGTATAACTCTGTAGTGTATAACTCTGTAGTGTATAAATCTATTAGTGTATAGCTCTGTAGTGTATAACTCTGTAGTGTATAACTCTGTAGTGTATAACTCTGTTAGTGTATAACTCTGTAGTGTATAACTCTGTAGTGTATAACTCTGTAGTGTATAAATCTGTAGTATATAACTCTGTTAGTGTATAACTCTGTAGTGTATAACTCTGTAGTGTATAACTCTGTAGTGTATAACTCTGTTAGTGTATAACTCTGTTAGTGTATAACTCTGTTAGTGTATAGATCTGTAGTGTATAGATCTGTAGTGTATAGATCTGTAGTGTATAACTCTGTAGTGTATAACTCTGTTAGTGTAGAGATCTGTAGTGTATAGATCTGTAGTGTATAGATCTGTAGTGTATAACTCTATTAGTGTATAACTCTGTAGTGTATATCTCTGTAGTGTATAACTCTGTAGTATAGCTCTGTAGTGAATAACTCTGTTAGTGTATAACTCTGTAGTGTATAACTCTGTAGTGTATAACTCTGTTAGTGTATAACTCTATTAGTGTATAACTCTGTTAGTGTATAGGATTTGTAGTGTATAACTCTGTAGTATATAACTCTGTTAGTGTATAACTCTGTAGTGTATAACTCTGTTAGTGTATAACTATATTAGTGTATAACTCTGTTAGTGTATAGATCTGTAGTGTATAGATCTGTAGTGTATAACTCTGTAGTGTATAACGCTGTTAGTATATAACTCTGTAGTGTATAACTCTATAGTGTATATCTCTGTAGTGTATAACTATGTTAGTGTATAACTCTATTAGTATATAACTCTGTTACTGTATAACTCTATAGTGTATAACTCTGTAGTGTATAACTCTGTAGTGAATAACTCTATTAGTGTATAGCTCTGTAGTGTATAACTCTGTAGTGTATAACTCTGTAGTGTATAACTCTGTTAGTGTATAACTCAGTAGTGTATAACTCTGTAGTGTATAACTCTGTTAGTGTATAACTCTATTAGTGTATAACTTTGTTAGTGTATAACTCTGTAGTATATAACTCTGTTAGTGTATAACTCTGTAGTGTATAACTCTGTAGTATATAACTCTGTTAGTGTATAACTCTGTAGTGTATAACTCTGTAGTGTATAACTCTGTTAGTGTATAACTCTGTTAGTGTATAGATCTGTAGTGTATAGATCTGTAGTGTATAGATCTGTAGTGTATAACTCTGTAGTCTATAACTCTGTTAGTGTAGAGATCTGTAGTGTATAACTCTGTTAGTGTATAACTATATTAGTGTATAACTCTGTTAGTGTATAGATCTGTAGTGTATAGATCTGTAGTGTATAACTCTGTAGTGTATAACGCTGTTAGTATATAACTCTGTAGTGTATAACTCTATAGTGTATATCTCTGTAGTGTATAACTATGTTAGTGTATAACTCTGTTAGTGTATAACTCTGTAGTGTATAACTCTGTAGTGTATAACTCTATAGTGTATATCTCTGTAGTGTATAACTATGTTAGTGTATAGATCTGTAGTGTATAGATCTGTAGTGTATAACTCTGTTAGTGTATAACTCTGTTAGTGTATAACTCTGTTAGTGTATAACTCTGTTAGTGTATAACTCTGTAGTGTATAGATCTGTAGTGTATAACTCTGTAGTGTATAACTCTGTTAGTATATAACTCTGTTAGTGTATAACTCTGTTAGTGTATAACTCTGTAGTGTATAGATCTGTAGTGTATAACTCTGTAGTGTATACCTCTGTAGTGTATAAATCTGTTAGTGTATAACTCTGTAGTGTATAACTTTGTAGTGTATATCTCTGTAGTGTATAACTCTGTTAGTGTATAACTCTGTAGTGTATAACGCTATAGTGTCTGTCTCTGTAGTGTATAACTTTGTAGTGTATAACTCTGTAGTGTATAACTCTGTTAGTGTATAACTCTGTAGTGTATAACTCTGTAGTGTATAACTCTGTTAGTGTATAACTCTGTTAGTGTATAACTCTGTTAGTGTATAACTCTGTTAGTGTGTAACTGTTAGTGTATAACTCTGTAGTGTATAACTCTGTAGTGTATAACTCTGTAGTGTATAACTCTGTTAGTGTGTAGATCTGTAGTGTATAACTCTGTAGTGTATAGATCTGTAGTGTATAGATCTGTAGTGTATAGATCTGTAGTGTATAGATCTGTATTGTATATCTCTGTAGTGTATAACTCTGTAGTGTATAACTCTGTTAGTGTATAACTCTATTAGTGCATAACTCTGTTAGTGTATAGATCTGTAGTGTATAGATTTGTAGTGTATAACTCTGTTAGTGTATAGATCTGTAGTGTATAGATCTGTAGTGTATAGATCTGTAGTGTATATCTCTGTAGTGTATAACACTGTTAGTGTATAACTCTATTATTATATAACTCTGTTACTGTATAACTCTGTAGTGTATAACTCTGTAGTGTATAACTCTGTAGTGAATGACTCTATTAGTGTATAGCTATGTAGTGAATAACTCTATTAGTGTATAACACTGTAGTTTATAACTCTGTTAGTGTATAACTCTATTAGTGTATAAATCTGTTAGTGTATAACTCTGTAGTATATAACTCTGTTAGTGTATAACTCTGTAGTGTATAACTCTGTTAGTGTATAACTCTGTTAGTGTGTAACTGTTAGTGTATAACTCTGTAGTGTATAACTCTGTAGTGTATAAATCTATTAGTGTATAGCTCTGTAGTGTATAACTCTGTAGTGTATAACTCTGTAGTGTATAACTCTGTAGTTTATAACTCTGTTAGTGTATAACTCTATTAGTTTATAACTCTGTTAGTGTATAACTCTGTAGTATATAACTCTGTTAGTGTATAACTCTGTAGTGTATAACTCTGTAGTATATAACTCTGTTAGTGTATAACTCTGTAGTGTATAACTCTGTAGTGTATAACTCTGTAGTGTATAACTCTGTAGTGTATAACTCTGTTAGTGTATAACTCTGTTAGTGTATAGATCTGTAGTGTATAGATCTGTAGTGTATAGATCTGTAGTGTATAGATCTGTAGTGTATAACTCTGTAGTGTATAACTCTGTAGTGTATAGATCTGTAGTGTATAGATCTGTAGTGTATAACTCTATTAGTGTATAACTCTGTAGTGTATATCTCTGTAGTGTATAACTCTGTAGTATAGCTCTGTAGTGAATAACTCTGTTAGTGTATAACTCTGTAGTGTATAACTCTGTAGTGTATAACTCTGTTAGTGTATAACTCTATTAGTGTATAACTCTGTTAGTGTATAGATCTGTAGTGTATAGATTTGTAGTGTATAACTCTGTAGTGTATAACGCTGTTAGTATATAACTCTGTAGTGTATAACTCTATAGTGTATATCTCTGTAGTGTTTAACTATGTTAGTGTATAACTCTATTAGTATATAACTCTGTTACTGTATAACTCTGTAGTGTATAACTCTGTAGTGTATAACTCTGTAGTGAATAACTCTATTAGTGTATAGCTCTGTAGTGAATAACTCTATTAGTGTATAGCACTGTAGTTTATAACTCTATTAGTGTATAACTCTATTAGTGTATAACTCTGTTAGTGTATAACTCTGTAGTATATAACTCTGTTAGTGTATAACTCTGTAGTATATAACTCTGTAGTGTATAACTCTGTTAGTGTGTAACTGTTAGTGTATAACTCTGTAGTGTATAACTCTGTAGTGTATAACTCTATTAGTGTATAGCTCTGTAGTGTATAACTCTGTAGTGTATAACTCTGTAGTGTATAACTCTGTTAGTGTATAACTCTGTAGTGTATAACTCTGTAGTGTATAACTCTGTTAGTGTATAACTCTATTAGTTTATAACTCTGTTAGTGTATAACTCTGTAGTATATAACTCTGTTAGTGTATAACTCTGTAGTGTATAACTCTGTAGTATATAACTCTGTTAGTGTATAACTCTGTAGTGTATAACTCTGTAGTGTATAACTCTGTTAGTGTATAACTCTGTTAGTGTATAGATCTGTAGTGTATAGATCTGTAGTGTATAGATCTGTAGTGTATAACTCTGTAGTCTATAACTCTGTTAGTGGAGAGATCTGTAGTGTATAACTCTGTTAGTGTATAACTATATTAGTGTATAACTCTGTTAGTGTATAGATCTGTAGTGTATAGATCTGTAGTGTATAACTCTGTAGTGTATAACGCTGTTAGTATATAACTCTGTAGTGTATAACTCTATAGTGTATATCTCTGTAGTGTATAACTCTGTTAGTGTATAACTCTGTAGTGTATAACTCTGTAGTGTATAACTCTGTAGTGTATATCTCTGTAGTGTATAACTATATTAGTGTATAGATCTGTAGTGTATAACTCTGTTAGTGTATAACTCTGTTAGTGTATAACTCTGTTAGTGTATAACACTGTTAGTGTATAACTCTGTAGTGTATAACTCTGTAGTGTATAGATCTGTAGTGTATAACTCTGTAGTGTATAACTCTGTAGTGTATAACTCTGTAGTGTATAACTCTGTTAGTGTATAACTCTGTTAGTGTATAACTCTGTAGTGTATAACTCTGTAGTGTATACCTCTGTAGTGTATGAATCTGTTAGTGTATAACTCTGTAGTGTATAACTCTGTAGTGTATAACTCTATAGTGTCTGTCTCTGTAGTGTATAACTTTGGAGTGTATAACTCTGTAGTGTATAACTCTGTTAGTGTATAACTCTGTAGTGTATAACTCTGTAGTGTATAACTCTGTTAGTGTATATCTCTGTTAGTGTGTAACTGTTAGTGTATAACTCTGTAGTGTATAACTCTGTAGTGTATAGATCTGTAGTGTATAACTCTGTAGTGTATAACTCTGTTAGTATATAACTCTGTTAGTGTATAACTCTGTTAGTGTATAACTCTGTAGTGTATAGATCTGTAGTGTATAACTCTGTAGTGTATACCTCTGTAGTGTATAAATCTGTTAGTGTATAACTCTGTAGTGTATAACTTTGTAGTGTATATCTCTGTAGTGTATAACTCTGTTAGTGTATAACTCTGTAGTGTATAACGCTATAGTGTCTGTCTCTGTAGTGTATAACTTTGTAGTGTATAACTCTGTAGTGTATAACTCTGTTAGTGTATAACTCTGTTAGTGTATAACTCTGTTAGTGTATAACTCTGTTAGTGTGTAACTGTTAGTGTGTAGATCTGTAGTGTATAACTCTGTAGTGTATAGATCTGTAGTGTATAGATCTGTAGTGTATAGATCTGTAGTGTATAGATCTGTAGTGTATATCTCTGTAGTGTATAACTCTGTAGTGTATAACTCTGTTAGTGTATAACTCTATTAGTGCATAACTCTGTTAGTGTATAGATCTGTAGTGTATAGATTTGTAGTGTATAACTCTGTTAGTGTATAGATCTGTAGTGTATAGATCTGTAGTGTATAGATCTGTAGTGTATATCTCTGTAGTGTATAACACTGTTAGTGTATAACTCTATTATTATATAACTCTGTTACTGTATAACTCTGTAGTGTATAACTCTGTAGTGTATAACTCTGTAGTGAATAACTCTATTAGTGTATAGCTATGTAGTGAATAACTCTATTAGTGTATAACACTGTAGTTTATAACTCTGTTAGTGTATAACTCTATTAGTGTATAACTCTGTTAGTGTATAACTCTGTAGTATATAACTCTGTTAGTGTATAACTCTGTAGTATATAACTCTGTAGTGTATAACTCTGTTAGTGTGTAACTGTTAGTGTATAACTCTGTAGTGTATAACTCTGTAGTGTATAAATCTATTAGTGTATAGCTCTGTAGTGTATAACTCTGTAGTGTATAACTCTGTAGTGTATAACTCTGTTAGTGTATAACTCTGTAGTGTATAACTCTGTAGTGTATAACTCTGTAGTGTATAACTCTGTAGTTTATAACTCTGTTAGTGTATAACTCTATTAGTTTATAACTCTGTTAGTGTATAACTCTGTAGTATATAACTCTGTTAGTGTATAACTCTGTAGTGTATAACTCTGTAGTATATAACTCTGTTAGTGTATAACTCTGTAGTGTATAACTCTGTAGTGTATAACTCTGTAGTGTATAACTCTGTAGTGTATAACTCTGTTAGTGTATAACTCTGTTAGTGTATAGATCTGTAGTGTATAGATCTGTAGTGTATAGATCTGTAGTGTATAACTCTGTAGTGTATAACTCTGTTAGTGTAGAGATCTGTAGTGTATAGATCTGTAGTGTATAGATCTGTAGTGTACAACTCTATTAGTGTATAACTCTGTAGTGTATATCTCTGTAGTGTATAACTCTGTAGTATAGCTCTGTAGTGAATAACTCTGTTAGTGTATAACTCTGTAGTGTATAACTCTGTAGTGTATAACTCTGTTAGTGTATAACTCTATTAGTGTATAACTCTGTTAGTGTATAGATCTGTAGTGTATAGATTTGTAGTGTATAACTCTGTAGTGTATAACGCTGTTAGTATATAACTCTGTAGTGTATAACTCTGTAGTGTATATCTCTGTAGTGTATAACTATGTTAGTGTATAACTCTATTAGTATATAACTCTGTTACTGTATAACTCTGTAGTGTATAACTCTGTAGTGTATAACTCTGTAGTGAATAACTCTATTAGTGTATAGCTCTGTAGTGAATAACTCTATTAGTGTATACCACTGTAGTTTATAACTCTATTAGTGTATAACTCTATTAGTGTATAACTCTGTTAGTGTATAACTCTGTAGTATATAACTCTGTTAGTGTATAACTCTGTAGTATATAACTCTGTAGTGTATAACTCTGTTAGTGTGTAACTGTTAGTGTATAACTCTGTAGTGTATAACTCTGTAGTGTATAACTCTATTAGTGTATAACTCTGTAGTGTATAACTCTGTAGTGTATAACTCTGTAGTGTATAACTCTGTTAGTGTATAACTCTGTAGTGTATAACTCTGTAGTGTATAACTCTGTAGTGTATAACTCTGTAGTGTATAACTCTGTTAGTGTATAACTCTATTAGTTTATAACTCTGTTAGTGTATAACTCTGTAGTATATAACTCTGTTAGTGTATAACTCTGTAGTGTATAACTCTGTAGTATATAACTCTGTTAGTGTATAACTCTGTAGTGTATAACTCTGTAGTGTATAACTCTGTTAGTGTATAACTCTGTTAGTGTATAGATCTGTAGTGTATAGATCTGTAGTGTATAGATCTGTAGTGTATAACTCTGTAGTCTATAACTCTGTTAGTGGAGAGATCTGTAGTGTATAACTCTGTTAGTGTATAACTATATTAGTGTATAACTCTGTTAGTGTATAGATCTGTAGTGTATAGATCTGTAGTGTATAACTCTGTAGTGTATAACGCTGTTAGTATATAACTCTGTAGTGTATAACTCTATAGTGTATATCTCTGTAGTGTATAACTATGTTAGTGTATAACTCTGTTAGTGTATAACTCTGTAGTGTATAACTCTGTAGTGTATAACTCTATAGTGTATATCTCTGTAGTGTATAACTATATTAGTGTATAGATCTGTAGTGTATAACTCTGTTAGTGTATAACTCTGTTAGTGTATAACACTGTTAGTGTATAACTCTGTAGTGTATAACTCTGTAGTGTATAGATCTGTAGTGTATAACTCTGTAGTGTATAACTCTGTTAGTGTATAACTCTGTAGTGTATAGATCTGTAGTGTATAACTCTGTAGTGTATACCTCTGTAGTGTATGAATCTGTTAGTGTATAACTCTGTAGTGTATAACTCTGTAGTGTATAACTCTATAGTGTCTGTCTCTGTAGTGTATAACTTTGGAGTGTATAACTCTGTAGTGTATAACTCTGTTAGTGTATAACTCTGTAGTGTATAACTCTGTAGTGTATAACTCTGTTAGTGTATATCTCTGTTAGTGTGTAACTGTTAGTGTATAACTCTGTAGTGTATAACTCTGTAGTGTATAACTCTGTAGTGTATAACTCTGTTAGTGTGTAGATCTGTAGTGTATAACTCTGTAGTGTATAGATCTGTAGTGTATAGATCTGTAGTGTATAGATCTGTAGTGTATAGATCTGTAGTGTATATCTCTGTAGTGTATAACTCTGTAGTGTATAACTCTGTTAGTGTATAACTCTATTAGTGCATAACTCTGTTAGTGTATAGATCTGTAGTGTATAGATTTGTAGTGTATAACTCTGTTAGTGTATAGATCTGTAGTGTATAGATCTGTAGTGTATAGATCTGTAGTGTATAGATCTGTAGTGTATATCTCTGTAGTGTATAACACTGTTAGTGTATAACTCTATTAGTATATAACTCTGTTACTGTATAACTCTGTAGTGTATAACTCTGTAGTGAATAACTCTATTAGTGTATAGCTCTGTAGTGAATAACTCTATTAGTGTATAACACTGTAGTTTATAACTCTGTTAGTGTATAACTCTGTAGTATATAACTCTGTTAGTGTATAACTCTGTAGTATATAACTCTGTAGTGTATAACTCTGTTAGTGTGTAACTGTTAGTGTATAACTCTGTAGTGTATAACTCTGTAGTGTATAACTCTATTAGTGTATAGCTCTGTAGTGTATAACTCTGTAGTGTATAACTCTGTAGTGTATAACTCTGTTAGTGTATAACTCTGTAGTGTATAACTCTGTAGTGTATAACTCTGTAGTGTATAACTCTGTAGTTTATAACTCTGTTAGTGTATAGATCTGTAGTGTATAGATCTGTAGTGTATAGATCTGTAGTGTATAGATCTGTAGTGTATAGATCTGTAGTGTATAACTCTGTAGTGTATAACTCTGTTAGTGTAGAGATCTGTAGTGTATAGATCTGTAGTGTATAGATCTGTAGTGTATAACTCTATTAGTGTATAACTCTGTAGTGTATATCTCTGTAGTGTATAACTCTGTAGTATAGCTCTGTAGTGAATAACTCTGTTAGTGTATAACTCTGTAGTGTATAACTCTGTAGTGTATAACTCTGTTAGTGTATAACTCTATTAGTGTATAACTCTGTTAGTGTATAGATCTGTAGTGTATAGATTTGTAGTGTATAACTCTGTAGTATATAACTCTGTTAGTGTATAACTCTGTAGTGTATAACTCTGTTAGTGTATAACTATATTAGTGTATAACTCTGTTAGTGTATAGATCTGTAGTGTATAGATCTGTAGTGTATAACTCTGTAGTGTATAACGCTGTTAGTATATAACTCTGTAGTGTATAACTCTATAGTGTATATCTCTGTAGTGTATAACTATGTTAGTGTATAACTCTGTTAGTGTATAACTCTGTTAGTGTATAACACTGTTAGTGTATAACTCTGTAGTGTATAACTCTGTAGTGTATAGATCTGTAGTGTATAACTCTGTAGTGTATAACTCTGTAGTGTATAACTCTGTTAGTGTATAACTCTGTAGTGTATAACTCTATAGTGTCTGTCTCTGTAGTGTATAACTTTGGAGTGTATAACGCTGTAGTGTATAACTCTGTTAGTGTATAACTCTGTAGTGTATAACTCTGTAGTGTATAACTCTGTTAGTGTATAACTCTGTTAGTGTGTAACTGTTAGTGTATAACTCTGTAGTGTATAACTCTGTAGTGTATAACTCTGTAGTGTATAACTCTGTTAGTGTGTAGATCTGTAGTGTATAACTCTGTATTGTATAGATCTGTAGTGTATAGATCTGTAGTGTATATCTCTGTAGTGTATAACTCTGTAGTGTATAACTCTGTTAGTGTATAACTCTATTAGTGCATAACTCTGTTAGTGTATAGATCTGTAGTGTATAGATTTGTAGTGTATAACTCTGTTAGTGTATAGATCTGTAGTGTATAGATCTGTAGTGTATAGATCTGTAGTGTATATCTCTGTAGTGTATAACACTGTTAGTGTATAACTCTATTAGTATATAACTCTGTTACTGTATAACTCTGTAGTGTATAACTCTGTAGCGTATAACTCTGTAGTGAATAACTCTATTAGTGTATAGCTCTGTAGTGAATAACTCTATTAGTGTATAACACTGTAGTTTATAACTCTGTTAGTGTATAACTCTATTAGTGTATAACTCTGTTAGTGTATAACTCTGTAGTATATAACTCTGTTAGTGTATAACTCTGTAGTATATAACTCTGTAGTGTATAACTCTGTTAGTGTGTAACTGTTAGTGTATAACTCTGTAGTGTATAACTCTGTAGTGTATAACTCTATTAGTGTATAGCTCTGTAGTGTATAACTCTGTAGTGTATAACTCTGTAGTGTATAACTCTGTTAGTGTATAACTCTGTAGTGTATAACTCTGTAGTGTATAACTCTGTAGTGTATAACTCTGTAGTTTATAACTCTGTTAGTGTATAACTCTATTAGTTTATAACTCTGTTAGTGTATAACTCTGTAGTATATAACTCTGTTAGTGTATAACTCTGTAGTGTATAACTCTGTAGTATATAACTCTGTTAGTGTATAACTCTGTAGTGTATAACTCTGTAGTGTATAACTCTGTAGTGTATAACTCTGTTAGTGTATAACTCTGTTAGTGTATAGATCTGTAGTGTATAGATCTGTAGTGTATAACTCTGTAGTGTATAACTCTGTTAGTGTAGAGATCTGTAGTGTATAGATCTGTAGTGTATAGATCTGTAGTGTATAACTCTATTAGTGTATAACTCTGTAGTGTATATCTCTGTAGTGTATAACTCTGTAGTATAGCTCTGTAGTGAATAACTCTGTTAGTGTATAACTCTGTAGTGTATAACTCTGTAGTGTATAACTCTGTTAGTGTATAACTCTATTAGTGTATAACTCTGTTAGTGTATAGATCTGTAGTGTATAGATTTGTAGTGTATAACTCTGTAGTATATAACTCTGTTAGTGTATAACTCTGTAGTGTATAACTCTGTTAGTGTATAACTATATTAGTGTATAACTCTGTTAGTGTATAGATCTGTAGTGTATAGATCTGTAGTGTATAACTCTGTAGTGTATAACGCTGTTAGTATATAACTCTGTAGTGTATAACTCTATAGTGTATATCTCTGTAGTGTATAACTATGTTAGTGTATAACTCTGTTAGTGTATAACTCTGTAGTGTATAACTCTGTAGTGTATAACTCTATAGTGTATATCTCTGTAGTGTATAACTATGTTAGTGTATAGATCTGTAGTGTATAGATCTGTAGTGTATAACTCTGTTAGTGTATAACTCTGTTAGTGTATAACTCTGTAGTGTATAACTCTGTAGTGTATCGATCTGTAGTGTATAACTCTGTAGTGTATAACTCTGTAGTGTATAACTCTGTTAGTATATAACTCTGTTAGTGTATAACTCTGTAGTGTATAGATCTGTAGTGTATAACTCTGTAGTGTATACCTCTGTAGTGTATAAATCTGTTAGTGTATAACTCTGTAGTGTATAACTCTGTAGTGTATAACTTTGTAGTGTATAACTCTGTAGTGTATAACTCTGTAGTGTATAACTCTGTTAGTGTATAACTCTGTTAGTGTATAACTGTTAGTGTATAACTCTGTAGTGTATAACTCTGTAGTGTATAACTCTGTAGTGTATAACTCTGTTAGTGTATAACTCTGTTAGTGTGTAGATCTGTAGTGTATAACTCTGTAGTGTATAGATCTGTAGTGTATAGATCTGTAGTGTATAGATCTGTAGTGTATAGATCTGTAGTGTTTGATCTGTAGTGTATAACTCTGTTCGTGTATAACTCTGTTCGTGTATAACTCTGTTAGTGTATAACTCTGTAGTGTATAGATCTGTAGTCTATAACTCTGTAGTGTATAGATCTGTAGTGTATAGATCTGTAGTGTATAACTCTGTAGTGTATAACTCTGTTAGTATATAACTCTGTAGTGTATAACTCTGTTCGTGTATAACTCTGTTAGTGTATAACTCTGTAGTGTATAGATCTGTAGTGTATAACTCTGTAGTGTATAGATCTGTAGTGTATAGATCTGTAGTGTATAACTCTGTAGTGTATAACTCTGTTAGTATATAACTCTGTAGTGTATAACTCTATAGTGTATATCTCTGTAGTGTATAACTATGTTAGTGTATTGATCTGTAGTGTATAACTCTGTTAGTGTATAACTCTGTAGTGTATAACTCTGTAGTGTATAACTCTATAGTGTATATCTCTGCAGTGTATAACTATGTTAGTGTATAGATCTGTAGTGTATAGATCTGTAGTGTATAGATCTGTAGTGTATAACTCTGTTAGTGTATAACTCTGTTAGTGTATAAATCTGTAGTGTATAGATCTGTAGTGTATAACTCTGTAGTTTATAACTCTGTTAGTATATAACTCTGTAGTGTATAACTCTGTTAGTATATAACTCTGTTAGTGTGTAGATCTTTAGTGTATAACTCTGTAGTGTATAGATCTGTAGTGTATAGATCTGTAGTGTATAGATCTGTAGTGTATATCTCTGTAGTGTATAACTCTGTAGTGTATTTCTCTGTTAGTGTATAACTCTATTAGTGCATAACTCTGTTAGTGTATAGATCTGTAGTGTATAGATTTGTAGTGTATAACTCTGTTAGTGTATAGATCTGTAGTGTATAGATCTGTAGTGTATAGATCTGTAGTGTATAACTCTGTAGTGTATAACGCTGTTAGTATATAACTCTGTAGTGTATAACTCTATAGTGTATATCTCTGTAGTGTATAACTATGTTAGTGTATAACTCTGTTAGTGTATAACTCTGTAGTGTATAACTCTGTAGTGTATAACTCTATAGTGTATATCTCTGTAGTGTATAACTATGTTAGTGTATAGATCTGTAGTGTATAGATCTGTAGTGTATAACTCTGTTAGTGTATAACTCTGTTAGTGTATAACTCTGTTAGTGTATAACTCTGTAGTGTATAGATCTGTAGTGTATAACTCTGTAGTGTATAACTCTGTAGTGTATAACTCTGTTAGTATATAACTCTGTTAGTGTATAACTCTGTAGTGTATATATCTGTAGTGTATAACTCTGTAGTGTATACCTCTGTAGTGTATAAATCTGTTAGTGTATAACTCTGTAGTGTATAACTTTGTAGTGTATAACTCTGTAGTGTATAACTCTGTTAGTGTATAACTCTGTTAGTGTATAGATCTGTAGTGTATAGATTTGTAGTGTATAACTCTGTTAGTGTATAGATCTGTAGTGTATAGATCTGTAGTGTATAGATCTGTAGTGTATATCTCTGTAGTGTATAACTCTGTAGTGTATAACTCTGTTAGTGTATAACTATATTAGTGTATAACTCTGTTAGTGTATAGATCTGTAGTGTATAGATCTGTAGTGTATAACTCTGTAGTGTATAACGCTGTTAGTATATAACTCTGTAGTGTATAACTCTATAGTGTATATCTCTGTAGTGTATAACTATGTTAGTGTATAACTCTGTTAGTGTATAACTCTGTAGTGTATAACTCTGTAGTGTATAACTCTATAGTGTATATCTCTGTAGTGTATAACTATGTTAGTGTATAGATCTGTAGTGTATAGATCTGTAGTGTATAACTCTGTTAGTGTATAACTCTGTTAGTGTATAACTCTGTTAGTGTATAACTCTGTAGTGTATAGATCTGTAGTGTATAACTCTGTAGTGTATAACTCTGTAGTGTATAACTCTGTTAGTATATAACTCTGTTAGTGTATAACTCTGTAGTGTATAGATCTGTAGTGTATAACTCTGTAGTGTATACCTCTGTAGTGTATAAATCTGTTAGTGTATAACTCTGTAGTGTATAACTTTGTAGTGTATAACTCTGTTAGTGTATAACTCTGTTAGTGTATAACTCTGTTAGTGTGTAACTGTTAGTGTATAACTCTTTAGTGTATAACTCTGTAGTGTATAACTCTGTTAGTGTATAACTCTGTTAGTGTGTAGATCTGTAGTGTATAACTCTGTAGTGTATAGATCTGTAGTGTATAGATCTGTAGTGTATAGATCTGTAGTGTATAACTCTGTTCGTGTATAACTCTGTTAGTGTATAACTCTAGTGTATAGATCTGTAGTGTATAACTATGTTAGTGTATTGATCTGTAGTGTATAACTCTGTTAGTGTATAACTCTGTAGTGTATAACTCTGTAGTGTATAACTCTATAGTGTATATCTCTGCAGTGTATAACTATGTTAGTGTATAGATCTGTAGTGTATAGATCTGTAGTGTATAACTCTGTTAGTGTATAACTCTGTTAGTGTATAACTCTGTAGTGTATAGATCTGTAGTGTATAACTCTGTAGTGTATAACTCTGTAGTGTATAACTCTGTTAGTATATAACTCTGTTAGTGTATAACTCTGTAGTGTATATATCTGTAGTGTATAACTCTGTAGTGTATACCTCTGTAGTGTATAAATCTGTTAGTGTATAACTCTGTAGTGTATAACTTTGTAGTGTATAACTCTGTAGTGTATAACTCTGTTAGTGTATAACTCTGTTAGTGTATAGATCTGTAGTGTATAGATTTGTAGTGTATAACTCTGTTAGTGTATAGATCTGTAGTGTATAGATCTGTAGTGTATAGATCTGTAGTGTATATCTCTGTAGTGTATAACTCTGTAGTGTATAACTCTGTTAGTGTATAACTATATTAGTGTATAACTCTGTTAGTGTATAGATCTGTAGTGTATAGATCTGTAGTGTATAACTCTGTAGTGTATAACGCTGTTAGTATATAACTCTGTAGTGTATAACTCTATAGTGTATATCTCTGTAGTGTATAACTATGTTAGTGTATAACTCTGTTAGTGTATAACTCTGTAGTGTATAACTCTGTAGTGTATAACTCTATAGTGTATATCTCTGTAGTGTATAACTATGTTAGTGTATAGATCTGTAGTGTATAGATCTGTAGTGTATAACTCTGTTAGTGTATAACTCTGTTAGTGTATAACTCTGTTAGTGTATAACTCTGTTAGTGTATAACTCTGTAGTGTATAGATCTGTAGTGTATAACTCTGTAGTGTATAACTCTGTTAGTATATAACTCTGTTAGTGTATAACTCTGTAGTGTATAGATCTGTAGTGTATAACTCTGTAGTGTATACCTCTGTAGTGTATAAATCTGTTAGTGTATAACTCTGTAGTGTATAACTCTGTAGTGTATAACTTTGTAGTGTATAACTCTGTTAGTGTATAACTCTGTTAGTGTATAACTCTGTTAGTGTATAACTCTGTAGTGTATAACTCTGTAGTGTATAACTCTGTTAGTGTATAACTCTGTTAGTGTGTAGATCTGTAGTGTATAACTCTGTAGTGTATAGATCTGTAGTGTATAGATCTGTAGTGTATAGATTTGTAGTGTATAACTCTGTTCGTGTATAACTCTGTTCGTGTATAACTCTGTTAGTGTATAACTCTAGTGTATAGATCTGTAGTGTATAACTATGTTAGTGTATTGATCTGTAGTGTATAACTCTGTTAGTGTATAACTCTGTAGTGTATAACTCTGTAGTGTATAACTCTATAGTGTATATCTCTGCAGTGTATAACTATGTTAGTGTATAGATCTGTAGTGTATAGATCTGTAGTGTATAACTCTGTTAGTGTATAACTCTGTTAGTGTATAACTCTGTAGTGTATAGATCTGTAGTGTATAACTCTGTAGTTTATAACTCTGTTAGTATATAACTCTGTAGTGTAAAACTCTGTTAGTGTATAACTCTATTAGTGCATAACTCTGTTAGTGTATAGATCTGTAGTGTATAGATTTGTAGTGTATAACTCTGTTAGTGTATAGATCTGTAGTGTATAGATCTGTAGTGTATAGATCTGTAGTGTATATCTCTGTAGTGTATAACTCTGTTAGTGTATAACTCTATTAGTATATAACTCTGTTACTGTATAACTCTGTAGTGTATAACTCTGTAGTGAATAACTCTATTAGTGTATAGCTCTGTAGTGAATAACTCTATTAGTGTATAACACTGTAGTGTATAACTCTGTTGTATATAACTCTGTAGTGTATAACTCTGTTAGTGTGTAACTGTTAGTGTATAACTCTGTAGGGTATAACTCTGTAGTGTATAACTCTGTAGTGTATAGCTCTGTAGTGTATAACTCTGTAGTGTATAACTCTGTAGTGTATAACTCTGTTAGGTATAACTCTGTTAGTGTATAACTCTGTAGTGTATAACTCTGTAGTGTATACCTCTGTAGTGTATAACTCTGTAGTTTATAACTCTGTTAGTGTATAACTCTATTAGTGTATAACTCTGTTAGTGTATAACTCTGTAGTATATAACTCTGTTAGTGTATAACTCTGTAGTGTATAGATCTGTAGTGTATAACTCTGTAGTGTATAACTCTGTAGTGTATAACTCTGTTAGTATATAACTCTGTTAGTGTATAACTCTGTAGTGTATAGATCTGTAGTGTATAACTCTGTAGTGTATACCTCTGTAGTGTATAAATCTGTTAGTGTATAACTCTGTGGTGTATAACTTTGTAGTGTATAACTCTGTTAGTGTATAACTCTGTTAGTGTATAACTCTGTTAGTGTGTAACTGTTAGTGTATAACTCTGTAGTGTATAACTCTGTAGTGTATAACTCTGTTAGTGTATAACTCTGTTAGTGTGTAGATCTGTAGTGTATAGACTCTGTAGTGTATAGATCTGTAGTGTATAGATCTGTAGTGTATAGATCTGTAGTGTATAACTCTGTTCGTGTATAACTCTGTTCGTGTATAACTCTGTTAGTGTATAACTCTAGTGTATAGATCTGTAGTGTATAACTATGTTAGTGTATTGATCTGTAGTGTATAACTCTGTTAGTGTATAACTCTGTAGTGTATAACTCTGTAGTGTATAACTCTATAGTGTATATCTCTGCAGTGTATAACTATGTTAGTGTATAGATCTGTAGTGTATAGATCTGTAGTGTATAACTCTGTTAGTGTATAACTCTGTTAGTGTATAACTCTGTAGTGTATAGATCTGTAGTGTATAACTCTGTAGTTTATAACTCTGTTAGTATATAACTCTGTAGTGTAAAACTCTGTTAGTGTATAACTCTATTAGTGCATAACTCTGTTAGTGTATAGATCTGTAGTGTATAGATTTGTAGTGTATAACTCTGTTAGTGTATAGATCTGTAGTGTATAGATCTGTAGTGTATAGATCTGTAGTGTATATCTCTGTAGTGTATAACTCTGTTAGTGTATAACTCTATTAGTATATAACTCTGTTACTGTATAACTCTGTAGTGTATAACTCTGTAGTGAATAACTCTATTAGTGTATAGCTCTGTAGTGAATAACTCTATTAGTGTATAACACTGTAGTGTATAACTCTGTTGTATATAACTCTGTAGTGTATAACTCTGTTAGTGTGTAACTGTTAGTGTATAACTCTGTAGTGTATAACTCTGTAGTGTATAACTCTGTAGTGTATAGCTCTGTAGTGTATAACTCTGTAGTGTATAACTCTGTAGTGTATAACTCTGTTAGGTATAACTCTGTTAGTGTATAACTCTGTAGTGTATAACTCTGTAGTGTATACCTCTGTAGTGTATAACTCTGTAGTTTATAACTCTGTTAGTGTATAACTCTATTAGTGTATAACTCTGTTAGTGTATAGCTCTGTAGTATATAACTCTGTTAGTGTATAACTCTGTAGTATATAACTCTGTAGTGTATAACTCTGTAGTGTATAACTCTGTTAGTGTATAACTCTGTAGTGTATAACTCTGTTAGTGTATAGATCTGTAGTGTATAGATCTGTAGTGTATAACTCTGTTAGTGTATAACTCTGTATTGTATAACTCTGTATTGTATAACTCTGTTAGTGTATAACTCTGTAGTGTATAACTCTGTAGTGTATATCTCTGTAGTGTATAACTCTGTAGTATAGCTCTGTAGTGAATAACTCTGTTAGTGTATAACTCTGTACTGTATAACTCTGTAGTGTATAACTTTGTTAGTGTATAACTCTATTAGTGTATAACTCTGTTAGTGTATAGATCTGTAGTGTATAGATTTGTAGTGTATAACTCTGTAGTATATAACTCTGTTAGTGTATAACTCTGTAGTATATAACTCTGTTAGTGTATAACTCTGTAGTATATAACTCTGTTAGTGTGTAACTGTTAGTGTATAACTCTGTAGTGTATAACTCTGTTAGTGTATAACTATATTAGTGTATAACTCTGTTAGTGTATAGATCTGTAGTGTATAGATCTGTAGTGTATAACTCTGTAGTGTATAACGCTGTTAGTATATAACTCTGTAGTGTATAACTCTATAGTGTATATCTCTGTAGTGTATAACTATGTTAGTGTATAACTCTGTTAGTGTATAACTCTGTAGTGTATAACTCTGTAGTGTATAACTCTATAGTGTATATCTCTGTAGTGTATAACTATGTTAGTGTATAGATCTGTAGTGTATAGATCTGTAGTGTATAACTCTGTTAGTGTATAACTCTGTTAGTGTATAACTCTGTTAGTGTATAACTCTGTTAGTGTATAGACTCTGTAGTGTATAGACTCTGTAGTGTATAACTCTGTAGTGTATAACTCTGTTAGTATATAACTCTGTTAGTGTATAACTCTGTAGTGTATAGATCTGTAGTGTATAACTCTGTAGTGTATACCTCTGTAGTGTATAAATCTGTTAGTGTATAACTCTGTAGTGTATAACTTTGTAGTGTATAACTCTGTAGTGTATAACTCTGTTAGTGTATAACTCTGTTAGTGTATAACTCTGTTAGTGTATAACTCTGTTAGTGTGTAACTGTTAGTGTATAACTCTGTAGTGTATAACTCTGTAGTGTATAACTCTGTTAGTGTATAACTCTGTTAGTGTGTAGATCTGTAGTGTATAACTCTGTAGTGTATAGATCTGTAGTGTATAGATCTGTAGTGTATAGATCTGTAGTGTATAGATCTGTAGTGTATAACTCTGTTCGTGTATAACTCTGTTCGTGTATAACTCTGTTAGTGTATAACTCTAGTGTATAGATCTGTAGTGTATAGATCTGTAGTGTATAACTCTGTAGTGTATAACTCTGTTAGTATATAACTCTGTAGTGTATAACTCTATAGTGTATATCTCTGTAGTGTATAACTATGTTAGTGTATTGATCTGTAGTGTATAACTCTGTTAGTGTATAACTCTGTAGTGTATAACTCTGTAGTGTATAACTCTATAGTGTATATCTCTGCAGTGTATAACTATGTTAGTGTATAGATCTGTAGTGTATAGATCTGTAGTGTATAGATCTGTAGTGTATAACTCTGTTAGTGTATAACTCTGTTAGTGTATAACTCTGTAGTGTATAGATCTGTAGTGTATAACTCTGTAGTTTATAACTCTGTTAGTATATAACTCTGTAGTGTATAACTCTGTTAGTATATAACTCTGTTAGTGTATAACTCTGTAGTGTATAGATCTGTAGTGTATAACTCTGTAGTGTATAACTCTGTTAGTGTATAACTCTGTAGTGTATAACTCTGTTAGTGTATAACTCTGTAGTGTATAACTCTGTATTGTATAACTCTGTTAGTGTATAACTCTGTTAGTGTATAACTCTGTAGTGTATAACTCTGTAGTGTATAGATCTGTAGTGTATAACTCTGTAGTGTATACCTCTGTAGTGTATAAATCTGTTAGTGTATAACTCTGTAGTGTATAACTCTGTAGTGTATAACTTTGTAGTGTATAACTCTGTAGTGTATAACTCTGTTAGTGTATAACTCTGTTAGTGTATAACTCTGTTAGTGTATAACTCTGTTAGTGTGTAACTCTGTAGTGTATAACTCTGTAGTGTATAACTCTGTTAGTGTATAACTCTGTTAGTGTGTAGATCTGTAGTGTATAACTCTGTAGTGTATAGATCTGTAGTGTATAGATCTGTAGTGTATAGATCTGTAGTGTATAACTCTGTTCGTGTATAACTCTGTTCGTGTATAACTCTGTTAGTGTATAGATCTGTAGTGTATAACTCTGTAGTGTATAGATCTGTAGTGTATAGATCTGTAGTGTATAACTCTGTAGTGTATAACTCTGTTAGTATATAACTCTGTAGTGTATAACTCTATAGTGTATATCTCTGTAGTGTATAACTATGTTAGTGTATTGATCTGTAGTGTATAACTCTGTTAGTGTATAACTCTGTAGTGTATAACTCTGTAGTGTATAACTCTATAGTGTATATCTCTGCAGTGTATAACTATGTTAGTGTATAGATCTGTAGTGTATAGATCTGTAGTGTATAGATCTGTAGTGTATAACTCTGTTAGTGTATAACTCTGTTAGTGTATAACTCTGTAGTGTATAGATCTGTAGTGTATAACTCTGTAGTTTATAACTCTGTTAGTATATAACTCTGTAGTGTATAACTCTGTTAGTATATAACTCTGTTAGTGTATAACTCTGTAGTGTATAGATCTGTAGTGTATAACTCTGTAGTGTATAACTCTGTTAGTGTATAACTCTGTAGTGTATAACTCTGTTAGTGTATAACTCTGTAGTGTATAACTCTGTATTGTATAACTCTGTTAGTGTATAACTCTGTAGTGTATAACTCTGTAGTGTATAACTCTGTAGTGTATAACTCTGTAGTGAATAACTCTATTAGTGTATAGCTCTGTAGTGAATAACTCTATTAGTGTATAACACTGTAGTTTATAACTCTGTTAGTGTATAACTCTATTAGTGTATAACTCTGTTAGTGTATAACTCTGTAGTATATAACTCTGTTAGTGTATAACTCTGTAGTATATAACTCTGTAGTGTATAACTCTGTTAGTGTGTAACTGTTAGTGTATAACTCTGTAGTGTATAACTCTATTAGTGTATAGCTCTGTAGTGTATAACTCTGTAGTGTATAACTCTGTAGTGTATAACTCTGTTAGGTATAACTCTGTTAGTGTATAACTCTGTAGTGTATAACTCTGTAGTGTATACCTCTGTAGTGTATACCTCTGTAGTTTATATCTCTGTTAGTGTATAACTCTATTAGTGTATAACTCTGTTAGTGTATAACTCTGTAGTATATAACTCTGTTAGTGTATAACTCTGTAGTATATAACTCTGTTAGTGTATAACTCTGTAGTATATAACTCTGTAGTGTATAACTCTGTAGTGTATAACTCTGTAGTGTATAACTCTGTTAGTGTATAACCCTGTTAGTGTATAACTCTGTTAGTGTATAGATCTGTAGTGTATAGATCTGTAGTGTATAACTCTATTAGTGTATAACTCTGTAGTGTATAACTCTGTATTGTATAACTCTGTATTGTATAACTCGGTATTGTATAACTCTGTTAGTGTATAACTCTGTTAGTGTATAACTCTGTAGTGTATAACTCTGTAGTGTATATCTCTGTAGTGTATAACTCTGTAGTATAGCTCTGTAGTGAATAACTCTGTTAGTGTATAACTCTGTAGTGTATAACTCTGTAGTGTATAACTCTGTTAGTGTATAACTCTATTAGTGTATAACTCTGTTAGTGTATAGATCTGTAGTGTATAGATTTGTAGTGTATAACTCTGTAGTATATAACTCTGTTAGTGAATAACTCTGTAGTATATAACTCTGTTAGTGTATAACTCTGTAGTATATAACTCTGTTAGTGTGTAACTGTTAGTGTATAACTCTGTAGTGTATAACTCTGTTAGTGTATAACTATATTAGTGTATAACTCTGTTAGTGTATAGATCTGTAGTGTATAGATCTGTAGTGTATAACTCTGTAGTGTATAACGCTGTTAGTATAGAACTCTGTAGTGTATAACTCTATAGTGTATATCTCTGTAGTGTATAACTATGTTAGTGTATAACTCTGTTAGTGTATAACTCTGTAGTGTATAACTCTGTAGTGTATAACTCTATAGTGTATATCTCTGTAGTGTATAACTATGTTAGTGTATAGATCTGTAGTGTATAGATCTGTAGTGTATAACTCTGTTAGTGTATAACTCTGTTAGTCTATAACTCTGTTAGTGTATAACTCTGTTAGTGTATAACTCTGTAGTGTATAACTCTGTAGTGTATAGATCTGTAGTGTATAACTCTGTAGTGTATAACTCTGTTAGTATATAACTCTGTTAGTGTATAACTCTGTAGTGTATAGATCTGTAGTGTATAACTCTGTAGTGTATACCTGTGTAGTGTATAAATCTGTTAGTGTATAACTCTGTAGTGTGTAACTCTGTAGTGTATAACTTTGTAGTGTATATCTCTGTAGTGTATAACTCTGTTAGTGTATAACTCTGTAGTGTATAACTCTATAGTGTCTGTCTCTGTAATGTATAACTCTGTAGTGTATAACTCTGTTAGTGTATAACTCTGTAGTGTATAACTCTGTAGTGTATAACTCTGTTAGTGTGTAACTGTTAGTGTATAACTCTGTAGTGTATACCGGGACTCTATTAGTGTATAGCTCTGTAGTGTATAACTCTGTAGTGTATAACTCTGTAGTGTATAACTCTGTAGTGTATAACTCTGTTAGTGTATAACTCTGTTAGTGTGTAGATCTGTAGTGTATAACTCTGTAATGTATAGATCTGTAGTGTATAGATCTGTAGTGTATAGATCTGTAGTGTATAACTCTGTTCGTGTATAACTCTGTTAGTGTATAGATCTGTAGTGTATAACTCTGTAGTGTATAGATCTGTAGTGTATAGATCTGTAGTGTATAACTCTGTAGTGTATAACTCTGTTAGTATATAACTCTGTAGTGTATAACTCTATAGTGTATATCTCTGTAGTGTATAACTATGTTAGTGTATTGATCTGTAGTGTATAACTCTGTTAGTGTATAACTCTGTAGTGTATAACTCTGTAGTGTATAACTCTATAGTGTATATCTCTGCAGTGTATAACTATGTTAGTGTATAGATCTGTAGTGTATAGATCTGTAGTGTATAGATCTGTAGTGTATAACTCTGTTAGTGTATAACTCTGTTAGTGTATAACTCTGTAGTGTATAGATCTGTAGTGTATAACTCTGTAGTTTATAACTCTGTTAGTATATAACTCTGTAGTGTATAACTCTGTTAGTATATAACTCTGTTAGTGTATAACTCTGTAGTGTATAGATCTGTAGTGTATAACTCTGTAGTGTATAACTCTGTTAGTGTATAACTCTGTTAGTGTATAACTCTGTAGTGTATAACTCTGTTAGTGTATAACTCTGTAGTGTATAACTCTGTTAGTGTATAACTCTGTTAGTGTATAACTCTGTTAGTGTATAACTCTGTAGTGTATAACTCTGTAGTGTATAACTCTGTAGTGTATAACTCTGTAGTGTATAACTCTGTAGTGAATAACTCTATTAGTGTATAGCTCTGTAGTGAATAACTCTATTAGTGTATAACACTGTAGTTTATAACTCTGTTAGTGTATAACTCTATTAGTGTATAACTCTGTTAGTGTATAACTCTGTAGTATATAACTCTGTTAGTGTATAACTCTGTAGTATATAACTCTGTAGTGTATAACTCTGTTAGTGTGTAACTGTTAGTGTATAACTCTGTAGTGTATAACTCTGTAGTGTATAACTCTGTAGTGTATAACTCTGTTAGTGTATAACTCTGTTAGTGTGTAGATCTGTAGTGTATAACTCTGTAATGTATAGATCTGTAGTGTATAGATCTGTAGTGTATAGATCTGTAGTGTATAACTCTGTTCGTGTATAACTCTGTTAGTGTATAGATCTGTAGTGTATAACTCTGTAGTGTATAGATCTGTAGTGTATAGATCTGTAGTGTATAACTCTGTAGTGTATAACTCTGTTAGTATATAACTCTGTAGTGTATAACTCTATAGTGTATATCTCTGTAGTGTATAACTATGTTAGTGTATTGATCTGTAGTGTATAACTCTGTTAGTGTATAACTCTGTAGTGTATAACTCTGTAGTGTATAACTCTATAGTGTATATCTCTGCAGTGTATAACTATGTTAGTGTATAGATCTGTAGTGTATAGATCTGTAGTGTATAGATCTGTAGTGTATAACTCTGTTAGTGTATAACTCTGTTAGTGTATAACTCTGTAGTGTATAGATCTGTAGTGTATAACTCTGTAGTTTATAACTCTGTTAGTATATAACTCTGTAGTGTATAACTCTGTTAGTATATAACTCTGTTAGTGTATAACTCTGTAGTGTATAGATCTGTAGTGTATAACTCTGTAGTGTATAACTCTGTTAGTGTATAACTCTGTAGTGTATAACTCTGTAGTGTATAACTCTGTTAGTGTATAACTCTGTAGTGTATAACTCTGTTAGTGTATAACTCTGTTAGTGTATAACTCTGTAGTGTATAACTCTGTAGTGTATAACTCTGTAGTGTATAACTCTGTAGTGTATAACTCTGTAGTGAATAACTCTATTAGTGTATAGCTCTGTAGTGAATAACTCTATTAGTGTATAACACTGTAGTTTATAACTCTGTTAGTGTATAACTCTATTAGTGTATAACTCTGTTAGTGTATAACTCTGTAGTATATAACTCTGTTAGTGTATAACTCTGTAGTATATAACTCTGTAGTGTATAACTCTGTTAGTGTGTAACTGTTAGTGTATAACTCTGTAGTGTATAACTCTGTAGTGTATAACTCTATTAGTGTATAGCTCTGTAGTGTATAACTCTGTAGTGTATAACTCTGTAGTGTATAACTCTGTTAGGTATAACTCTGTTAGTGTATAACTCTGTAGTGTATAACTCTGTAGTGTATACCTCTGTAGTGTATAACTCTGTAGTTTATATCTCTGTTAGTTTATATCTCTGTTAGTGTATAACTCTGTTAGTGTATAACTCTGTAGTATATAACTCTGTTAGTGTATAACTCTGTAGTATATAACTCTGTTAGTGTATAACTCTGTAGTATATAACTCTGTAGTGTATAACTCTGTAGTGTATAACTCTGTAGTGTATAACTCTGTTAGTGTATAACTCTGTTAGTGTATAACTCTGTTAGTGTATAGATCTGTAGTGTATAGATCTGTAGTGTATAACTCTATTAGTGTATAACTCTGTAGTGTATATCTCTGTATTGTATAACTCTGTATTGTATAACTCGGTATTGTATAACTCTGTTAGTGTATAACTCTGTTAGTGTATAACTCTGTAGTGTATAACTCTGTAGTGTATATCTCTGTAGTGTATAACTCTGTAGTATAGCTCTGTAGTGAATAACTCTGTTAGTGTATAACTCTGTAGTGTATAACTCTGTAGTGTATAACTCTGTTAGTGTATAACTCTATTAGTGTATAACTCTGTTAGTGTATAGATCTGTAGTGTATAGATTTGTAGTGTATAACTCTGTAGTATATAACTCTGTTAGTGTATAACTCTGTAGTATATAACTCTGTTAGTGTATAACTCTGTAGTATATAACTCTGTTAGTGTGTAACTGTTAGTGTATAACTCTGTAGTGTATAACTCTGTTAGTGTATAACTATATTAGTGTATAACTCTGTTAGTGTATAGATCTGTAGTGTATAGATCTGTAGTGTATAACTCTGTAGTGTATAACGCTGTTAGTATAGAACTCTGTAGTGTATAACTCTGTAGTGTATATCTCTGTAGTGTATAACTCTGTTAGTGTATAACTCTGTTAGTGTATAACTCTGTTAGTGTATAACTCTGTAGTGTATAACTCTGTAGTGTATAGATCTGTAGTGTATAACTCTGTAGTGTATAACTCTGTTAGTATATAACTCTGTTAGTGTATAACTCTGTAGTGTATAGATCTGTAGTGTATAACTCTGTAGTGTATACCTCTGTAGTGTATAAATCTGTTAGTGTATAACTCTGTAGTGTGTAACTCTGTAGTGTATAACTTTGTAGTGTATATCTCTGTAGTGTATAACTCTGTTAGTGTATAACTCTGTAGTGTATAACTCTATAGTGTCTGTCTCTGTAGTGTATAACTCTGTAGTGTATAACTCTGTTAGTGTATAACTCTGTAGTGTATAACTCTGTAGTGTATAACTCTGTTAGTGTGTAACTGTTAGTGTATAACTCTGTAGTGTATAACTCTGTAGTGTATAACTCTGTTAGTGTGTAGATCTGTAGTGTATAACTCTGTAGTGTATAGATCTGTAGTGTATAGATCTGTAGTGTATAGATCTGTAGTGTATAGATCTGTAGTGTTTGATCTGTAGTGTATAACTCTGTTCGTGTATAACTCTGTTCGTGTATAACTCTGTTAGTGTATAACTCTGTAGTGTATAACTCTGTAGTGTATATCTCTGTAGTGTATAGATCTGTAGTGTATAACTCTGTAGTGTATAACTCTGTTAGTATATAACTCTGTAGTGTATAACTCTATAGTGTATATCTCTGTAGTGTATAACTATGTTAGTGTATTGATCTGTAGTGTATAACTCTGTTAGTGTATAACTCTGTAGTGTATAACTCTGTAGTGTATAACTCTATAGTGTATATCTCTGTAGTGTATAACTCTGTAGTATAGCTCTGTAGTGAATAACTCTGTTAGTGTATAACTCTGTAGTGTTTAACTCTGTAGTGTATAACTCTGTTAGTGTATAACTCTATTAGTGTATAACTCTGTTAGTGTATAGATCTGTAGTGTATAGATTTGTAGTGTATAACTCTGTAGTGTATAACTCTGTTAGTGTATAACTATATTAGTGTATAACTCTGTTAGTGTATAGATCTGTAGTGTATAGATCTGTAGTGTATAACTCTGTAGTGTATAACGCTGTTAGTATATAACTCTGTAGTGTATAACTCTATAGTTTATATCTCTGTAGTGTATAACTCTGTTAGTGTATAACTCTGTTAGTGTATAACTCTGTAGTGTATAGATCTGTAGTGTATATCTCTGTAGTGTATAACTCTGTAGTGTATATCTCTGTAGTGTATATCTCTGTAGTGTATAACTCTGTTAGTGTATAACTCTGTAGTGTATAACTCTGTTAGTGTATAACTCTGTTAGTGTATAACTCTGTTAGTGTATAACTCTGTTAGTGTATAACTCTGTAGTGTATAACTCTGTTAGTGTATAACTCTGTAGTGTATAACTCTGTAGTGTATAACTCTATAGTGTATATCTCTGCAGTGTATAACTATGTTAGTGTATAGATCTGTAGTGTATAGATCTGTAGTGTATAACTCTGTAGTGTATAACTCTGTTAGTATATAACTCTGTAGTGTATAACTCTATAGTGTATATCTCTGTAGTGTATAACTATGTTAGTGTATTGATCTGTAGTGTATAACTCTGTTAGTGTATAACTCTGTAGTGTATAACTCTATAGTGTATATCTCTGCAGTGTATAACTATGTTAGTGTATAGATCTGTAGTGTATAGATCTGTAGTGTATAGATCTGTAGTGTATAACTCTGTTAGTGTATAACTCTGTTAGTGTATAACTCTGTAGTGTATAGATCTGTAGTGTATAACTCTGTAGTTTATAACTCTGTTAGTATATAACTCTGTAGTGTATAACTCTGTTAGTATATAACTATGTTAGTGTATAACTCTGTAGTGTATAGATCTGTAGTGTATAACTCTGTAGTGTATAACTCTGTTAGTGTATAACTCATGTTAGTGTATAACTCTGTTAGTGTATAACTCTGTAGTGTATAACTCTGTAGTGTATAACTCTGTAGTGTATAACTCTGTAGTGTATAGATATGTAGTGTATAACTCTGTAGTGTTTAACTCTGTAGTGTATAGATCTGTAGTGTATAACTCTGTTAGTGTATAACTCTGTAGTGTATAGATCTGTAGTGTATAACTCTGTAGTGTATATCTCTGTAGTGTATAGATCTGTAGTGTATAACTCTGTAGTGTATAACTCTGTAGTGTATATCTCTGTAGTGTATATCTCTGTAGTGTATAACTCTATAGTGTATATCTCTGTAGTGTATAACTATGTTAGTGTATAGATCTGTAGTGTATAACTCTGTTAGTGTATAACTCTGTAGTGTATAACTCTGTAGTGTATAACTCTATAGTGTATATCTCTGTATTGTATAACTATGTTAGTGTATAGGTCTGTAGTGTATAGGTCTGTAGTGTATAACTCTGTAGTGTTTAACTCTGTTAGTGTATAACTCTGTTAGTGTATAACTCTGTAGTGTATAGATCTGTAGTGTATAACTCTGTAGTGTATATCTCTGTAGTGTATAACTCTGTAGTGTTTAACTCTGTTAGTGTATAACTCTGTTAGTGTATAACTCTGTAGTGTATAGATCTGTAGTGTATAACTCTGTAGTGTATATCTCTGTAGTGTATAGATCTGTAGTGTATAACTCTGTAGTGTATAGATTTGTAGTGTATAGATTTGTAGTGTATAGATCTGTAGTGTATAACTCTGTTAGTGTATAACTCTGTTAGTGTATAGATCTGTAGTGTATAGATCTGTAGTGTATAACTCTGTAGCGTATAACTCTGTTAGTGTATAACTCTGTTAGTGTATAACTCTGTTAGTGTATAACTCTGTAGTGTTTAACTCTGTTAGTGTATTACTCTGTTAGTGTATAACTCTTTAGTGTATAGATCTGTAGTGTATATCTCTGTAGTGTATATCTCTGTAGTGTATAACTCTGTTAGTATATAACTCTGTAGTGTATAACTCTGTAGTGTATATCTCTGTAGTGTATAACTCTGTTAGTGTATATCTCTGTAGTGTATAACTCTGTTAGTGTATATCTCTGTAGTGTATAACTCTGTAGTGTATAACTCTGTAGTGTATAGATCTGTATTGTATAGATCTGTAGTGTATAGATCTGTTTACACTAAGATATGAAGTAGCACTCTATACACTATTTGTTGTGTGAATTGAAAGTAACACAGTTCTCTGTTTCTTTCTTCCTCCATCTCTCCGTTTGAAGATGACAGACATTATACAGGTGAGACCATTTTCCAACATTTCATCTGTAACATTATTTAGATTTTTATTTTGATTGCTTTCCGTTTAGCTTTTCCCTTTTTTAAGTATAACGTGAAGTAACATTTATTTTACCTGCCCAAACAATTTGATAGATGTACCACTGTTTAAGTCCACCACAAGGTGGCAGTGTTGAGCTGTACATGTTTTCTAACGTCGTCATGACAACCTCATATGCCCAACTGTGTGTGATCGACAATATTACAGATTGTATATAGAGGTCAGGCTGTTCAAGGAAAGATGTCTAAGAGAAAATGCAGATATAATTTAAAGCTAAAAATGCTATGGGTATCAGCACACGTTGGAACTCCCAGTTGGATGACGGTTCAAAATGTATTTTGCCAGTCGGAGGTGTTTTTTTTTTATTGATTTTTTTTTAGTACCCAGTTGTCTTGAACTCACTGAAGTCTGAGATTTCCAAAGTTCCAAGTTTCCAGTTGTTTTGAATGCGGCAGAAGTCATGCTGGATTGACAACATGGCCAATGTTGATTGTTTACCCTGTTAAGCTTGGAAAAGAGGCTCTTAAACCCAGACTTGGACCCCACACCCACTCCACTGAATAGCAAGCTAGTGATTGCTTTGTAATGCTTGCAGTTAGGCACTGATTCCTTCCAGACCACTCATTGTTGAATTTGCAAATTCCAACTTGTTGTGTAATGTTTATGTCCAATGGCCTGTGAGCACCGACACGTTTTATCTATAAGGATGGAAAAGGATTTGCCAGTAGATTGTCCGACTTGATTCATGATGATGACTGCTTGTCTAGCTTGCTAGCTAAGATTTTGAAAGTATGATGTTGACATGATCTGTCCAATCGAAGCTACTGTAGACATAATGTGATTTGGCGTGGCCAATTTTATCTGTGGCCAATTACCTTGAGCCTTCTTGGATGGGCACTTCTAATGTAAATCTATGGCAGCACCCAAGGGGCTTGAATTTGAGAGTTCTCCCCATAGATTTTCCGGTGACGTAGTCTCCCTATAAGTGACAGAACATTGAGCCAACCCACGGTGCAACTAGAGAACATTACCAACTGCTACACTGCATTTTCCGCTGGCTGGCCCACCACCTCAGAAAGCACTGGGCTAGGCTGAAACTCCTGAATTTTGGAGCTGTCTTACTCAAGAAAATAAACAGCTTTATTGACTCAATTATTATTATTATTTTTTTACATTGTTTGCAAACTGATATGTGACATGTATTAATGACAAAATATCATGCAAAACAAGGCACAAACATAAACAAATATCTAACTCTGCCCCATCTTCCCTGAATGACGGGTCGCCACTGCAGTACAGTATGAAGATGGGTAGAAACTGCTTCTCCAATAAAATCTCAGATCACACTTGTAGGTCGATTGTCGTGACGACGTCGGCTAGCTAAGCTCCTGCGCAGAAACACGTCATCTGGTATAACGGTCGTCTCGCGCTGAACTGAAGGACGTCAAATCAAAGGCACTCCTTCCACATGAAGTTGTTTTTTGACGTAAAATGAAAACGTGTCAGTTTATCAATTTCACAAGATTGGAGTAAAAAACACGTTCACCTACTTAAGTTCAAATGTAGCTTGTGTCTTTAGATCGCGAGAAAATCTAACAACTAAGGAAGAATATTTCCCTTCTCTCATTGACTTCTCAAACACTAAACCCCTGGCCGGCTCTGATTGGTCTGTTTGGCAAGGGTTCCCGGAAGTCTTGCGATGTTGAACCTCTGTGGTGTTAAACTGGAGTTTGTTATACTGCCGGAAGCAAACCGTCTGTCTAGAGAGACAATCGCTTTGTGGCGACATTGGATTTTTCATGTCAAGACCTGAGAGTGAAGTAGTGCACGTAGCATGTATACATCACCCAGTAGTATAAACCACCCAGTAGTATAAACCACCCAGTAGTATAAATCACCCAGTAGTATAAACCACCCAGTAGTATAAACCACCCAGTAGTATAAATCACCCAGTAGTATAAACCACCCAGTAGTATAACCACCCAGTAGTATAAACCACCCAGTAGTATACATCACCCAGTAGTATTAACCACCCAGTAGTATTAACCACCCAGTAGTATACATCACCCAGTAGTGTAAACCACCCAGTAGTATAAACCACCCAGTAGTATAAACCACCCAGTAGTATAAACCACCCAGTAGTATAACCACCCAGTAGTATAAACCACCCAGTAGTATAAACCACCCAGTAGTATAAACCACCCAGTAGTATAAATCACCCAGTAGTGTAAACCACCCAGTAGTGTAAATCACCCAGTAGTGTAAACCACCCAGTAGTATAAATCACCCAGTAGTGTAAACCACCCAGTAGTATTAATCACCCAGTAGTGTAAATCACCCAGTAGTATAAATCACCCAGTAGTATAAACCACCCAGTAGTGTAAACCAGTATGATGCATGAACAGAGGGGTGGCAGTAATAACCACCCAGTAGTATAAATCACCCAGTAGTATAAACCACCCAGTAGTATAAACCACCCAGTAGTGTAAATCACCCAGTAGTGTAAATCACCCAGTAGTGTAAATCACCCAGTAGTATAAACCACCCAGTAGTGTAAATCACCCAGTAGTATAAATCACCCAGTAGTGTAAATCACCCAGTAGTGTAAACCACCCAGTAGTGTAAACCAGTATGATGCATGAACAGAGGGGTGGCAGTAATAACCACCCAGTAGTATAAACCACCCAGTAGTATAAACCACCCAGTAGTATAAACCACCCAGTAGTATAAACCACCCAGTAGTATAAACCACCCAGTAGTATAAACCAGTAGTATAAACCACCCAGTAGTATAAATCACCCAGTAGTATAAATCACCCAGTAGTATAAACCAGTAGTATAAATCACCCAGTAGTATAAACCAGTAGTATAAACCACCCAGTAGTATAAATCACCCAGTAGTATAAACCACCCAGTAGTATAAACCACCCAGTAGTATAAACCACCCAGTAGTATAAACCACCCAGTAGTATAAATCACCCAGTAGTATAAACCACCCAGTAGTATAAATCCCCCAGTAGTATAAATCACCCAGTAGTATAAACCACCCAGTAGTATAAACCACCCAGTAGTATAAATCACCCAGTAGTATACACCACCCAGTAGTATACACCACCCAGTAGTATAAACCACCCAGTAGTATAAACCACCCAGTAGTATAAACCACCCAGTAGTATAAATCACCCAGTAGTATAAATCACCCAGTAGTATAAATCACCCAGTAGTATAAACCACCCAGGAGTATAAACCACCCAGTAGTATAAACCACCCAGTAGTATAAACCAGTAGTATAAACCACCCAGTAGTATAAATCACCCAGTAGTATAAACCAGTAGTGTAAACCACCCAGTAGTATAAATCACCCAGTAGTATAAACCACCCAGTAGTATAAATCACCCAGTAGTGTAAATCACCCAGTAGTGTAAATCACCCAGTAGTGTAAATCACCCAGTAGTATAAACCACCCAGTAGTGTAAATCAGTATGATGCATGAACAGAGGGGTGGCAGTAATAACCACCCAGTAATGTAACTAGTATGGTGATCATGGACTTTAATGTTCTCTCTGTTGAAACCAGAGGTCATTAAGCTTTTAATGGCCTTGCATTTTAATAGCCACTGCAAAATTCAACAAAATGTCTCCGTATGCATTCTCCGCCATAGGCGACAAGTTAGGGAGTAGAATGCTTTGCTAACAGGTTCTCTAAAGACTTCTTCTATGTCTAGTTTCCCAACCTCGGTCCCACTGGGTGAACATTTAGTTTTTTTTCACCTAGCACTTCACAGCTGATTCAAATAATCAAAGCTTTCACCCAGGAGGATTCCCATGACTGAGTTTTTTGGGGGAAACCCTGCTCAATAGGTTGAACCTTCATTTTGTCATAATAGAGAGGAGGAGACATTCATGTCTATGTACATTTAGGAGGCTGTTTGTTCCCACGGTCTCGACCTCAGACAGAAGCCTAGTGAGACGATGTGAACTGCTGTAGTACTCTACTGACACCACCTGGGGGCAGTATTCATATCATAATGGTCATAGGGTACAACTCTGGATGGCAGTATGGTGTCAGAAAACACTAGGTTAACTACTGTTGCTCTTTTCTCTCCTTTATGTATCGTATCCAAATAAATATGTTGAAACAAACAAGATGTATACACTGGTATTACCATATGTCGTTAACGGGACGAGGTTTTACAGGAAACCGTTTATGTCGTTAACGGGATGAGGTTTTACAGGAAACCGTTTATGTCGTTAACGGGGATGAGGTTTTACAGGAAACCGTTTATGTCGTTAACGGGATGAGGTTTTACAGGAAACCGTTTATGTCGTTAACGGGGATGAGGTTTTACAGGAAACCGTTTATGTCGTTAACGGGATGAGGTTTTACAGGAAACCGTTTGTCGTTAACGGGATGAGGTTTTACAGGAAACCGTTTATGTCGTTAACGGGATGAGGTTTTACAGGAAACCATTTATGTCGTTAACGGGATGAGGATTTTACAGGAAACTGTTTACTAGGGTGGTGATGGTATTTATTACGCACAGAGTGGGTTCACTATGTAGTAAACTACTTTTTGAATAGGGCCCATCGGATTCTGGTCAAAAGTAGTGTACTATATAGGGAATAGGGTGCCATTTGGGCTGCACTCTGAGTGTTATACCCCAGACAGTGTTAGCTAAATTGATAAATGACAGTGTCAGTGTCACAATATGGGTTGTTAAAGAGAGAGGGAGGGGATGGAGAGATAGAGATTGAGGGGGGGTGAGAGAGTGAGAGAAGAGAGGGAGGAGACAGAAATGAAGATTAGTAAATGAGAACAATGGTATAATACAAGGGGGAGAAATAGAGAAGAAGAGATGGGAAAGAGAGAGAAGAGAGAGAGTGAAAGATGAGAGTGAGAGAAGAGAGAGAGGAAGAGAGAGAGAGAGAGAGGGAACAATCAGAGAGGAGACAGCGATTGGGGATCTAGGGAGATGGAGAGAGCGAGAGATTAATGTCCTTTGTCTATTTAGCAAATGGCAGTGTGTGGCTGTTTTGACTCAAAGAAAGAGAATGTTCTCTGCCTTTCCAGTACATTTCATCCAAGCCCACCTGAGTCCACTGCACTGCTCTTTGCCTGGCTGGCCGACTCTGGGAACACTGTGTCCTGTCTTTTCTACACCTGGAATAGCCCTAACAGAGTTTTTATCAAGGGAAATAGAGAAATAGAGCCAAGCATAAGCAACAATTGAAAGAGATTTCTGTAACCATGGCGCTGGAGAAGAAGGCTAACGTTTTACGTATCCCCAACCGATTGTGTTTTTCTTCTTCGTTTATTTGCGTTGTTTGTAACCAATTTTTTTTTAACTTATTTTGTACATAATGTTGCTGCTACCGTCTGTTGTGACCGAAAAATTACTTCTAGACATCAGGACTGCGATTACTCACCACAGACTGACAGAATCCTTTTTTTAATTTAACGAGTCTGACGAGCCCGACGCGAATGACATACTGCTTTCTCGGGAACAGGCCCAGATACCCATGATTTGCACGAAGAGGAGGAGGAGAAAAAGGGTCCAGAGGGTGGGCTGCTTTCTGAGAATTCGTAGTCGATCAAATAAACCCCCACTTCCTTCCATTCTGCTAGCAAACGTGCAATCTTTGGAGAATAAAATCAATGACCTACGCGGAAGATTAAACTACCAACAGGACACTCAAAACTGTAATATCTTATGCTTCACGGAGTCGTGGCTGAACGACGACACTATCAACATACAGCTGGCTGGTTATATGCTGTACCGGCAGGATAGAACAGCGGCGTCTGGTAAGACAAGGGGCGGCGGACTATGTATTTTTGTAAATAACTTCTGGTGCACGATATCTAAGGAAGTTTACAGGTAGAGTATACAGCCTGAGGTAGAGTATCTCATGATAAGCTGTAGACCACACTATCTACCTAGAGAGTTTTCATCTGTAGTTTCGTAGCTGTTTTACATACCACCACAGACTGAGGCTGGCACTAAGACAGCACTGAATGAGCTGTATTCCGCCATAAACAAACAGGAGTGCCTCTCACCCAGAGGCAGGCTCCTAGTAGCCGGGGACTTTAATGCAGGGAGACTTATATCCGTTTAACCAAATTTCTATCAGCATGTTAAATGTGCAACCAGATGGAAAAAACTCTAGACCACCTTTACTTCACACACAGAGACGCGTACAAAGCTCTCCCTCGCCCTCCATTTGGCAAATCTGACCATAATTATATCCTCCTGATGCCTGCTTACAAGCAAAAATCAAAGCAGGAAGTACCAGTGACTCGGTCTATAAAAAAGTGGTCAGATGAAGCAGAGGCTAAGCTACAGGACTGTTTTGCTAGCACAGACTGGAAGATGTTCCAGGATTCCTCTGATGGCATTGAGGAGTACACCACATCTGTCACTGGCTTCATCAATAAGTGCATCGATGACGTCGTCCCCACAGTGACCGTACGTACATACACCAACCAGAAGCCATGGATTACAGGCAACATCCACACTGAGCTGAAGGCTAGAGCTGCCACTTTCAAGGAGCGGGAATCTAACCCGGAAGCTTAAAAGAAATCCTGCTATGCCCTTTGACAAACCATCAAACAGGCAAAGCATCAATACAGGACTAAGATCGAATCGTACTACACCAGCTCTGACGCTCGTCGGATGTGGCAGAGCTTGCAAACTATTACAGACTACAAAGGGAAGCACAGCTGAGAGCTGCCCAGTGACACGAGCCTACCACATACTTCCATGCTTGCTTCGAGGCAAATAACACTGAAACATGCATGAGAGCACCAGCTGTTCCGGAAGACTGTGTGTTCACGCTCTCCGCAGCCGATGTGAGGAAGACCTTTAAACAGGTCAACATTCACAAGGCCACAGGGCCAGACAGATTACCAGGACGTGTACTGCGAGCATGCGCTGACCAACTGGCATGTGTCTTCACTGACATTTTCAACCTCTCCCTGTCCGAGTCTATAATACCAGCATGTTTTAAGCAGACCACCATAGTCCCTGTGCCCAAGGAAGCGAAGGTATCCTGCCTAAATGACTACCGCCCCGTAGCACTCACGTCTGTAGCCATGAAGTTCTTTGAAAGGCTGGTCACGGCTCACATCAACACCATTATCCCAGAAACACGAGACCCACTCCAATTTGCGTACCGCCCCAACAGATCCACAAATGATGCATCGCTATTGCACTACACACTGCCCTTTCCCACCGGGACAAAATGAACACTTATGTGAGAATGCTATTCATTGACTACAGCTCAGCGTTCAACACCATAGTGCCCTCAAAGCTCATCAGTAAGCTAAGGACCCTGGGACTAAATACCTCCCTCTGCAACTGGATTCTGGACTTCCTGATGGGCCGCCCCCAGGTGGTAAGGGTAGGTAACAACACATCCGCCACGCTGATCCTCAACACAGGGGCCAGTCAGGGGTGCGTGTTCAATCCCCCCTGTACTTCCTGTTCACTCATGACTGCACGGCCAGGCATGACTCCAACACCATCATTAAGTTTGCTGATGACACAACAGTGGAGACCTGGCCGTGAGGTGCCAGGACAACAACCTCTCCCTCAACGTGATCAAGACAAAGGAGATGATTGTGGACTACAGGAAAAAGAGGACCGAGCACGCCCCCATTCTCATCGATGGGCTGCAGTGGAGCGGGTTGAGAGCTTCAAGTTCCTTGGTGTCCACATCACCAACAAACTAACATGGTCCAAGTGTAACAGTATAGTTTCTGACACCCACGAAGCATCGTTACCCATCGCTCCACAAAAGCCGCGGCCCTTGCAGAGCAAGGGGAACAACTACTTCAAGGTCTCAGAGCGAGTGACGTCACCAATTGAAACGCTATTAGCGAGCACCCCGCTAACCATTTCACATCGGTTACACTCACCCCCCTTTTGACCTCCTCCTTTTCCGCAGCAACCAGTGATCCGGGTCAACAGCACCAATGTAACAGTATAGCTTCCGTCCCTCTAATCGCCCCTACCTGGGCTCGAACCAGGGACCCTCTGCACACATCGACAACAGCCACCCTCGAAGCATCGTTACCCATCGCTCCACAAAAGCCCCACTAACTAGCTAGCCATTTCACATCGGTTACACAAGCACACCAAGACAGTCGTGAAGAGGGCATGACAAAACCTATTCCCCCTCAGGAGACTGAAAATATTTGACATGGGTCCTCAGATCCTAAAAAGGTTCTCTAGCTGCACCATCGAGAGCACCCTGACTGGTTGCATCACTGCCTGGTACGGCAACTGCTTGGCCTCCAACCGCAAGGTACTACAGAGGGTAATGGGAATGGTCCAGTACATCACTGGGGCCAAGCTTCCTGCCATCCAGGACCTCTATACCAGGCAGTGTCAGAGGAAGGCCCTAAAAATTGTCAGACTCCAACCACCCCAGTCATAGACTGTCTCTCTGCTATCGCATTGCAAGCAGTACCGGAGTGCCAAGTCTAGGTCCATGAGGCTTCTAATCAGCTTCTACCCCCAAGCCATAAGACTCCTGAACATCTAATCAAATGGTTACCCAGGCTATTTGCATTGTCTCCCTCCCCCTCTTTTACACCGCTGCTACTCTCTGTTGTTATCATCTATGCATAGTCACTTTATTAATAACTCTACCTACATGTAGATATTACCTCAACTTACCGGTACCCCCGCACATTGACTCTGTACCGGTACCCCCTGTATATAGTCTCACTATTGTTATTTTACTGCTGCTCTTTAACTACTTGTTACTTTTATTTCTTATTCTTATCCTAATTTTTTAAAACGGCATTGTTGGTTAGGGGCTCGTAAGTATTCGGCGCATGTGACTAGAACAATTGTATTCATTTTATTTGAAATATATATATATATACTGTGTGTACAAAACATTAGGAACACCTTCCTAATATTGAGTTGCACCCCCTTTTGCCCTCAGAACTCGCTGGGGCATGGACTCTACAAGGTGTCGAAAGCGTTCCACCAGGATGCTGGCCCATGTTGACTCCAATGCTTCCCACAGTTGTGCCAAGTTGTCTGGATCTCGTTTGGTTGGTGGACTATTCTTGGGAAACTACCATACCCCGTTCAAAGGCACTTAAATATGTTGTCTTGTCCGTTCACCCTCTGAATGGCACACATACACAATTCATGTCTCAATTGTCTCAAAGCTTAAACATCCTTCTTTAACCTGTCTCCTCCTCTTCATCTGATTGAAGTGGATTTAATAAGCGACAATAATAAGGGACCATAGCTTTCATGGAAAGAGCAGGTGTTCTTAATGTTTTGTACACTCAGTGTAAATCTATATACTGTCTTCTTCTCACAACTGCTCTTTCAGTTTTAAAGCTACATGCACCAATATTCTGACTGTGGTGAGATAGTGTTCTGTTAGTCTTGTGACTGTGGTGAGATAGTGTTCTGTTATTTTTGTGTGACTGTGGTGAGATAGTGTTCTGTTAGTCTTGTGACTGTGGGGAGATAGTGTTCTGTTATTTTTGTGTGACTGTGGTGAGATAGTGTTCTGTTAGTCTTGTGACTGTGGGGAGATAGTGTTCTGTTAGTTTTGTGACTGTGGGGAGATAGTGTTCTGTTAGTTTTCTAGTTTCAATATTGTTTCAGTAGTTCCCCCATTTTAATGATGGAGCCATTCTACTTGGTCCCTGAACCATGGGCTTACTCTCTGCTAGTCCATGGTGTTGGGCTGTGGTGTTTATTCTGTGTTGTGTTTGTGCTATTAAGTAGGAGGGAACATTAATCTGGCATTTAGTGGTGATTTTAGTGGGAGGCTCGGAGAGGCCCTGACAGCAGCAGGTAGCAGCAGGTAGAAGCAGGTAGCAGCAGGTAGAAGCAGGTAGCAGCAGGTAGAAGCAGGTAGCAGCAGGTAGCATCAGCCATTAGATGGGTTTAATCAAATCAGAAAGAGAGCTGAAAACAATAAGAGCTCCCTGGTCGCTCTGTCGCTGTGGGACTTCCCCCCTCAAACTCAACAGGGGAAAGGTCAGAGCGGTGGCAGGGTGTGTGACTGTGTGTGTTCATACAGATGTAGGATCTTCATTTGATCACAGTTGCAGGATAACTTTTTTTGCAATGCAGGAAATGTAAACACTTGTTGTGTATAAGGGGGTTTAAAAAGGCTTTTGAAGTTTGTAATTTTTCCACAAGAAAAATGTCCGTTAATTATAATCCACAAAATAATTCACATTTCCTGTTGCTGCAGGATTATTTTCCTGCTGTAGCAAACTGGCTCAAATTAAGATCCGACATCTGTACATGTGTTTATGAGTATGTACCTTTTACCTGTTGGTGTGCATGTGTATTTGGGTGTGTGTGTGTGTGTGTGTGTGTGTGTGTGTGTGTGTGTGTGTGTGTGTGTGTGTGTGTGTGTGTGTGTGTGTGTGTGTGTGTGTGTGTGTGTGTGTGTGTGTGAGTGTGCGTGTGTGTGTATAGTTAGCGCTTGTGTTTCTGGGTAGTATTTGTGTAATTCTGTATTGTAATATATGTGTATACACTGTATTCAGTGTGTTGGTAGATTGCCTGTATATGGGGGGTGGAGGAGTGTTCACGTCTGTGTGGATGCAGGGAGTGTTTTGTGAGTCAGTTCGATTTGTGTGGGCAGCAACTCTCTGGAGAGACACAGAAACACTGAAAGGGAAAGATCTCCCTTAAGATCACTACACCATCAGGCTTTTCTGTGACATTCTGAGCTTTTACTGATAACTACTTCAGAAGACCATGTTTGCAAATTATTTAGAGAGAGAGATAATGAGAAAAATATATTTTAGCGCGAGAGAGAACGACAGAGAGATGGCAGAAAAAGAAAGACAGAAGGAGAGATGGAGAGGAGGAGTGAAAGAGAAGGAGAGAAGGAGAGGAGAGAAGGAGTGAAAGAGAGAAGGAGAGAAGATGAGGAGTGAAAGAGAGAAGGAGTGAAAAAGAGAAGGAGAGAAGGAGTGAAGGAGTGAAAGAGAAGGAGAGAAAATGAGAAAGAGAGAAGGAGTGAAGGAGAGAAGGAGAGAAGATGAGAAGGAGAGAAGATGAGACGGAGTGAAAGAGTGAAAGAGTGAAAGAGTGAAGGAGAGAAGGAGTGAAAGATAGAAGGAGAGAAGGAGTGAAGATGAGACGGAGTGAAAGAGTGAAAGAGTGAAAGAGAGAAGGAGAGAAGCAGTGAAGGAGAGAAGATGTGAAGGAGAGAAGATGTGAAGGAGTGAAGGAGAGAAGGAGAGAAGGAGTGAAGGAGAGGGTTGAATGATAAGGAAAGTGAGAAGGGGAATGGTAAGTAGAATCAAGCCAGCCAGCGTTGTTAGAAACGTGGCATAACATTCCGGATCAAGACAACAGCTCTGTGAGAGGAGTGATGAAGAGGAGAGCTCTGTGAGAGGAGCGATGAAGAGGCTAAAGATCACAGACACACTTCTTCCAGGAAGTCCACAGTACAGAGGATGAGACTGTATTAATATCCCACCAATCAGACACCCCCCGGTCACACCCACCACATTACTGGTAATAACCTCAGTCACATCTGGTGTGTAGAGAGAGACCCCTTCAGCACCACCCTGCGTTATACTGGCTGGGTCCCAAAATGGCACCCTATTCCCTTTTATAGTGCACTACTTTTGACCAGGGCCTATAAGGATAGGGTGCCATTTGAGACACGCTCCTTTAGCACCACCCAGCTGCATGATAATGCCCTCCATCACATAGGCGATCCGTTACAAACACACCCCATCCCATTAACAGTCACGTCACACAATGACTCATTAAACCCATCTGTCACACAGCAAGCATCCATTCACACCCCAAAACATACAGGAAGTCAATGGTTCAATTTAATTACATTTTAAAACAAAGGTTATTTATCCCAGAGGGGCAATTAAAGTCTATGTTTCTGATACAGTGCCTTCAAAACAAAAATAGGTTTTTAGAAATGTCTGCTAATTTATTCAAAGTAAAAAACATATCACATTTACATAAGTATTCAGACCCTTTACTGCTCTCGATGGTGCAGAACTTTGTTGAAGCACCTTTGGCAGCGATTAGACAGTATTCATCAACCTTGACTTATTCCACATATTGTTGTGTCAAAATGGATTAAATAAAACATTTTCTCGACACACAATACCCGTAATAAAGTGAGAACATGTTTTTATACATTTTTTCTGATTTATTGAAAATAAAATTCATAAATATCTCATTTACATTCAGTAAATATTCACACCTCAATGCTGATTATAGCTGTTAGTCTTCCTGGTTGTCTCTAAAAGCTTTCCACACCTGGATTGTGCAACATTTGCCCATTATTCTTTTCAAAATTCTCCAAGCTCTGTTAAATTGATCGTTGATCATTGCTAGACAACCATGTGCAGATGTTGCCATAGATTTAAGTAGATTTAAGTCAAAACTCGGCTACTCAGGAACATTCACTGTCTTCTTTGTAAGCAACTCCATTGTAGATTTGTCCTTGTGTTGTAGGTTATTGTCCTGATGAAAGGTGAATTGATCTCCCGGTGTCTGGTGGAAAGCAGACTGAACCAGGTTTTCCTCTAGGCGTTTGCCTGTGCTTAGCTTCATTCCGTTTTTTTGAATCCTGAAAAACTAAGATATGGAATTGTTTTAAGAAAGTCATACCAAGGATAATTGCCATTTGATTTTAGAAAAATAAAATGTATTTGATGAAAAAAAAGTGGCCTTACTATTAGCCCATAAAAACGCATTGAATAACAGCTTCACTACATGGAACAGATAGTCATCCCCAAAAATCTAAAGGAAGTTTGTTCTGAAGTGTCTGGCCTATATCTGAGAATGGTTTTATATGTATTTAACTCTGTCACTAAACAATCTTAGCCCTGTCTAAGCTGGGGGGGGGGGGGGTTCTACTAAGCTATATGGAATTGTTTTAAGGTCATACCAAGGATCATTTTCCTTATTTAGAATTTAAGACCCCTTGAAGTATCAAAAAAAAAACTTAGTTTTACACACGTTTGCAGAATCTTTGGGCCATTTTTCCAACTCTAAACACAACACCACAAATCTCTACAAATCTCTAGCAAAAACAAACACTGCATTCAAAACTGTTCTCTCACCAAAATGTGTAACATGGGTCGTCTAAAGGAGACCAAGGTGCAGCGTGCTCATAATTTAACTTTTAATGAAGACACTTGATCAAAACAACCAGACAACAGTTCCGTAAGGTACACCTTTGACAAAACTACCCACAAAAACCCAGGAAGAAAAACCCCTACTTAAATATGATCTCCAATCAGAGGCAATGAGGACCAGCTGCCTCCAATTGGAGATCAACCCAAAAAACAACATAGAAATAGAAAACCTAGAACACAAACATAGAACACAAAACACCCCCTGTCACGCCCTGACCTACTCTACTATAGAAATGACATTTTACTAGGGTCAGGACGTGACAAAAATGACACATGCATCATATAAATAAATCTGTTTACCAACCTACACACTGATGTGCTCAACACAAAACACTACTATGAATATCCCATCAGTAGGTTTATTCCTTTTGCATTGTCAGTGTGACACTGTAGCCAGTTGTAAAAGATTGTTACAGTACACCTACTCAAATATACATAAATAAACGCATTACAGTAACAAAAACATTCATTTATTTCCAAAATGCAGTATTTTTTAACACTTGTGTTTTGTTTGTATCACCTTCCATACCCAACAGGAGAAAACCAGGAATAACATTCAGTAAGATAGAGTTATCTGTACAAAAATAAAACATGAAAGTAGCTCATTCTTTCAAAACTTTAAACACAAAAAGACAAAAACACATGCCAAATGTAAGAAAGACATTAGACTGCATCCTGCCTCCTATTTGGGTCTGGCCACAGCACCTCATCTACATCACAAGCCATGTTCTCCCTGGCTGAACAGCAGGGAAAGAATCTTCTGGAGTGACGGATCCAGTCGCCAAAAGCCCCCACATCAACTTCCCCACATCCATCCTCCATTGCCTGGAGAAGAGGCATGCATGCAAGGGGCTGGCGGTCATACACCTTCCACCATATTGATGAACCAGTTGCGGACCAGAGCAGCCCGGTGGAAACTCACGTTGTCCCAGATGACAACATATCTGGTCTGCTCTGGTCCCCACCCCTCTGCTCAGCTGGAATGAGGATGGCGTGTAGTGTGTCCAGGAAGGTGAGGAGGGCGGTGTTGTAGGGACCAAGGTTGGCATGGTGATGAGGACACCTTGCTGGCTAACGGCTGCCCACATGGTGATATTCCCTCCACGCTGTCCAGGGACATTCACAATGGCACGGTGGCCAATAACGTTCCGTCCCCAGGTTGAAGCCAGCCTCAATGTAAATATAAACGTGCTGAATTTCAGCGGCATCCAGCTCCACGACTCTGAAACAGACAAGACAATATGTGACATAGAGCTAGACCAGTCAATATGGTGAGGCACAATACACTGAATCACAGTACTGTTATGTGTCTATACAGTGCTGTTATCACAGTATAGTACTTACTTGCACATATTCACAGAGCTGTTCTTTAACCCTCTCTGAGTTTCGCTCTAATGGCACCCTGTAGACCTGTTTCATCCGGATTCGGTTGTGCTGTAATACACGGTCCAATGTAGACAAGCCACCTGGGGAATGTTATTGAATATTATGTTGTCTGCAAATATGTGGTTCTGGATTTCTCGTCTACTGGTATTGTTTGCCACCACTATGTTCACAATAGCGGTATCCTGTTCTGGCGTGAACAGCCAGTGTCCTTCACCACGGCCTGGCCGTCTCTCAGTTCTGCAGAAGTTCCACAAATATGATATGATTGGTTAAAGTAAGCTAAAATAATCTATTTTCTTTCAATATGAAATGACATTACTGTAACTTTGGCCAACAATCACTGAGTAACAGAGGCCTACTGATACGCCGGACTGCAGTATACATACATAAAGAGCATAGTGTAGATGGTAGGTAACTTACCGGTTGTCATTTCTGAATGTACGGATGATAGATGCAACCGTGTAGCGGCTCAGGTTGGGCTGAACTCTCTACCCAGCCTCCCTCATACTCAATCCATGGTTGAGCACATGGCCAACCAATGTGGCCCTGATCTCATCTGAGACAACTGTCCTTCTTCTTCTTCTTCCTCTTCCTCTTCTTCTTCCTCTTCCTCCTTCACCTCTAGCTCTTGTTTCACCATTGACCTCTGTTTTCCTCCAAAACAGGGGAACTCATCTGTGGCCTTTTATAAGGCTAAAGCTCTGATTTCTCAGTGAATAATTCAGCAACTAGTGTTTACACCTGTGAGGAGTGGGTGTTGCCAATTGGTTTATAGAGCTTGGCATTGTGATTGGCATTGCTTTCCAAGGGGACTAAAGAGATTTTAATTCTGAATGTGTGTAATGTTTTGTAGAAAGTGTGATATTGAATTTAAAACTGAGTGTAAAGCAGGAATTGTGCTTGCAATTTTGCAGACTTGTTTTACGGATTTGGTACATGAGTTTCAGGTTTCGGTGATTCCGTTTCAAGTTCCAATTTTAGTGTGTAAACAATTGGGAAAAACTAAGTATTCAGAGCGTTTGTTATGAGACTCGAAATTGAGCTCAGGTGCATCCTGTTTCCATTGATCATCCTTGAGATGTTTTTACAACTTGATTAGAGTCCACCTGTGCTAAATTGAATTGATTGGTCATGATTTGGAAAGGGACATACCTGTCTATGTAAGGTTCCACAGTTAACAGTGCATGTCAGAGCAAAAACCAAGCCATGAGGTCGACAGAATTGTCCGTAGAGCTTCCAAAAGGACAACTATCTCTGCAGCACTCCACCAATCAGGCCTTTATGGTAGAGTGACCAGACGGAAACCACTCCTCAGTAAAAAGCACACTTGAAGTTTGCCAAAAGGCACTTAAAGGACTCTCGGATCATAAGAAACAAGTTTCTCTGGTCTGATGAAACCAAGCTTGAACTCTTTAGCCTGAATGCCAAGCATCACGTCTGGAGGAAACCTGGCACCATCCCTACAGTGAAGCATGGTGGTGGCAGCATCATGCTGTGGGGATGTTTTTCAGTGGCAGGGACTGGGAGACTAGTCAGTATCGAGGGAAAGATGAACAGAGCAAAGTACAGAGAGATCCTTGATGAAAACCTGCTCCAAAGCACTCAGGACCTCAGACTGGGGCGAAGGTTCACCTTCCAACAGGACAACGACCCTGAGCACACAGCCAAGACAATGCAGGAGTGGCTTCGGACAAGTCTCTGAATGTCCTTGAGTGGCCCAGCCAGAGCCTGGACTTGAACACGATCTAACATCTCTGGAAAGACCTGAAAATAGCTGTGCAGCGATGCTCCCCATCCAACCTGACAGAGCTTGAGAGGATCTGCAGAGAGGAATGGGAGAAACTCCCCAAATACAGATGTGCCAAGCTTGTAGTGTCATACCCAAGAAGAATTGAGGCTGTAATCGCTGGAAAATGTGCTTCAACAAAATACATTTTCAAAAATGTCAACCTGTTTTTGCTTTGTCATTATGGGGTATTGTGTGTAGATTGATGAGAAACAGATGTAATCCATTTTAGAATAAGGCTGTAACAAAATGTGGAAAAAGTCAAGGGGTCTGAATACTTTCTATCCAAGCCATACTAGCTCAACAGGTCCCAGTATACTCTCACATTATACTCATAACAAAGGGCACATCTGAAATGGCCATCTATCCTCTACATCAGGGGTGGGCAAATCAAGTTTGATTGGTGTCACAGTTTTGCCCCAGCTAACACACCTGACTACAATAATCACCTAATCATGAGCTTCAGTTTAGAATGCAGTTTTGGGTTAATCAGCTGTGTTTGATAGGGATGGGGGAAAACATGTGACACCAATCAGGCCCTGGAGGACTGGAGTTGTCCACCCCTGTTCTACATAGTGCACTACTTCCAGCCCCCTGAGGTCAAAGGTCCCTGGTCCATATTAGTGCAGTTTATAGGGAATAGGGTGCTGTCTCAGATGCAGCTGAAGTACTCCCTCGTCCAAGCCTCACGTCTCAAGGTCATGACCTGTCCTCACGGTAAGGACAGGGGTCTGATGGTCTATGATCACTCTACTCACCAGCTTGTCAAACTCATGTGTACTTATTTTTCCCCCCTAATTTTTTATTTATCCTTTTATTTAACTAGGCAAGTCAGTTAAGAACAAATTCTTATTTACAATGACAGCCTAACACCGGCCAAACTCGGACGACGCCCTATGGGACTCCCAGTCACAGCTGAGTGTGATACAGTGGATTCGAACCAGGGTCTGTAGTGACACCTCATGCACTGAGATGCAGTTCATTAGTCCACTGCGCCACTTGGGAACCCGATTGTCTGGTGGTCTATGATGACCCCACTCACCAGCTTGTCAAACCCATGTCTAATGCTGTGGCTCATATTGGCCTGTTTAGTCCTCGGGCTGCGACCCAAGTGGATCGCCTTATTCCCTACATAGTGCACTCTTTTTGGTCAACAAATAGGGAATAGGGTGCCACTTGGGATGGAGCCTCAAGTGTCCTTTCGAGCACTGATGCCATGGTTATTAAAGCTGGGATTTATTGTGTGTCAGATGCCTCTCTCCTCTCATCCTTATCTTGCCGGGGCCCAGACAGGTCTACCTGGGTTAAGTGCCTCGCCTGAAGGGTGTGAATGGTGCGATCCACTCTGCATTCCAATGTCCAAGCCTCAGGCTTGGCCTGCGCTTTGATTGGAATGAGTCCCAAATGGCACCCTATTCTCTTTATAGTGCACTACTTATGACCAGGGCCCATACGGTTTGGCTGGAATTAGTGTATATCCCAAATGGCACCCTATTCCCTTTTATAGTGCACTACTTTCATTCAGTAGTGCACCATGAAGGGAATAGGATCACAATCGGGACGCGGTCTGGGTTGACTTTGCCTGTGAGGAAGTAGCCAGTATCGGTGGTGTTTAATGGGGTCAGGTGTGATCTATCTCAGTGTCCAGATGGATGAATATAGCCTGCAGGGTATATATACAGTGCCTTCGGAAAGTATTCAGACCCCTTCACTTATTCCACATTTGGTTAGGTTACAGCCTTATTCTAAAATTTGTTTTTTTCTTCTTCTTCAAATCCCCCCTCAATCTACACACAATACTCCATAATGACAAAGTAAAAACAGGTTTTAATTTTTTCTCTCTCCAAATGTATTAAAAATAAAAAAAACTGAAATATCACATTTACAAAAGTATTCAGAGTGTTGGGACAGTAATCGAAAGGTTGCTGGATCGAGCTGACAAGGTAAAAATCTGTTATTCTGCCCCTGAGCAAGGCAGTTCCTCGGGCGCCGAAGATGTGGATGCCGATTAAGGCAGACCCCCACACCTCTCTGAGTCAGAGGGGTTGGGTTAAATGTGGAAGACACATTTCAGTTGTACAACTGACGAGGTATCCCCCTTTCCCCCTTTACTCAGTACTTCGTTGTTCTGTTAGAAGGTGAAACTTTGCCCCAGTCTGAGGTTCTGAACGCTCTGGAGCAAGTTTTCATCAAGGATCTCTCTGTACTTTGCTCCGTTCATCCTTGCCTCGATCCTGACTAGTCTCCCAGTCCCTGCAGCTGAAAAACATCCCCACAGCACGATGCTGCCACCACCATGCTTCACTGTAGGGATGGTGCCAGGTTTCCTCCAGATGTGATGCTTGGCATTCAGGCCAAAGAGTTGATCTTGGTTTCATCAGACCAGAGAATCTTGTTTCTCTTGGTTTGAAAGTCCTTTAGGTGCCTTCTGGCAAACTCCAAGCGGGCTGTCATGGGCCTTTTTACTGAGGAGTGGCTTCCATCTGGCCACTCTACCATAAAGGCTTGATTGGTGGATTTCTGCAGAGATGGTTGTCCTTCTGGAAGGTTCTCCCATCTCCACAGAGGAACTCTGGGGCTCTGTCAGAGTGGCCATCGGGTTCTTGGTCACCTCCCTGACCAAGGCCCTTCTCCCCCGATTGCTCAGTTCACCAGCTCTAGGAAGAGTCTTGGTGGTTCCAATCTTCTTCCATTTAAGAATGATGGAGGCCACTGTGTTCTTTGGTACTTTCAATGCTGCAGACATTGTTTGGTACCCTTCCCCAGATCTGTCCCTCAACACAATCCTGTCTTGGAGCTCAACAGACAATTCCTTCGACCTCGTGGCTTGGTTTTTGCTCTGACATGCACTGTCAACTGTGGGACCTTATATAGACAGGTGTGTGCCTTTCCGAATCATGTCCAATCAATTGAATTTACTACAGTTAGACTCCAATCCAGTTGTAGAAACATCTCAAGGATGATCAATGGAAACAGGATGTACCTGAGCTCAATTTTGAGTCTTGTAGTAAAGAGTCTAAATATTTATGTAGATAAGGTATTTCTGTTAAATGTTTTTTTTTTCCTAAATTCATAAAATAGTTTTTGCTTTGTCATTATGGGGTATTGTGATGTCATTATGGGGTATTGTGATGTCATTATGGGGTATTGTGATGTCATTATGGGGTATTGTGATGTCATTATGGGGTATTGTGTGTAGATTGCAGAGGAACAGTTGTTAATTAAACCATTTTAGAATAAGGCTGTAACAAAATGTGAAAAAAATCAAGTGATCTGAAAGCTTTCCAAAGGCACAGTATGTCAATGCATATTTATGAGCCGTTTATATTGATACAGCTCCTACTGCAGTGGTAGGTTAGGCTACATAGTATAATATACAGGGGTGGTTATATGTACTGAAAGTCCCCAACGGAAGTCTTCAGAGAAGGGCCCTTATTCACTGTGTGACTCTGATAGAAATGAACCTCCTGTTTATTTCCTACCTCAAACATTATATATACATTGAGGTCCCAAATGATTGACAGCCTTGAAAAAGATGAGCAAAAAACTATGTATTTTATATATATATATATATATATTTTAAAAAAATTATCCAGGGAAATTATATAATTTTATACCTATACAATTGCTCAGAGAGGTAGCGGCCAAAAAGGTAGGGTCCAGAAGGATTACCATCCCTTTCAATGCCTCACCTTGTGAGGAGAATGGCAGTGAGCCTTTAAAAAAATGTTTTAAGAGTTGGAGAATTCAATGGGTTTCAAGTGCGGAGCCAGAGATGGCCAATTGCAAAATGTTGATTTTGTGGCCAATTAACAATTTCTTACGGCCAAGTTTCAGTCTTCTGGCAGAGGCAACCAGGGTTTTTGGCCAAAGCAACGGTTCCGTTTCAAGTGCCAATGCCGTTTAGCAAAATTCAAGGTGTTTACATTTGTTGGATGACATGAAAATAGAGTTCTTTGGCCCCACGCACACCAGCGGTGGATTTGGCGTCGAAATGTGAATGTATGAGCAGAAAAGAACCCCATACCTACTGTCAAATATTGTGGTGGATTTTTGATGTTATGGGGCTATTCTGCTGCCACTGGTCCTGTGGCCCTTGTTATTAAGGTCAACGGCATCATGAACTTTACCCAGTTCCAGGATATTTTAGTCAAAAACCTGGTTGCCTCTGCAAGGCGGCTGAAACTTGGCCACGATTGGATCTTCCGGAAAGACAATATAGCCCCAAAAGCACACATCAAAATTCACAATCCACGGTCTTTCAGAGGAGCTGTTATTCCCTGTGTGACTCTATCTCTACCTAATAGAGATAGATGTCTGTTATCCTCTGTATTACCTATCTCAAACCTTAAACAGGTCTTTCTCATAAAAGAGATTGATCTGTACGAGAAAAAAATGATATATATATATATATATATATATATATATATATATAAGGGGGAAAAAAACAACCAAAAACCCCAAAACCAATATATTGTTTTGTTTAATCATGTTTCAGACAAAACAAGATGTGTTACATCATCAACAAAGTCTACCTTTAACATGTTTAACCAGGCGAGTTTTTAAGAGAATTCTTATCCCGTGGTTCCTATTCATAGGCACTGTGGTGTTAAAAAAACCTGACGCCGTGTTTAAAACGAGAGAGGACAGTGTTTAAAACGAGAGAGGAACGAGAGAGGACAGTGTTTAAAACGAGAGAGGACAGTGTTTAAAACGAGAGAGGACAGTGTTTAAAACGAGAGAGGACAGTGTTTAAAACGAGAGAGGAACGAGAGAGGACAGTGTTTAAAACGAGAGAGGAACGAGAGAGGACAGTGTTTAAAACGAGAGAGGAACGAGAGAGGACAGTGTTTAAAACGAGAGAGGACAGTGTTTAAAACGAGAGAGGACAGTGTTTAAAACGAGAGAGGAACGAGAGAGGACAGTGTTTAAAACGAGAGAGGACAGTGTTTAAAACGAGAGAGGACAGTGTTTAAAACGAGAGAGGACAGTGTTTAAAACGAGAGAGGACAGTGTTTAAAACGAGAGAGGACAGTGTTTAAAACGAGAGAGGAACGAGAGAGGACAGTGTTTAAAACGAGAGAGGACAGTGTTTAAAACGAGAGAGGAACGAGAGAGGACAGTGTTTAAAACGAGAGAGGACAGTGCTGAAACAATGAAATAAGCGCTCAAATGACAACACAATCATAAACTCTAAACATGAGCAATAGACGAGCCTGAAATAGCCAAGCATAGAGCACAGCTGAGCAGACAGCTGCGAGATTAGAGTGTTTTATGGATGCACTGTATATTACATTACCATTATTACATTGAATGGGAATGAGCAGAGAGGGGGGGTGAGAGAGAGAGAGAGAGAGAGGGGGGGGGGGTAAAAGAGAGAGAGAGAGAGAGAGAGGGGTAAAAGAGAGAGAGAGAGAGAGAGAGGGGTGAGAGAGAGAGAGAGAGAGAGGCAGTAAGTGAGTCAGAGAGAGTAAACAGAGAGAGGGAGAGAGGGGGGTAAAAGAAAGAGAGAGAGAGGCAGTAAATGAGTTAGAGAGAATAAACAGAGAGAGGGAGAGGGGTGAACGAAGGATGGAGAAAGTTTTGTAGTGAGTGAGGGTTTACATTGGAGATGGAGGTAAAAGAGAAAGTGGAGAGGGAGAGGAGGAGGAGATGGAGGAGAAGGAGGGGGAGGAGGGGAGGAGGAGATGGAGGAGGAGGAGGAGATGGGGAGGAGGAGGAGGAGGAGGGGGGGTGGAGGAGGAGGAGGAGGGGGGGTGGAGGAGGAGATGGGGAGGAGGAGATGGAGAAGGAGATGAGGAGGAGATGGAGGAGGAGGAGGGGGGGTGGAGAAGGAGGAGGAGGAGATGGAGGAGGAGATGAGGAGGAGGAGCAGGAGATGAGGAGGAGGGGGGGTGGAGGAGGAGGAGGAGATGGAGGGGAGGAGGAGATAGATGGAGGAGTAGATGGAGGAGGAGATGAGGAGGAGGAGATGGAGGAGGAGATGAGGAGGAGGAGATGGGGAGGAGGAGGAGATGGAGGAGGAGGAGGAGTGAGGGGGTGGAGGAGGAGGAGGAGATGAGGAGGAGGTGGAGGAGATGGAGGAGGAGGAGGAGATGGAGGAGGAGATGGAGGAGGAGGAGTGGGGGGGGGGTGGAGGAGGAGGAGGAGGAGGAGATGGGGAGGAAGAGGAGATGGAGGATGAGATGGAGGAGGATGAGGAGGAGGAGGGGAGTGGAGGAGGAGGAGGAGGAGGTGATGAGGAGGAGGTGGAGGAGATGGAGGAGGAGGAGGAGATGGAGGAGGAGGGGGGGTGGAGGAGGAGATGGAGGAGGAGATTGAGGAGGAAATGGAGGAGGAGGAGATGGAGGAGATGGAGGAGGAGGAGGAGGAGGGGAGGTGGATGAGGAGGAGGAGGGGAGGTGGAGGAGGAGATGGAGGAGGAGGAGATTGAGGAAGAGATGGAGGAGGAGGAGGGGGGTGGAGAAGGAGGAGGAGGAGATGGAGGAGGAGATGAGGAGGAGGAGCAGGAGATGAGGAGGAGGAGATGGGGAGGAGGAGGAGATGGAGGAGGAGATGAGGAGGAGTAGATGGAGGAGGAGATGAGGAGGAGGAGTGGGGGGTGGAGGAGGAGGAGGAGGAGATGGAGGAGGAGGAGATGGAGGAGGAGGAGTGGGGGGGTGGAGGAGGAGGAGGAGGAGGAGATGAGGAGATGGAGGATGAGATGGAGGAGGATGAGGAGGAGGAGGGGAGTGGAGGAGGAGGAGGAGGAGGTGATGAGGAGGAGGTGGAGGAGGATGGAGGTGGTGGAGGAGGTGGAGGAGGAGGGGGGGATGGAGGAGGAGGGGGGGTGGAGGAGGAGATGGGGAGGAGGAGGAGGAGGAGGGGGGGAGGAGGAGGATGGAGGAGGGGGAGGAGGCGGAGGAGGTGGAGGAGGAGGAGACGGAGAAGGAGATGAGGAGGAGATGGAGGAGGAGGAGAGTGAGGAGAGTGGAGAAGGAGGAGGAGGAGGTGGAGGAGGAGGAGGAGGAGGATGGAGCAGGAGATTGAGGAGGAGGGGGGGAGGAGGATGGAGGAGATGGGGAGGAGGAGTAGATGGAGGAGGAGATGAGGAGGAGGAGATGGAGGAGGAGATGAGGAGGAGGAGATGGAGGAGGAGATGAGGAGGAGGAGATGGGGAGGAGGAGGAGATGGAGGAGGAGGAGGAGTGAGGGGGTGGAGGAGGAGGAGGAGATGAGGAGGAGGTGGAGGAGATGGAGGAGGAGGAGGAGATGTGGAGGAGATGGAGGAGGAGGAGTGGGGGGGGGTGGAGGAGGTGGAGGAGGAGGAGTTGGGGAGGAAGAGGAGATGGAGGATGAGATGGAGGAGGATGTGGAGGAGGAGGGGAGTGGAGGAGGAGGAGGAGGAGGGGAGTGGAGGAGGAGGTGGAGGAGATGGAGGAGGAGGAGGAGATGGAGGAGGTGGAGGAGGAGGAGGGGGGGGTGGAGGAGGAGATGGAGGAGGAGATTGAGGAGGAAATGGAGGAGGAGGAGATGGAGGAGATGGAGGAGGAGGGGGAGGAGGGGAGGTGGATGAGGAGATGGAGGAGGAGATGGAGGAGGAGGAGGAGGAGGAGGGGAGGTGGAGGAGGAGATGGAGGAGGGGGGTGGAGGAGGAGGAGATGGGGAGGAGGAGGAGATGGAGGAGGAGGAGGGGGGGTGGAAGAGGAGGAGGAGGAGGAGATGAGGAGGGGGGTGGACGAGGATGAGGAGATGGAGGGTCACCCAGAGACTCGATGAATCAAAGTTTTGGACTCAACCCAATTTTATGTAGTAGCTCTCTCTCTCTCTCTCTCTCTCTCTCTCTCTACTGCTGTAGTAGCCTCTATCTCTCTCTCCTCTCTCTCGCTCTCTCTCTACTGCTGTAGTAGCCTCTACCTCTCTCTCTCTCTCTCTCTCTCTCTCTCTCTCTCTACTCTCTCTCTCGCTCTCTCTCTACTGCTGTAGTAGCTCTCTCTCTCTCTCTCTCTCTCTCTCTCTCTCTCTACTGCTGTAGTAGCCTCTCTCTCTCTCTCTTCTCTCTCGCTCTCTCTCTACTGCTGTAGTAGCTCTCTCTCTCTCTCTCTCTCTCTCTCTCTCTCTCTCTCTCTCTCTCTCTACTGCTGTAGTAGCCTCTCTCTCTCTCGCTCTCTCTCTCTCTCTACTGCTGTAGTAGCCTCTACTCTCTCTCTCTCTCTCTCTCTCTCTCTCTCTCTCTCTCTCTCTCTACTGCTGTAGTAGCCTCTCTCTCTCTCTCTCTCTCTCACTGCTGTAGTAGCCCTCTCTCTCTCTCTCTCTCTCTCTCTCTCTCTCTCTCTCTCTCTCTCTCTCTATGTCTCTAAATTCAATTAAATTCAAAGGGATTTTTTGGCATGGGAAACATATGTTTACAATGCCAAGTGCCGCTCAGTTTCCACCTCATTTTGTGGGCAGTGTGCACATAGCCTGTCTTCTGTTGAGAGCCAAGTCTGCCTACGGCGGCCTTTCTCAATAGCAAGGCTATGCTCACTGAGTCTGTACATAGTCAAAGCTTTCCTTAAGTTTGGGTCAGTCACAGTGGTTAGGTATTCTGCCACTGTGTACTCTCTGTTTAGGGACAAATAGCATTCTAGTTTGCTCTGTTTTTTTGTTGATTCTTTCCAAAGTGTCAAGTAATTATATTTTTGTTTTCTCATGATTTGGTTGGGTCTAATTGTGTTGCTGTCCTGGGGCTCTGTGGGGTGTGTTTGTGTTTGTGAACAGAGCCCCAGGACCAGCTTGCTTAGGGGACTCTTCTCCAGGTTCATCTCTCTGTAGGTGATGGCTTTGTTATGGAAGGTTTGGGAATCACTTCCTTTTAGGTGGTTGTAGAATTTAACGGCTCTTTTCCTGGTTTTCATAATTAGCAGGTATCATCCTAATTCTGCTCTGCATGCACTATTTGGGGTTTTCCGTTGTACACAGAGGATATTTTTGCAGAATTCTGCATGCAGAGTCTCAATTTGGTGTTTGTCCCTTTTTGTGAATTGTTGGTTCGTGAGCGGAGCCCAGATCTCACAACCATAAAGGACAATAGGTTGTTTAACTGATTTAAGTATTTTTAGACAGATCCTAATTGGTATGTCAAATGTTATGATCCTTTTGATGGCAAAGAAGGCCCTTCTTGCCTTGTCTCTCAGCTCGTTCACAGCTTTGTGGAAGTTACCTGTGGCGCTGATGTTTAGGCCGAGGTATGTATAGTTTTTTGTGCTGTAGGGCAACGGTGTCTAGATGGAATTTGTATTTGTGGTCATGGCAACTGGACCTTTTTTGGAACACCATTGTTTTTGTCTCACTGAGATTTACTGTCAGGGCCCAGGTCTGGCAGAATCTGTGCAGAAGATCTAGGTGCTGCTGTAGGCCCTCCTGGGTTTGGGACAGAAGCACCAGATCATCAGCAAACAGTAGACATGTGAACTTCAGATTCTCTCATCTGATGTAGTAGCCTCTCTCTCTCTCTACTGATGTAGTAGCCTCTCTCTACTGATGTAATAGCCTCTCTCTCTCTACTGATGTAATAGCCTCTCTCTCTCTCTACTGATGTAATAGCCTCTCTCTCTCTACTGATGTAATAGCCTCTCTCTACTGATGTAATAGCCTCTCTCTCTCTCTACTGATGTAGTAGCCTCCCTCTCTCTACTGATGTAGTAGCCTCTCTCTCTCTACTGATGTAGTAGCCTCTCTCTCTCTACTGATGTAGTAGCCTCTCTCTCTCTCTACTGATGTAATAGCCTCTCTCTCTCTACTGATATAATAGTCTCTCTCTCTCTCTCTACTGATGTAATACCTTCTCTCTACTGATGTAGTAGCCTCTCTCTACTGATGTAGTAGCCTCTCTCTCTCTCTACTGATGTAATAGCCTCTCTCTCTTTACTGATGTAATAGCCTCTCTCTACTGATGTAATAGCCACTCTCTCTACTGATGTAATAGCCTCTCTCTCTACTGATGTAGTAGCCTCTCTCTCTCAACTGATGTAATAGTCTCTCTCTCTCTACTGATGTAATAGCCACTCTCTCTACTGATGTAATAGACTCTCTACCTCTACTGATGTAATAGCCTCTCTCTCTCTACTGATGTAGTAGCCTCTCTCTCTCTACTGATGTAATAGCCTCTCTCTCTCTACTGATTTAATAGTCTCTCTCTCTCTACTGATGTAATAGCCTCTCTCTCTCTACTGATGTAATAGCCTCTCTCTCTCTACTGATGTAATAGCCTCTCTCTCTACTGATGTAATAGCCTCCCTCTCTCTCTCTACTGATGTAGTAGCCTCTCTCTCTCTCTACTGATGTAATACCTTCTCTCTACTGATGTAGTAGCCTCTCTCTCTACTGATGTAGTAGCCTCTCTCTCTCTCTACTGATGTAATAGCCTCTCTCTCTCTACTGATGTAATAGCCTCTCTCTACTGATGTAATAGCCACTCTCTCTACTGATGTAATAGCCTCTCTCTCTACTGATGTAGTAGCCTCTCTCTCTCAACTGATGTAATAGTCTCTCTCTCTCTACTGATGTAATAGCCACTCTCTCTACTGATGTAATAGACTCTCTCCCTCTACTGATGTAATAGCCTCTCTCTCTCTACTGATGTAGTAGCCTCTCTCTCTCTACTGATGTAATAGCCTCTCTCTCTCTACTGATATAATAGTCTCTCTCTCTCTCTACTGATGTAATACCTTCTCTCTACTGATGTAGTAGCCTCTCTCTCTACTGATGTAGTAGCCTCTCTCTCTCTCTACTGATGTAATAGCCTCTCTCTCTCTACTGATGTAATGGCCTCTCTCTCTACTGATGTAATAGTCTCTCTCTCTCTACTGATGGAATAGCCACTCTCTCTCTCTACTGATGTAATAGCCTCTATATCTACTGATGTAGTAGCCTCTCTCTCTCTACTGATGTAGTAGCCTCTCTCTCTCTCTCTACTGATGTAATAGCCTCTCTCTCTCTCTACTGATGTAATAGCCTCTCTCTCTACTGATGTAATAGCCTCTCTCTCTACTGATGTAATAGCCTCTCTCTCTCTACTGATGTAATAGCTTCTCTCTCTACTGATGTAATAGCCTCTCTCTCTACTGATGTAATAGCCTCTCTCTCTCTCTACTGATGTAGTAGCCTCTCTCTCTCTCTATCTACTGATGTAGTAGCTGCTCTCTCTCTACTGATGTAGTAGCCTCTCTCTCTCTCTACTGATGTAGTAGCCTCTCTCTCTCTACTGATGTAGTAGCCTCTCTCTCTCTACTGATGTAATAGCCTCTCTCTCTCTACTGATGTAATAGCCTCTCTCTCTCTCTCTCTCTCTACTGATGTAATAGCCTCTCTCTCTCTACTGATGTAATAGCTTCTCTCTCTCTCTACTGATGTAGTAGCCTCTCTCTCTCTCTACTGATGTAATAGCCTCTATCTCTCTACTGATGTAGTAGCCTCTCTCTCTACTGATGTAGTAGCTGCTCTCTCTCTACTGATGTAGTAGCCTCTCTCTCTCTACTGATGTAGTAGCCTCTCTCTCTCTACTGATGTAATAGCCTCTCTCTCTCTCTACTGATGTAATAGCCTCTCTCTACTTATGTAATAGCCTCTCTCTCTCTACTGATGTAATAGACTCTCTCTCTCTACTGATGTAATAGCCTCTCTCTCTCTCTCTACTGATGTAGTAGCCTCTCTCTCTACTGATGTAATAGCCTCTCTCTCTCTACTGATTTAATAGTCTCTCTCTCTACTGATGTAGTAGCCTCCCTCTCTCTACTGATGTAGTAGCCTCTCTCTCTCTACTGATGTAGTAGCCTCTCTCTCTCTACTGATGTAGTAGCCTCTCTCTCTCTCTACTGATGTAATAGCCTCTCTCTCTCTACTGATATAATAGTCTCTCTCTCTCTCTACTGATGTAATACCTTCTCTCTACTGATGTAGTAGCCTCTCTCTCTACTGATGTAGTAGCCTCTCTCTCTCTCTACTGATGTAATAGCCTCTCTCTCTCTACTGATGTAATAGCCTCTCTCTACTGATGTAATAGCCACTCTCTCTACTGATGTAATAGCCTCTCTCTCTACTGATGTAGTAGCCTCTCTCTCTCAACTGATGTAATAGTCTCTCTCTCTCTACTGATGTAATAGCCACTCTCTCTACTGATGTAATAGACTCTCTCCCTCTACTGATGTAATAGCCTCTCTCTCTCTACTGATGTAGTAGCCTCTCTCTCTCTACTGATGTAATAGCCTCTCTCTCTCTCTACTGATTTAATAGTCTCTCTCTCTCTACTGATGTAATAGCCTCTCTCTCTCTACTGATGTAATAGCCTCTCTCTCTACTGATGTAATAGCCTCTCTCTCTACTGATGTAATAGCCTCCCTCTCTCTCTCTACTGATGTAGTAGCCTCTCTCTCTCTCTACTGATGTAATACCTTCTCTCTACTGATGTAGTAGCCTCTCTCTCTACTGATGTAGTAGCCTCTCTCTCTCTCTACTGATGTAATAGCCTCTCTCTCTCTACTGATGTAATAGCCTCTCTCTACTGATGTAATAGCCACTCTCTCTACTGATGTAATAGCCTCTCTCTCTACTGATGTAGTAGCCTCTCTCTCTCAACTGATGTAATAGTCTCTCTCTCTCTACTGATGTAATAGCCACTCTCTCTACTGATGTAATAGACTCTCTCCCTCTACTGATGTAATAGCCTCTCTCTCTCTACTGATGTAGTAGCCTCTCTCTCTCTACTGATGTAGTAGCCTCTCTCTCTCTACTGATGTAATAGCCTCTCTCTCTCTACTGATTTAATAGTCTCTCTCTCTCTACTGATGTAATAGCCTCTCTCTCTCTACTGATGTAATAGCCTCTCTCTCTACTGATGTAATAGCCTCTCTCTCTCTCTCTACTGATGTAGTAGCCTCTCTCTCTCTCTCTCTCTCTCTCTATCTACTGATGTAGTAGCTGCTCTCTCTCTACTGATGTAGTAGCCTCTCTCTCTCTCTCTCTATCTACTGATGTAGTAGCCTCTCTCTCTCTCTACTGATGTAGTAGCCTCTCTCTCTCTACTGATGTAATAGCCTCTCTCTCTCTACTGATGTAATAGCCTCTCTCTCTCTCTCTATACTGATGTAGTAGCCTCTCTCTCTCTCTACTGATGTAATAGCCTCTCTCTCTCTACTTATGTAATAGCTTCTCTCTCTCTCTACTGATGTAGTAGCCTCGCTCTCTCTCTACTGATGTAATAGCCTCTTTCTCTCTACTGATGTAATAGCCTCTCTCTCTCTACTGATGTAATAGCCTCTCTCTACTGATGTAATAGCCTCTCTCTCTCTACTGATGTAATAGCCTCTCTCTACTGATGTAATAGCCTCTTTCTCTCTACTGATGTAATAGCCTCTCTCTCTCTCTCTCTCTCTACTGATGTAATAGCCTCTCTCTCTCTACTGATGTAATAGCCTCTCTCTCTCTACTGATGTAATAGCCGCTCTCTCTCTCTACTGATGTAGTAGCCTCTCTCTCTACTGATGTAATAGCCTCTCTCTCTACTGATGTAATAGCCTCTCTCTCTACTGATGTAATAGCCTCTCTCTCTCTCTACTGATGTAATAGCCTCTCTCTCTACTGATGTAATAGCCTCTCTCTCTCTACTGATGTAGTAGCCTCTCTCTCTCTACTGATGTAGTAGCCTCTCTCTCTCTACTGATGTAGTAGCCTCTCTCTACTGATGTAATAGCCTCTCTCTCTCTACTGATGTAGTAGCCTCTCTCTCTCTACTGATGTAATAGCCTCTCTCTCTCTCTACTGATGTAATAGCCTCTCTCTCTCTACTGATGTAATAGCATCTCTCTCTCTACTGATGTAGTAGCATCTCTCTCTCTACTGATGTAGTAGCCTCTCTCTCTCTACTGATGTAGTAGTCTCGCTCTCTCTACTGATGTAATAGCCTCTCTCTCTCTACTGATTTAGTAGCCTCTCTCTCTCTACTGATGTAATAGCCTCTCTCTCTCTCTACTGATGTAATAGCCTCTCTCTCTACTGATGTAGTAGCCTCTCTCTCTCTACTGATGTAGTAGCCTCTCTCTCTCTACTGATGTAGTAGCCTCTCTCTACTGATGTAATAGCCTCTCTCTCTCTACTGATGTAGTAGCCTCTCTCTCTCTACTGATGTAATAGCCTCTCTCTCTCTCTACTAATGTAATAGCCTCTCTCTCTACTGATGTAGTAGCCTCTCTCTCTCTCTACTGATGTAATAGCCTCTCTCTCTCTACTGATGTAATAGCCTCTCTCTCTACTGATGTAATAGCCTCTCTCTCTACTGATGTAATAGCCTCTCTCTCTCTACTGATGTAGTAGCTTCTCTCTCTCTCTACTGATGTAATAGCCTCTCTCTCTCTACTGATATAATAGTCTCTCTCTCTCTCTACTGATGTAATACCTTCTCTCTACTGATGTAGTAGCCTCTCTCTCTACTGATGTAGTAGCCTCTCTCTCTCTACTGATGTAATAGCCTCTCTCTCTCTACTGATGTAATAGCCTCTCTCTACTGATGTAATAGCCTCTCTCTCTACTGATGTAGTAGCCTCTCTCTCTCAACTGATGTAATAGTCTCTCTCTCTCTACTGATGTAATAGCCACTCTCTCTACTGATGTAATAGCCTCTCTCTCTCTACTGATGTAATAGACTCTCTCTCTCCACTGATGTAATAGCCTCTCTCTCTCTACTGATGTAATAGCCTCTCTCTCTCTACTGATTCAGTAGCCTCTCTCTCTCTCTCTCTACTGATGTAATAGCCTCTCTCTCTACTGATGTAGTAGCCTCTCTCTCGCTCTACTGATGTAGTAGCCTCACTCTCTCTACTGATGTAATAGCCTATCTCTCTCTACTGATGTAATAGCCTCTCTCTCTACTGATGTAATAGCCGCTCTCTCTCTCTACTGATGTAGTAGCTTCTCTCTCTCTCTACTGATGTAATAGCCTCTCTCTCTCTACTGATATAATAGTCTCTCTCTCTCTCTACTGATGTAATACCTTCTCTCTACTGATGTAGTAGCCTCTCTCTCTACTGATGTAGTAGCCTCTCTCTCTCTACTGATGTAATAGCCTCTCTCTCTCTAGTGATGTAATAGCCTCTCTCTACTGATGTAATAGCCACTCTCTCTACTGATGTAATAGCCTCTCTCTCTACTGATGTAGTAGCCTCTCTCTCTCAACTGATGTAATAGTCTCTCTCTCTCTACTGATGTAATAGCCACTCTCTCTACTGATGTAATAGCCTCTCTCTCTCTACTGATGTAATAGACTCTCTCTCTCCACTGATGTAATAGCCTCTCTCTCTCTACTGATGTAATAGCCTCTCTCTCTCTACTGATTCAGTAGCCTCTCTCTCTCTCTCTCTACTGATGTAATAGCCTCTCTCTCTACTGATGTAGTAGCCTCTCTCTCGCTCTACTGATGTAGTAGCCTCACTCTCTCTACTGATGTAATAGCCTATCTCTCTCTACTGATGTAATAGCCTCTCTCTCTACTGATGTAATAGCCGCTCTCTCTCTCTACTGATGTAGTAGCCTCTCTCTCTACTGATGTAATAGCCTCTCTCTCTACTGATGTAATAGCCTCTCTCTCTACTGATGTAGTAGCCTCTCTCTCTCTCTACTGATGTAATAGCCTCTCTCTCTACTGATGTAATAGCCTCTTTCTCTCTACTGATGTAGTAGCCTCTCTCTCTCTACTGATGTAATAGCCTCTCTCTCTCTCTACTGATGTAATAGCCTCTCTCTCTACTGATGTAGTAGCCTCTCTTGCTCTACTGATGTAATAGCATCTCTCTCTCTACTGATGTAGTAGCCTCTCTCTCTCTACTGATGTAGTAGTCTCGCTCTCTCTACTGATGTAATAGCCTCTCTCTCTCTACTGATTTAGTAGCCTCTCTCTCTCTACTGATGTAATAGCCTCTCTCTCTACTGATGTAGTAGCCTCTCTCTCTCTACTGATGTAATAGCCTCTCTCTCTCTACTGATGTAATAGCCTCTCTCTCTCTACTGATTCAGTAGCCTCTCTCTCTCTCTCTCTACTGATGTAATAGACTCTCTCTCTACTGATGTAGTAGCCTCTCTCTCGCTCTACTGATGTAGTAGCCTCTCTCTCTCTACTGATGTAATAGCCTCTCTCTCTCTACTGATGTAATAGCCTCTCTCTCTCTACTGATGTAGTAGCCTCTCTCTCTCTACTGATGTAGTAGCCTCTCTCTCTCTACTGATGTAATAGCCTCTCTCTCTACTGATTTAGTAGCCTCTCTCTCTCTCTCTACTGATGTAATAGCCTCTCTCTCTACTGATGTAGTAGCCTCTCTCTCTCTCTCTCTACTGATGTAGTAGCCTCTCTCTCTCTCTACTGATGTAGTAGCCTCTCTCTCTCTACTGATGTAATAGCCTCTCTCTCTCTACTGATATAGTAGCTTCTCTCTCTCTACTGATTTAGTAGCCTCTCTCTCTCTCTCTCTACTCATGTAATAGCCTCTCTCTCTACTGATGTAGTAGCCTCTCTCTCTCTCTCTACTGATGTAATAGCCTCTCTCTCTCTACTGATGTAATAGCCTCTCTCTCTCTACTGATGTAGTAGCCTCTCTCTCTCTCTGTCTACTGATGTAATAGCCTCTCTCTCTCTACTGATATAGTAGCATCTCTCTCTCTACTGCAGAGATAATATACTGAGCTGCAGAGTGGACTGGACTTCAGAAAGTAGATTCAGACTGCCATCGGCTCGGTCACTGTTTGTGTCCCAAACGGCCCCCTATTCCCTATATAGTGCACTACTTCTGTTCAAAAGTAGTTCACTACTTAGGGGATAGGGTGCCGTTTGGTTCACAGACATTGAGCTGCATGGCTGCGCTCACTGAGTGTTATTAGATGGAACTAGGGTGCTGAAACTAACCAAGGCTGAACATAAATGGAAGGGGTTAAGATTTCAGGACTGGGTCCCAAATGGCATCCTATTCCCTGGACAGTGCACTACTTTAGACCAGAGCCTAATGGGATGTATCGAAGAGGTGTTGAAAGTTTGAGAAGGGAGTTATGGTGGACAGGGTTAAAGATGGAGTGATATAAGATTGAGAAGGGTTGGGGGAGAGAGGAGGAGAGGAGTAGAGAGGAGGAGAGGAGTTGAGAGGAGTAGAGAGGAGGAGAGAGGAGGAGTAGAGATGAGTAGAGAGGAGAGGAGAGGAGGAGAGGAGTTGAGAGGAGGAGAGAGGAGTAGAGAGGAGAGAGGAGTAGAGAGGAGGAGAGAGGAGGAAGTAGAGAGGAGGAGAGAGGAGTAGAGGGGAGTAGAGAGGAGAGAGGAGGAGAGGAGGAGAGAGGAGAAAGGAGAGAGGAGGAGAGGAGGAGAGGAGTAGAGAGCAGAGAGGAGTAGAAAGGAGGGAGGAGTAGAGAGGAGAGAGGAGAAGAGAGGAGGAGAGGAGGAGAGGAGTAGAGAGGAGAGAGGAGTAGAGAGGAGGAGAGGAGTAGAGAGGAGGAAAGGAGGAGAGGAGTAGAGCAGATTATAGATGGGAGTGACGAAATAATGTAAGGGATGAAGAAGGCTGTTGTGGATGAAGTGATGTGGAGAGATGGAGGGATATGAGAACAAGCAGAGGATTTAGAAGCACAGACTGCAGTTAATAAGCTTGTCATATCTCACACTCTACTACTTAGGAGAAACAGAGGAGAAACAGGAGGAGGAACAGGAGGAGAAACAGAGGAGAAACAGAGGGGGAGAAACAGAGGAGAAACAGAGGGGGAGAAACAGAGGAGGAGAAACAGAGGAGGAGAAACAGAGGAGGAGAAACAGAGGAAAAACAGAGGAGAAACAGAGGGGGAGAAACAGAGGAGAAACAGAGGGGGAGAAACAGAGGGGGAGAAACAGAGGGGGAGAAACAGAGGAGAAACAGAGGAGAAACAGAGGGGGAGAAACAGAGGGGGAGAAACAGAGGAGGAGAAACAGAGGAGGAGAAACAGAGGGGGAGAAACAGAGGAGGAGAAACAGAGGGGGAGAAACAGAGGAGAAACAGAGGGGGAGAAACAGAGGGGGAGAAACAGAGGAGAAACAGGAGGAGAAACAGGAGGAGAAACAGAGGAGAAACAGAGGGGGAGAAACAGAGGGGGAGAAAGAAAATGAGAAGGGAGGAGGGAGAGGGGGAGGAGGAGAAAGGTGTTGTTTAGCTTACGATTCACAATTCCAACAGTGACTGCTCTTCCTATTGCTGGGTTATTGTGGGATGTGCTACAGGAACAGAATGGTTTTATCCAACCACTGGAGGAATAAGGCTGACTGATGCTGTCGTCTGATATTGTGTCCTATTAGACTGTCGTTTTCATTTGACCAAAACGTGACTAAATGCATTTAGTTTACCAGTGGGGAATGTGTGCCGGTGTGTCTGTGGAGGAGGTGGTCAATTAAGCAAACAGACGTGTCTAGAGACTGACTGCATTCCACGCTGGACTGATAAAAGGATTACTCCACTGATGAAATGAAAAGGATGTGTTTAGATAAAGAAATGTTGTTACTGCCACACAGACAGACAGACAGACAGACAGACAGACAGACAGACAGACAGACAGACAGACAGACAGACAGACAGACAGACAGACAGACAGACAGACAGACAGACAGACAGACAGACAGACAGACAGACAGACAGACAGACAGAGGAGAAGGAGGAGGAGGAGGTGGAGAACCAAGGCTTCAAATGAGACAAGCCTTTATTTGTCTCTCTGGTTTAACTCTCCCAGCTGTTCTGGTTTAACTCTCCCAGCTGTTCTGGTTTAACTCTCCCAGCTGTTCTGGTTTAACTCTCCCAGCTGTTCTGGTTTTACTCTCCCAGCTGTTCTGGTTTAACTCTCCCAGCTGTTCTGGTTTTACTCTCCCAGCTGTTCTGGTTTAACTCTCCCAGCTGTTCTGGTTTAACTCTCCCAGCTGTTCTGGTTTAACTCTCCCAGCTGTTCTGGTTTAACTCTCCCAGCTGTTCTGGTTTAACTCTCCCAGCTGTTCTGGTTTAACTCTCCCAGCTGTTCTGGTTTAACTCTCCCAGCTGTTCTGGTTTAACTCTCCCAGCTGTTCTGGTTTAACTCTCCCAGCTGTTCTGGTTTAACTCTCCCAGCTGTTCTGGTTTAACTCTCCCAGCTGTTCTGGTTTAACTCTCCCAGCTGTTCTGGTTTTACTCTCCCAGCTGTTCTGGTTTAACTCTCCCAGCTGTTCTGGTTTAACTCTCCCAGCTGTTCTGGTTTTACTCTCCCAGCTGTTCTGGTTTAACTCTCCCAGCTGTTCTGGTTTAACTCTCCCAGCTGTTCTGGTTTAACTCTCCCAGCTGTTCTGGTTTAACTCTCCCAGCTGTTCTGGTTTAACTCTCCCAGCTGTTCTGGTTTAACTCTCCCAGCTGTTCTGGTTTAACTCTCCCAGCTGTTCTGGTTTAACTCTCCCAGCTGTTCTGGTTTTACTCTCCCAGCTGTTCTGGTTTAACTCTCCCAGGTGTTCTGGTTTTACTCTCCCAGCTGTTCTGGTTTAACTCTCCCAGCTGTTCTGGTTTTACTCTCCCAGCTGTTCTGGTTTAACTCTCCCAGCTGTTCTGGTTTAACTCTCCCAGCTGTTCTGGTTTAACTCTCCCAGCTGTTCTGGTTTTACTCTCCCAGCTGTTCTGGTTTAACTCTCCCAGCTGTTCTGGTTGAACTCTCCCAGCTGTTCTGGTTGAACTCTCCCAGCTGTTCTGGTTTAACTCTCCCAGCTGTTCTGGTTTAACTCTCCCAGCTGTTCTGGTTTAACTCTCCCACCTGTTCTGGTTTAACTCTCCCAGCTGTTCTGGTTTAACTCTCCCAGCTGTTCTGGTTTTACTCTCCCAGCTGTTCTGGTTTAACTCTCCCAGCTGTTCTGGTTTAACTCTCCCAGCTGTTCTGGTTTTACTCTCCCAGCTGTTCTGGTTTAACTCTCCCAGCTGTTCTGGTTTAACTCTCCCAGCTGTTCTGGTTTAACTCTCCCAGCTGTTCTGGTTTAACTCTCCCAGCTGTTCTGGTTTAACTCTCCCAGCTGTTCTGGTTTAACTCTCCCAGCTGTTCTGGTTTAACTCTCCCAGCTGTTCTGGTTTAACTCTCCCAGCTGTTCTGGTTTTACTCTCCCAGCTGTTCTGGTTTAACTCTCCCAGCTGTTCTGGTTTAACTCTCCCAGCTGTTCTGGTTTAACTCTCCCAGCTGTTCTGGTTTAACTCTCCCAGCTGTTCTGGTTTAACTCTCCCAGCTGTTCTGGTTTAACTCTCCCAGCTGTTCTGGTTTAACTCTCCCAGCTGTTCTGGTTTTACTCTCCCAGCTGTTCTGGTTTTACTCTCCCAGCTGTTCTGGTTTGTGAGCTTTAGCTCACATTTCAGCTTCTTAACTCCATTTCTGTTCTACAAGATTTCAGAGTGAGGTACATTCTTTACTCGCTCCCACCGCCGAGCCACGTTGCCCAAGGTGATCTGACAGCCTGTGGAGCCAATCACGGTGCCCTGCCGTGACCTGGCAACCTGAGCAGCCAATCATAGGTCCCTGCAGTATGAACGCAGGCAGTCACGTCCTTCAGAGAGTTGGCGGAAAACCTCTTGGTGTCCAGACTATTGTTTCTCTCTCTTTCTGTCCAGATGGTGTCATATGTTAATGAGGCTGGCGTGTGTGTGTGTGTGTGTGTGTGTGTGTGTGTGTGTGTGTGTGTGTGTGTGTGTGTGTGTGTGTGTGTGTGTGTGTGTGTGTGTGTGTGTGTGTGTGTGTGTGTGTTGACGCTGGCTGTCCATTTCTGTTTGGCAACAGGAGAGATAATGGTCGGTCGGGGACTTGCTGACCTTAGACAGGACAACCACATATTGGACACATGGTTTTGGTCCAACCTTCCTTTTAGATGCTGTTCGATGCAGGTGATACAGTGTGACGGTCTGGCTGTCCATTTCTGTTTGGTAACAGGGGAGTTGATGGACTTTATGGCCTTCAGAAAGGACAAATAGGAGAAAATAAAGTGTTTTAGGCCAAGGGGCCCTTCAAAGTGATGTTCTCTGTAGGTGAAACACTCAGGAATAATGATACGATCAATTTGGAAATCACAAAATGACCTGCTGGACCTCACTTCAGCACCAGAGACACAGAGACACAGAGACACAGAGACACAGCATTAGAGACACAGAGACACAGCACCAGAGACACAGCACTGGATGTTTGACAATATGGACTCTATGATATGTATCAGGAGTGATCAGTATATATGATATGTATCAGGAGTGATCAGTATATACGATATGTATCAGCAGTGATCAGTATATATCATATGTATCAGGAGTGATCAGTATATACGATATGTATCAGGAGCGATCAGTATATATGATATGTATCAGGAGTGATCAGTATATACGATATGTATCAGGAGTGATCAGTATATATGATATGTATCAGCAGTGATCAGTATATATGATATGTATCAGGAGTGATCAGTATATATGATATGTATCAGGAGTGATCAGTATATATGATATGTATCAGGAGTGATCAGTATATATGATATGTATCAGGAGTGATCAGTATATACGATATGTATCAGGAGTGATCAGTATATATGATATGTATCAGGAGTGATCAGTATATATGATATGTATCAGGAGTGATCAGTATATATGATATGTATCAGGAGTGATCAGTATATATGATATGTATCAGGAGTGATCAGTATATATGATATGTATCAGGAGTGATCAGTATATATGATATGTATCAGGAGTGATCAGTATATATGATATGTATCAGGAGTGATCAGTATATATGATATGTATCAGGAGTGATCAGTATATACGATATGTATCAGGAGTGATCAGTATATACGATATGGATCAGGAGTTATCAGTATATATGATATGTATCAGGAGTGATCAGTATATATGATATGTATCAGGAGTGATCAGTAAAATAAATACTATTCCACTTCCTTTGAGCGCTCTGAGCTAGCGTTGTAAAGCAACACAATACTGTAATTAAGGTTTCATCTTAATTCAACTCCCCCCGGCACAGCGGTAGGGAGGGAACACTTCTTAAATGGCTGTGGTGCTGGCTGCTTTAGTCCTGTACTGGGAATGGTTTGATATGTCTTCGGTAAGCGGAGCCTGGCTGCATAATGGGAGAGGGAGAGAGAGGGAGAGAGGGAGGGAGAGATAGAGAGAGAGAGATTCAACAGTATTGTATTGAACTCCAGTGTAGAGGGAGGAACATGCTGTAGGTGTGTCATTATACGATGGCTGGCACTTCTTATCTGGGAGCAGGTGTGTGTGTGTGTGTGTGTGTGTGTGTGTGTGTGTGTGTGTGTGTGTGTGTGTGTGTGTGTGTGTGTGTGTGTGGTGTGTGTGTGTGTGTGTGTGTGTGTGTGTGTGTGTGGTGTGTGTGTGTGTGTGTGTGCGTGTGTGTGCGTGAGAGAGATAAGTTCACGAGTTGTACTGTGTGTGTGTGCGTGCGTGCGTGTGCGTGCGTGTGTGGAGAGAGAGATAAGTTCATGAGTTGTACGCACATGGATGTGTGTGTGTGTGTGCGTGCGTGCGTAGATCCGCCTGTGTATATAGATGTGGATTTGGCTCGGGAACGTGTTAGGTCTTCCAGTGTGTGTCTGTCCCCTCAGTCCCCATTATCAGGGAAAGGTTCAAAGGTCCCAAATGGGACACACAGACTACCCATAGGGCTCTGCTCAGAAGATATGCATTATTTAGGGCATCAGTTGGGACACAGTGCTGATGTCATTGTTGGTTTCTCCATAGAGATCCATGTTGTGTACAGTTGTGGCCAAAAGTTTTGAGAATGACACAAATATAAATTTTCACAAAGTCTGCTGCCTTAGTGTCTTTAGATATTTTTGTCAGATGTTACTATGGAATACTGAAGTATAATTACAAGCATTTCATAAGTGTCAAAGACTTTTATTGATAAGAGTCAATATTTGCAAGGTTGACCCTTCTTTTTCAAGACCTCTGCAATCCGCCCTGGCATGCTGTCAATTAACTTCTGGGCCACATCCTGACTGATGGCAGCCCATTCTTGCATAATCAATGCTTGGAGTTTGTCAGAATTTGTGGGTTTTTGTTTGTCTACCCGCCTCTTGAGGATTGACCACAAGTTCTCAATGGGATTAAGGTCTGGGGAGTTTCCTGGTCATGGACCCAAAATATCGATGTTTTGTTCCCCGAGCCACTTAGTTATCACGTTTGCCTTATGGCAAGGTGCTCCAACATGCTGGAAAATGCATTGTTCATCACCAAACTCTTCCTGGATGGTTGGGAGAAGTTGCTCTCGGAGGATGTGTTGGTACCATTCTGTATTCATGGCTGTGTTCTTAGGCAAAATTGTGAGTGAGCCCACACCCTTGGCTGAGAAGCAACCCCACACATGAATGGTCTCAGGATGCTTTACTGTTGGCATGACACAGGACTGATGGTAGTGCTCACCTTGTCTTCTCCGGACAAGCTTTTTTCCGGATGCCCCAAACTATCAGAAAGGGAATTCATCAGAGAAAATGACTTTACCCCAGTCCTCAGCAGTCCAATCCCTGTACCTTTTGCAGAATATCAGTCTGTCCCTGATGTTTTTCCTGGAGAGAAGTGGCTTCTTTGCTGCCCTTCTTGACACCAGGCCATCCTCCAAAAGTCTTTGCCTCACTGTGCGTGCAGATGCACTCACACCTGCCTGCTGCCATTCCTGAGCAAGCTCTATACTGGTGGTGCCCCGATCCCGCAGCTGAATCAACTTTAGGAGACAGTCCTGGCGCTTGCTGGACTTTCTTGGGCGGCCTGAAGCCTTCTTCACAACAATTGAACCGCTCTCCTTGAAGTTCTTGATGATCCGATAAATGGTTGATTTAGGTGCAATCTTACTGGCAGCAATATCCTTTCCTGTGAAGCCCTTTTGTGCAAAGCAATGATGACGGCACGTGCTTCCTTGCAGGTAACCATGGTTGACTGTCAAGTGTCAGTGTGCGGCGGGTAGGACGGAGTCAGGCGCAGGACACAGAACTGAGTAAAAACGTACTTTACTCGAAATAAAACACAAACTAATTCCATACAGGGAAAACAATCCAGCTCTACACAAAAGAGCGACCACTTAACCTAGAACAAACACGCACAAAACCATGTGGGAACCAGAGGGTTAAATAGGGAATACATTATAACGTAATGGGAACCAGGTGTGATCAATCAAGACAAAACAAATGGACAAAGAAAAGTAGATCGGTGGCGGCTAGAAAGCCGGTGACATCGACCGCCGAACGCCGCCCGAACAAGGAGAGGGACCGACTTTGGCGGAAGTCGTGACATTGACAGAGGAAGAACAATGATTCCAAGCACCACCCTCCTTTTGAAGCTTCCAGTCTGTTATTCGAACTCAATCAGCATGACAGAGTGATCTCCAGCCTTGTCCTCGTCAACACTCACACCTGTGTTAACGAGAGAATCACTGACATGATGTCAGCTGGTCCTTTTGTGGCAGGGCTGAAATGCAGTGGAAATGTTTTTGGGGGGATTCAGTTCATTTGCATGGCAAAGAGGGACTTTGCAATTAATTGCAATTCATCTGATCACTCTTCATAACATTCTGGAGTATATGCAAATTGCCATCATACAAACTGAGGCAGCAGAGTGTGAAAATTAATACTTGTGTCATTCTCAAAACGTTTGGCCACGACTGTATATATTAACTGACCATGTGATCGTTGGTTTCTCCATAGAGATCCATGTTGTGTATATAGTATCCAACCAGAGCATGCAGTGGGTCTACCATGCTCTACGGTAGTGACTCAGGGTGCATCCCAAATGGCACGCTATTCCCTTTATAGTGCGTATTGGCCCTGGTCAAAAGTAGTGCACTATATAGGGAATAGGGTGCCATTGGCCATAGGGCCCTGGTCAAAAGTAGTGCACAATATAGGGAATAGGGTGCCATTTGGAACACAGCTAGGCTGTCAGTTGAGAAAAGTCTTCTCATAACTCCTTTAACTTCATATTTCTCCTGTCAGGCCCCAACGTTGACATCCCGGCCTCTCCAGAGAGTGTTGACTGGTGGATATCATGGCGCATACCAATGCTGCGACGGGCAACCAAGCCTGACGGGATTCCGCTTTGACAGACAAGGCTGTGGAGGAGTGAGACGGCTCCTCTGTGCTCCTCGCAATACAAACAATGAGAGCCAATCTACTTCTCATTCTAATCAAATCGAATTAACCTCATTCAAATCAGCGAATCTATTGAGTGGAAACATGAATTAATCATCACAGATGCTATAGCCAAGACTAATGAGCCAGCAGGAGAGTGCACCAACCTGCCGGCCGACCAACAGGCCTGTTGCTCAGATACTGTAACCAAGGCCTTTTATTCCCCACAATGCTGTTCATAGCACTGTTCACCACTGGCTGGCTGAGGCAATGACAAGTGCGCCGCCCCGGTGGCACAATCTACATTACAACCACCCTCCTGTAGGTTTTCACTCCAACCCCAGCTGTAACTAACCTGATTCATCAACCAGCTAATTATTAGAATTCAGTGTAGGAGATATAATCTCCACCCGGCACAGCCAGAAGAGGACTGGCCACCCCTCAGAACCTGGTTCCTCTCCAGGTTTCTAATCTCCACCCGGCACAGCCAGAAGAGGACTGGCCACCCCTCAGAACCTGGTTCCTCTCTAGGTTTCTAATCTCCACCCGGCACAGCCAGAAGAGGACTGGCCACCCCTCAGAGCCTGGTTCCTCTCTAGGTTTCTAATCTCCACCCGGCACAGCCAGAAGAGGACTGGCCACCCCTCAGAGCCTGGTTCCTCTCTAGGTTTCTAATCTCCACCCGGCACAGCCAGAAGAGGACTGGCCACCCCTCAGAACCTGGTTCCTCTCTAGGTTTCTAATCTCCACCCGGCACAGCCAGAAATGGACTGGCCACCCCTCAGAACCTGGTTCCTCTCCAGGTTTCTAATCTCCACCCAGCACAGCCAGAAGAGGACTGGCCACCCCTCAGAACCTGGTTCCTCTCTAGGTTTCTAATCTCCACCCAGCACAGCCAGAAGAGGACTGGCCACCCCTCAGAACCTGGTTCCTCTCTAGGTTTCTAATCTCCACCCAGCACAGCCAGAAGAGGACTGGCCCACCCCTCAGAACCTGGTTCCTCTCTAGGTTTCTTCCTAGGTTCTTGCCTTTCTAGGGAGTTTTTCCCAGCCACCGTGATTCTACATTGTAACGGCTGTCGGGAGAGAGAGTAGACCAAGGCGCAGCGGAGTTAGTGTTCATCATGATTGAACACTATACAAAAACAAGAAAACTGACAGCCAAACAGTCCTGTCAGGTGCAAAACACTCAACAGAATCAATTACCCACAAAACCCAAAGGAAAAACATGCTCCTTCTGTGCCTGATTGGGAGCCACACATGGCCCAAAACAAAGAAATACAAAAAACCTAGAAAACGAACATAGAACGCCCACCCAATGTAACACCCTGGCCTAACCAAAATAAAGAACAAAAACCCCTCTCTATGGCCAGGGCGTTACATACATCTGCATTGCTTGCTGTTTGGGGTTTTAGGCAGGGTTTCTGTACAGCACTTTGTGACATCAGCTGATGTAAAAAGGGCTTTATAAATACATTTGATTGATTGATAGATTAGGGTTGGATTGAAAACCTACAGGACGGTAGCTCTCCAGAAACAGGGTTGTGCAACCCTGCCCTTTATAGTATGCTGCTTTTGGCCATTGTACCATGGTTGCATCCTGAATGGAATCCTATGGCGTATCCATGGAGATGACACACATGCCTCAATGCTGTAGAACTTAGATGGTTCTTAGATTCTTAGAACGGTCTGTACTAGAAGATCTTTGGCAGAGCTTCCCCCTAGCCTCCCTTGGCAACCACAGCAGTGGATAGAGAAACAGAGGGAGATGGGATATGTCATGTACTGTAAAAACACTGACTCTGACCTTACATGTTAAGGCACATTTGTGAAATATGAACTCAGAGAGAGAGAGAGAGAGAAGGGTAGATAGATGGAGTGAAGGGAGAGGGAGGGTGGAAGGAAGGGAGGTGAGAGAGAGCGAGAATAAGAGAGAGAGAATAAGAGAGAGAGAGAATAAGAGGGAGAGAGAATAAGAGGGAGAAAGAGAGAGAATAAGAGAGAGAGAATAAGAGAGATGATGGAATCACCACCATGTGCTACTGCAGCTATTCTCTTTCAGCTGAGGTACTTAATCTAAATTGCTCCTCTTACAAAAATGGTCTCCAGAATTGCTAATCAGCTTTGCAGCAAAACGTCAGTTAAATGTATTGGGCACTAAGGTGCACAACGCTCAAAACTCCCCAGAACACTATCATGTGTAGGATTGTTTTCTTTGACAGTACAATTAGTATTCATTTACATTCTGGTCTGATTTGAACATGTACAAGTGGCTCTCCTGTTCTTAAGGTTATTACGAGAAGGAGAAGGTTGAGAAGGAGAAGGTTATTAAGAGAAGGAAAAGGTTATTAAGAGAAGGAGAAGGTTATTAAGAGAAGAGGAGAAGGTTATTAAGAGAAGAGGAGAAGGTTATTAAGAGAAGAGGAGAAGGTTATTAAGAGAAGAGGAGAAGGTTATTAAGAGAAGGAGAAGGTTATTAAGAGAAGAGGAGAAGGCTATTAAGAGAAGGAGAAGGTTATTAAGAGAAGGAAAAGGTTATTAAGAGAAGAGGAGAAGGTTATTAAGAGAAGGAGAAGGTTATTAAGAGAAGGAGAAGGTTATTAAGAGAAGGAAAAGGTTATTAAGAGAAGAGGAGAAGGTTATTAAGAGAAGGAGGTTATTAAGAGAACAGGAGAAGGTTATTAAGAGAAGGAGAAGGTTATTAAGAGAAGGAGAAGGTTATTAAGAGAAGGAGAAGGTTATTAAGAGAAGGAGAAGTTTATTAAGAGAGAAGGAGAAGGTTATTAAGAGAAGAGGAGAAGGTTATTAAGAGAAGGAGAAGGTTATTAAGAGAAGGAGAAGGTTATTAAGAGAAGAGGAGAAGGTTATTAAGAGAAGGAGAAGTTTATTAAGAGAGAAGGAGAAGGTTATTAAGAGAAGGAGAAGGTTATTAAGAGAAGGAGAAGATTATTAAGAGAGAAGGAGAAGGAATGACTATGGGGAGTAGGAGGGCAAGACACACAGCTTTCTAACAAGCATGAAGCATGAAGCATGAAGCATCCAGGAGAAATGGAAAGATGGAGAGATGGGAAAACCTATCGAGGGCCACACACAACAGAGAGATAGAGATCAAGCAGACAAGAGAGATAGAGATCAAGCAGACAGAGAGATAGAGATCAAGCAGACAGAGAGATAGAGATCAAGCAGACAAGAGAGATAGAGATCAAGCAGACAAGAGAGATAGAGATCAAGCAGACAGAGAGATAGAGATCAAGCAGACAAGAGAGATAGAGATCAAGCAGACAGAGAGATAGAGATCAAGCAGACAGAGAGATAGAGATCAAGCAGACAGAGAGATAGAGATCAAGCAGACAAGAGAGATAGAGATCAAGCAGACAAGAGAGATAGAGATCAAGCAGACAGAGAGATAGAGATCAAGCAGACAAAGAGATAGAGATCATGCAGACAGAGAGATATGGTAGAAAGAGATATGGTATCATGCTGCAAAGGAAGATTGAAGGAAAGTGCCATAAAGCCTCTTGGCTGGCTTCTAGAGAAATGGAGAGAGAGTGATGAAGAAAGAGAGAGAGGAACAAAGGAACAAGAAACATGAATGTGTTAATACATTATTACACACACTCAACACACTGAGATTGGTATTGGTGTGACTGGAAGATGGAAGGGAAAAAGAGAGCTATATGAGTATGAGAGAGGACAAGAAGGCTAGATCTGAAGGAGAGAGAGAGAGAGATAACAAATGGAGAAGTGCAGAGGAATGAGAGAATCCATGATCTACTTTGATAATGACTTGACATTTGTAATTAAAATATTTGCATCTAGCTAGAAGAGCGTAGATAGGCAGCACAGTAGTAGAGAGGGCTGAATGAGAGAGAGAACAGGAAGAAAGACGTAGTGTAGTGTGTAGTTGGCAGAGGGGAAAAAAGGGGGGAGAAAGTAGAGATAAATGAAAGGCTCTGTGAAAGGATTGCAAATTCAAAGTGGTTTATGAAATGGAGAGGGATCGAGCAGAACAACCCCTTCCCTCCCTCCCTCCCTCCAGCACCTCTCTCACTCCATCCCTCCCTCTCTCTCTCTCTCTCTTCCCCTCCCTCTCTCTGTGCTCTGTAAACCTGGCACACTGTATTATCTCACAGTCTCTGCTGCAGTCAACGAAAATAAATGATGCTCGGAACCTGTTTGCTTTAACATTTACCCCGCTGCTCGATACTTGATTGTTTTAACTGCTGAAGTGTAACCGGAGTCGACTCTCGTCATCTGCTTACCTGTCGTTTAGAATTCCGTCATGCAGATTCATCGTTAATAGACAGGAGAGGAGGAGCTGGTAGGAATAGACGAATGTGACATGTTTATGTTTTGCGACGGTCAATCCTACACTACATGTACACTACCTAACGTGCGCATTAATTATATCATAGCGCAATATCTTTCGGGGAGAGCAGTGCAGTATGTAGGAATTGGATAGGGCAAGGACAGACGAATATTTAAAAGGACCACTGTTGAACAGTATAGGTTACCATCCGATGTATTGCTATTTCTCTCTAAATTATTTCACCATTTATTAATTTATTTTCTCCCAGAGACTTTATGTTATTGGAATATTTGCAACAGCGCTTAGTCGCTCGTTTTATTTCAGAACCCTGGACAGCGCTGTACCGAAAACTACAAATCAATCTCTTCTGCAACGGTTTCTACCTGTTATTGATATCGAGAGAGCAAGTGGAACTAAGCGACGTCTGACCTACGTGTACTGTTCATTGACATCTGTTTCTGTACATTTTTACATAACTTACTTTCACCCGGTTAGCTATTGATTGCGCTAAATGTGTAACTGCAAGAGGATAACCGTCTATATCCAACCGACTTGATTTATAGTCTAGGTGACTATGGATTTGACTCGTTCATAATATTGTCCCGAGACCAACACGTGTTGAGTGTAGACAGAGGAAGAATAATTTAGAGACAGTTAAATTTATTTACAGACCGAAACGAAGTTACCCTTCAGCAGAACTAGTGTTGGTTGGCTATTTAATGAGGAATATAAATAGTTGATTTTGTCTTGACAAAACACGCACTTTCAAGAGTTATTGACGCAGCAACAGCTGAACAATATCAGAGGAGAATTAGTCACCAAGACAATTCTCAAACATAAGCAGCAAACAACATCTTTCAAACCAAGTTTCTGAGACTCTAAAACTTCCAACATGGCGGTGTCCTGTCAAAGTCTAGACGAGGTTCGACGCTCCATCACCCGCCAGACACTGATCTTTGCCTCGCTGACTTTACTCCTCTCTTGGTCCTGCCCGGCTCTAGGCAAGAAGAAGCTCTACATCGGTGCCCTCTTCCCGATGAGCGGAGGCTGGCCCGGGGGCCAAGCATGCCTCCCTTCCGCTCAGATGGCTCTCGACTTGGTGAACAAGAGAACGGATATACTGCCGGAGTACGAACTGGAACTGATCCACTACGATAGCATGGTGAGTAGCCTAGCCTATCCTGATACACTAAATAGCATGGTGAGTAGCCTAGCCTAGCCTGATACACTAAATAGCATGGTGAGTAGCCTAGCCTATCCTGATACACTAAATAGCATGGTGAGTAGCCTAGCCTATCCTGATACACTAAATAGCATGGTGAGTAGCCTAGCCTATCCTGATACACTAAATAGCATGGTGAGTAGCCTAGCCTAGCCTAATACACTAAATAGCATGGTGAGTAGCCTAGCCTATCCTGATACACTAAATAGCATGGTGAGTAGCCTAGCCTAGCCTGATACACTAAATAGCATGGTGAGTAGCCTAGCCTGATACACTAAATAGCATGGTGAGTAGCCTAGCCTAGCCTGATACACTAAATAGCATGGTGAGTAGCCTAGCCTGATACACTAAATAGCATGGTGAGTAGCCTAGCCTAGCCTAGCCTGATACACTAAATAGCATGGTGAGTAGCCTAGCCTAGCCTGATACACTAAATAGTATGGTGAGTAGCCTAGCCTGATACACTAAATAGCATGGTGAGTAACCTAGCCTAGCCTGATACACTAAATAGTATGGTGAGTAGCCTAGCCTGATACACTAAATAGCATGGTGAGTAGCCTAGCCTGATACACTAGATAGCATGGTGAGTAGCATAGCCTGATACACTAGATAGCATGGTGAGTAGCCTAGACTAGCCTAGTACACTAAATAGCATGGTGAGTAGCCTAGCCTGATACACTAAATAGCATGGTGAGTAACCTAGTCTAGCCTGACACACTAAATAGCATGGTGAGTAGCCTAGCCTAGCCTGATACACTAAATAGCATGGTGAGTAGCCTAGCCTGATACGCCAAATAGCATGGTGAGTAGCCTAGCCTGATACACTAAATAGCATGGTGTGTAACCTAGCCTGATACACTAAATAGCATGGTGAGTAACCTAGCCTGATACACTAAATAGCATGGTGAGTAGCCTAGCCTGATACACTAAATAGCATTGTGAGTAGCCTAGCCTGATACACTAAATAGCATGGTGAGTAGCCTAGCCTGATACACTAAATAGCATGGTGAGTAGCCTAGCCTGATACACTAAATAGCATGGTGAGTAACCTAGCCTGATACACCAAATAGCATGGTGAGTAGCCTAGCCTGATACACTAAATAGCATTGTGAGTAGCCTAGGCTAAGCTATAGGCAAAATGCACTTTAAGTTCCGATAAGTATAACAACTTGTAACAGGAATTTAAGATTGATGCATTGACTGCATGATTTCTGTGTAAACATCAAACGTCGTTATTGGTATTGTAGAACAGCATTGCGTCATAATGGCTTGCTTTTATCGCAACTTTGTGTTGCCTATATTTTGCGTCATATGAATACCAAGTCTGCATGCGCGTCATCTGTCAGGCGTGCCATAATTGGGATAATAAACTGTCCTCTGTGAATTCTCTCATTTCCTCAGTCGTTTTTATTTTAATGAACCCCAATAGACTTTCTTTAAGACGGACTAAAAGCACTTAGAAAGTGTATCTTATGACCAAAAGGTCATCATTATGTATCATTATGTAGCCTGTGTTATTCAATTGAGTAGAGTCAGAATCACCTTTATTCAAGTACAATTACTGGTGAAATGCTGCTGACAACAATAAACAGAATATTTAGACAGAGTGCATAATGGATGGGACTCTCTCTCTCTCTCTCTCTACCATTCCGCCTCTTCTTCCCACCTGCGTCCCTCCTCCACCTCATGAGAGAGAGATGCCAACACACCACACTCACAGTCTGGAAATAGTTAAATGCACTGTGACTGGCTGGTGTTGCTAAGAGCATTGCTCTGATTGGTTGAAACTGCTCTGCATTGGAACCCCACTTCAAAAGACTGGGGGGGGGGTGTGGAGAGGGGGGGGGGGGGGGTTGGTTAGAGGTTGGCATAACAACAGTAACCAAGACGACTGCAGTTCATACAAAACAGAGAACTACAGATTTCTCTCCAAGAAAAGGGAAAGATTGTGCACTTACTATCGTTGCTTGAACAGGGACACAGATGGATGGCGAGGTGATGTGAGCCTGCCTGTTGCGGTAAGCTCCTATTGAGTGTTCAGCGTAGTTAGCCAAATGTAAGAAGTGCCTTTGGTTGGGGGCAGTCATCCATCATAAGCACTTACACAGCCACAGACAGCCCGTCCAAGTGTCTTCCAGGTCAGCTGCATGATGAGGAGAATGTTGACCCCTCGCGGACCTGAGCTCTGACGGATCTGTTGACTGATTAGGGATTCAGCTCCTAGTGCCTGTTTCTGCCTGTTCTGCTTCCCAAAATGGGAGTGCACTATGTACCGTATGGCCCATTGGACTCTGGTGAAAAGTAGTGCACTATATACCTACCGTATGGCCCATTGGACTCTGGTGAAAAGTAGTGCACTATATAGGGACTAGGGTGCCATTTCAGACACCTCCCCTTGTGTTATCATCAGGAGGCAAATCAACCAGAAAATCTCCCTCTCTCCCGCTAGTGAGTATGGTCATTCCCCAAAAACATCGCCCTGGACCTTCACAAAAGCTCATTAGATGTTCATTAAAGAAGACACGTCCTGATTTCCTCCCGAGTGTCAGGGTTAGAATCAATGAGAACACTCCCCATGAATATCTCTCTGGATTGGTGTCTCGTTTTGTTTATACAGACATTTATTTGATTTGATAGTAAAAAGGGGGGGGGGCAACGTTCTCCAAAACCTATTCCATGGACATAACGTTAGATTTAGATGGTGAGCATTAGCAATGAGGTTTTACGACAAAACATGCCCAGAAGGCTGTGTTTATTTCTAAGTTTAGGATAGATGGAGTTTCATTTCTAAGTTTAGGATGGGTTTATTTCTTAGTGTAGTTTTATTTGTGAGTTTAGGATAGATTGGGTTTAACCTCCACACCAGGCCTCCATAAACTTCATCAAAATGTCTCTGACTCTCTGTCGCGCTCTCTCTCTTTCTCTCTCTCTCCACACCAGGCCTCCATAACCTTCATCAAAATGCCTCTGACTCTCTGTCGCTCTCTCTCTCTTTCTCTCTCTCTCCACACCAGGCCTCCATAACCTTCATCAAAATGCCTCTGACTCTCTTTGCTCTCTCTTCCTCTCTCTCTCCACACCAGGCCTCCATAACCTTCATCAAAATGCCTCTGACTCTCTTTGCTCTCTCTTCCTCTCTCTCTCCACACCAGGCCTCCATAACCTTCATCAAAATGCCTCTGACTCTCTTTGCTCTCTCTTCCTCTCTCTCTCCACACCAGGCCTCCATAACCTTCATCAAAATGCCTCTGACTCTCTGTCGCTCTCTCTCTCTTTCTCTCTCTCTCCACACCAGGCCTCCATAACCTTCATTGTAACCCATCTGTCAGCAACACTTAAGTGATGGTTTATAAGCGGTTTTGTTTTATTGACGGGATTGACTTCTTGCGACCCCGTATAAAATCATCTGATATATTTAAAGGCATCCTGCACTGTCAAGCCATTTTCAAATAGTCAACACTTGAGAATGAACTTGATTATATATTTATAAAGTGTTCTTCACTAGCCTATTCATATGAATAATGGAAAGTCTATGCCTCTCTGTGAGGGAAAATAATTCTGCTGTTCCAGTCCAGATGAGTCTTTACAATATCGCTGATACTTCATCCAAATATTTAACAGCTGCTTGTCATTCCTTTCGGGAGCCTGTAGAACTCTTAACATTCGGAGCGTTCTAAAAATCCTGAAAGTCAATGACTGCATTTGGTACGCTTCATAGTGCCTGTGCATCTCTCTGTCTCGCTCTGTCTCAGCCCTTCACTCAGGCAAGCAGAGGTGCTAAATACTAAATAGTTGAAAATACAAAAATATCTACATAGTTTGTGCTGCCAGGTTTTTTCTCTGTAGGCTGTGTGTGTGTGTGTGTGTGATTTGATGCGTTGGGCCCCAGCTGCACAGTTCATGGATGGCGCCGACAGACCCGGTCGCCCTGTTTCCAGCTCCCTAGCCAACTCTGCAGTGTTTTATTTTTTTGGTGTTTTATTTTTTACATTATTTGCTCAGAAAGTTGATTGTATTATTACCTACAGCCAAAAATAACTTTTGGACATTAGATCTCGGGTCACTCACCAGAAATTTGAGCAGAAATTGGACTTCCCTGACCTGGATCCATTGTTTGAACCCGAGGCAGCTCTATTCATCCCCGGGGCTACACCAAAATGCTGATTCCAGAGATGAAGAAGAAGTGGGGCCCTAGTCAGACTCAGGCAGTGTGCATACCATCCACCGCTTCAGAGTATATTACTCGCTAAGGTTCAGTCCCTGGACAATAAAGTAGACAAGCCCAGGGCCTGTAAGATACTGTTTTATGGAATCATGACTCTCTCCGGACATATTGTCCGTGTACATTCAGTCAGTGGGGTTCTCCGTCCATCGTGCGGACAGGAAGAAAGAACCCTCTGTGAAAAAGGCTTCATGATTAACAACTCATGGTGGGATTGTGGTAAAATACAGAAAGTAATTTTGTTCGCCCGATCTGGAATACTTCACCATGAAATACCAACCGCATTACCTCCCGAGTTAATTTTCTTCGGTCATCATCACTGCTGTGTACACCCCCCCTCCCATACAAGACCCCCCCCTTGCCCTACTTTCGGAAAATCAGATCACGCCTCCATTATGTTCCTCCCCACCTATACGCAGAAACTTAAACAGGAAGCACCTGTGGTAAGTACTGTTCAACATTGGTCTGACCAATCGGAATCTGTGCTTCAAGATTGTTTTGATCATGTGGACTGGGAAATGTTCCGGGTCGCCTCTGAGCATAGTATTGACGTATACACTGACTCGGGAACTGGGTTCATCAGGAAGTGCATAGAGGATGTTGTTCCCACTATGTAAGAATGCTGTTCATCGATTACAGCTCAGCCTTCAACACCATAGTACCTTCCAAGCTCATCACTAAGCTCAGGACCCTGAGTCTGAACCAGGGGAGAACAACTGCCCCCTCGCATTGACGATTTAAAGTTGAAGGCCGATCGCGGTACTGGAGGCATTGTTTACAGGAAACAGGATCCCCCATTATAGTGAATGGGGGAAATGGCGATCTTTGTGGTCAATATTCTTGGATATATATACATATATATATTTTTTTTAACACAATCATGGTACCAATAATTCTATTTCACCAGATGTATGTCGTTGAAACAATTACTTAAAAATCACACACAGACGAAGTTATAAGGATAACTTATAAATGGCAGCCTGCAGTACATCGGTCGGCCGTCAACTTGACATACTCCACGAGAGGAGGCAGGACTGAGCTAGCCTGCAATTTCACTTCCTAGAGGAGCTCAAACTGCACATGCAATGTTTCCAAAATCTCCTCCATGTAGCAAGATGGCGAAAACGCTGAAATGACACTTCCTGATCATCAACTGCGCCACTGAGCATTCTCATAGGAAACAATGGAGTGATGTCATCGATGGCTCCGTTCCATATGTTTTACAGTTTATGAATCCTTTTCTGTGCAACTGGGTCCTGGATTTCCTGATGGGCCGACCCCAAGTGGTGAAGGTAGGCAACAACACCTCTGCCAAGCTGATCCTCAACACAGGGGCCCCACAGGTGTGCGTGCTCAGCCCCCTCCTGTACTCCCTAATCACCCATGACTGTGTGGCAACGCACATCTCCAACTCAATCAGCAAGTTTGTTGACAACACAACAGTGGTAGGCCTGATTACCAACAATGATGAGACAGCCTACAGGGAGGAAGTGAGAGCCCTGGCGTAGCGGTGCCAGGAAAATAACCTCTCCTTCAACATCAACAAACTGAAAGAGCTGATCGGGGACTACAGGAGACAGCAGAGAAAGCACACCCCCATCCACATCGAAGAGGCCGCAGTGGAGAGGGTCAAAAGCTTGAAGGTCCTCAGCATGCACATCACTGATGACCTGAAATGGTCCCTTCACGTAGACAGTGTGGTGAAGAAGGTGCAACAGCGCCTCGTCAACCTCAGGAGGCTGAAGGAGTTTGGCTTGGCCCCTAAGACCCTCACAAACTTCTACAGGTATATGTACACAGTTACTTCAGAAAGTATTCACACCCCTTGACTTTGTTTCTACATTTTATTGTCAAAATGGAATTATGTTTTTCAATTTATTTTACAAATTAATAAAGCATGAAAAGCTGAAATGTCTTGAGTCAATCAGTATCCAACACCTTTGTTATGGCAAGCCTAAATAAGTTCAGAAGTAAAATATAGATTTTTCAGGTCACATAATAAGTGGCATGGACTCAGTCTGTGTTTAACCTGATTTCTGAATGACTACCTCACACATACAGTGTAAGGTTCCTCAGTCGAGCACTACATTTCAAACACAGATTCAACCACAAAGATCACTGAGGTTTTCCAATGTCTCACAAAGAAGAGCACACATCTACTATTGGTAGATGGATAAAAATAAATAAAGCAGACATGGAATATCCCTTGAGGATACACCCAGTCACTACAAAGATAAAAGCGTCCTTCCTAACTCAGTTGTCGGTGAGGAAGGAAACAAAGCTTTATGTTTGGGGCAAATCCAACACAAAACACCACTGAGTACCACTCTTCATATTTTCAACCATGGTGGTGGTTGCATCATGTTATGGGTATGCTTGTCATCGGCAAGAACTACAGAGTTTTTTTAGGGTAAAAGAAACGGAATAGAGCTAAGCACAGGCACAATCCTAGAGGAAAACCTGGTTGAGTCTGCTGTGAAATCCAACAGACACTGGTAGACAAATTCACCTTTCAGCAGGACAATAACCTAAAACACAAGGCCAAATATACACTGGAGTTGCTTACCAAGATGACATTGAATGTTCCTGAGTGTCCCAGTTACAGTTATGACATAAATCAACTTGAAAATCTCTGTCAAGACTTGAAAATGACCCCAAACACGCCACTGACTCAACGAGCCCCAAACACGCCACTGACTCAACTATCCCCAAACACGTCACTGAGTCAACGAGCCCAAACACGCCACTGAGTCAACGAGCCCCAAACACGCCACTGACTCAACTATCCCCAAACACGTCACTGATTCAACGAGCCCCAAACACGCCACTGACTCAACTATCCCCAAACACGTCACTGATTCAACGAGCCCCAAACACGCCACTGACTCAACTATCCCCAAACACGTCACTGATTCAACGAGCCCCAAACACGCCACTGACTCAACTATCCCCAAACACGCCACTGACTCAACGAGCCCCAAACACGTCACTGATTCAACGAACCCCAAACATGCCACTGAGTCAACGAGCCCCAAAAAAATCACTGACTCAGCGAGCCCCAAACACGCTACTGACTCAACGAGCCCCAAACACGCCACTGACTCAACTATCCCCAAACACGTCACTGACTCAGCAAGCCTCAAACACGCCACTGACTCTCAGAATAAATAGGCCCGCGTGCCTGAACTGATTGTGACAGGGTGGGGTTAACCTGAACTGATTGTGACTGGGTGGGGTTAACCTGAACTGATTGTGACTGGGTGGGGTTAGTCTGAACTGATTGTGACTGGGTGGGGTTAACCTGAAGTGATTGTGACTGGGTGGGGTTAACCTGAACTGATTGTGACTGGGTGGGGTTAGTCTGAACTGATTGTGACTGGGTGGGGTTAACCTGAACTGATTGTGACTGGGTGGGGTTAACCTGAGCTGATTGTGACTGGGTGGGGTTAGTCTGAACTGATTGTGACTGGGTGGGGTTAACCTGAACTGATTGTGACTGGGTGGGGTTAGTCTGAGCTGATTGTGACTGGGTGGGGTTAACCTGAACTGATTGTGACTGGGTGGGGTTAGTCTGAACTGATTGTGACTGGGTGGGGTTAGTCTGAACTGATTGTGACTGGGTGGGGTTAGTCTGAACTGATTGTGACTGGGTGGGGTTAACCTGAACTGATTGTGACTGGGTGGGGTTAGTCTGAACTGATTGTGACTGTGGGGTTAACCTGAACTGATTGTGACTGGGTGGGGTTAGTCTGAACTGATTGTGACTGGGTGGGGTTAACCTGAACTGATTGTGACTGGGTGGGGTTAACCTGAACTGATTATGACTGGGTGGGGTTAGTCTGAACTGATTGTGACTGGGTGGGGTTAGTCTGAACTGATTGTGACTGGGTGGGGTTAACCTGAACTGATTGTGACTGGGTGGGGTTAACCTGAACTGATTGTGACTGGGTGGGGTTAACCTGAACTGATTGTGACTGGGTGGGGTTAGTCTGAACTGATTATGACTGGGTGGGGTTAACCTGAACTGATTATGACTGGGTGGGGTTAGTCTGAACTGATTGTGACTGGGTGGGGTTAACCTGAACTGATTGTGACTGGGTGGGGTTAGTCTGAACTGATTGTGACTGGGTGGGGTTAACCTGAACTGATTGTGACTGGGTGGGGTTAGTCTGAACTGATTGTGACTGGGTGGGGTTAGTCTGAACTGATTGTGACTGGGTGGGGTTAGTCTGAACTGATTGTGACTGGGTGGGGTTAGTCTGAACTGATTGTGACTGTGGGGTTAACCTGAACTGATTGTGACTGGGTGGGGTTAGTCTGAACTGATTGTGACTGGGTGGGGTTAGTCTGAACTGATTGTGACTGGGTGGGGTTAGTCTGAACTGATTGTGACTGGGTGGGGTTAGTCTGAACTGATTATGACTGGGTGGGGTTAGTCTGAACTGATTGTGACTGGGTGGGGTTAGTCTGAACTGATTGTGACTGGGTGGGGTTAACCTGAACTGATTGTGACTGGGTGGGGTTAGTCTGAACTGATTGTGACTGGGTGGGGTTAGTCTGAACTGATTGTGACTGGGTGGGGTTAGTCTGAACTGATTGTGACTGGGTGGGGTTAACCTGAACTGATTGTGACTGGGTGGGGTTAACCTGAACTGATTGTGACTGGGTGGGGTTAACCTGAACTGATTGTGACTGGGTGGGGTTAGTCTGAACTGATTATGACTGGGTGGGGTTAACCTGAACTGATTATGACTGGGTGGGGTTAGTCTGAACTGATTGTGACTGGGTGGGGTTAACCTGAACTGATTGTGACTGGGTGGGGTTAGTCTGAACTGATTGTGACTGGGTGGGGTTAGTCTGAACTGATTGTGACTGGGTGGGGTTAGTCTGAACTGATTGTGACTGGGTGGGGTTAACCTGAACTGATTGTGACTGTGGGGTTAACCTAAACTGATTGTGACTGGGTGGGGTTAACCTGAACTGATTGTGACTGGGTGGGGTTAACCTGAACTGATTGTGACTGGGTGGGGTTAGTCTGAACTGATTGTGACTGGGTGGGGTTAGTCTGAACTGATTGTGACTGGGTGGGGTTAACCTGAACTGATTGTGACTGGGTAGGGTTAACCTGAACTGATTGTGACTGGGTGGGGTTAGTCTGAACTGATTGTGACTGGGTGGGGTTAGTCTGAACTGATTGTGACTGGGTGGGGTTAGTCTGAACTGATTGTGACTGGGTGGGGTTAGTCTGAACTGATTGTGACTGGGTGGGGTTAACCTGAACTGATTGTGACTGGGTGGGGTTAGTCTGAACTGATTGTGACTGGGTGGGGTTAGTCTGAACTGATTGTGACTGGGTGGGGTTGACTGGGTGGGGTTAGTCTGAACTGATTGTGACTGGGTGGGGTTAGTCTGAACTGATTGTGACTGGGTGGGGTTAGTCTGAACTGATTGTGACTGGGTGGGGTTAACCTGAACTGATTGTGACTGGGTGGGGTTAGTCTGAACTGATTGTGACTGGGTGGGGTTAGTCTGAACTGATTGTGACTGGGTGGGGTTGACTGGGTGGGGTTAGTCTGAACTGATTGTGACTGGGTGGGGTTAACCTGAACTGATTGTGACTGGGTGGGGTTAACCTGAACTGATTGTGACTGGGTGGGGTTAACCTGAACTGATTGTGACTGGGTGGGGTTAACCTGAACTGATTGTGACTGGGTGGGGTTAGTCTGAACTGATTGTGACTGGGTGGGGTTAGTCTGAACTGATTGTGACTGGGTGGGGTTAACCTGAACTGATTGTGACTGGGTGGGGTTAACCTGAACTGATTGTGACTGGGTGGGGTTAACCTGAACTGATTGTGACTGGGTGGGGTTAACCTGAACTGATTGTGACTGGGTGGGGTTAGTCTGAACTGATTGTGACTGGATGGGGTTAACCTGAACTGATTGTGACTGGGTGGGGTTAACCTGAACTGATTGTGACTGGGTGGGGTTGACTGGGTGGGGTTAGTCTGAACTGATTGTGACTGGGTGGGGTTAACCTGAACTGATTGTGACTGGGTGGGGTTAACCTGAACTGATTGTGACTGGGTGGGGTTAACCTGAACTGATTGTGACTGGGTGGGGTTAGTCTGAACTGATTGTGACTGGATGGGGTTAACCTGAACTGATTGTGACTGGGTGGGGTTAACCTGAACTGATTGTGACTGGGTGGGGTTAACCTGAACTGATTGTGACTGGGTGGGGTTAACCTGAACTGATTGTGACTGGGTGGGGTTAGTCTGAACTGATTGTGACTGGGTGGGGTTAACCTGAACTGATTGTGACTGGGTGGGGTTAGTCTGAACTGATTGTGACTGGATGGGGTTAGTCTGAACTGATTGTGACTGGATGGGGTTAGTCTGAACTGATTGTGACTGGGTGGGGTTAACCTGAACTGATTGTGACTGGGTGGGGTTAGTCTGAACTGATTGTGACTGGATGGGGTTAGTCTGAACTGATTGTGACTGGATGGGGTTAACCTGAACTGATTGTGACTGGGTGGGGTTAACCTGAACTGATTGTGACTGGGTGGGGTTAGTCTGAACTGATTGTGACTGGGTGGGGTTAACCTGAACTGATTGTGACTGGGTGGGGTTAACCTGAACTGATTGTGACTGGGTGGGGTTAGTCTGAACTGATTGTGACTGGGTGGGGTTAACCTGAACTGATTGTGACTGGGTGGGGTTAGTCTGAACTGATTGTGACTGGGTGGGGTTAGTCTGAACTGATTGTGACTGGGTGGGGTTAGTCTGAACTGATTGTGACTGGGTGGGGTTAGTCTGAACTGATTGTGACTGGGTGGGGTTAGTCTGAACTGATTGTGACTGGGTGGGGTTAGTCTGAACTGATTGTGACTGGGTGGGGTTAGTCTGAACTGATTGTGACTGGGTGGGGTTAGTCTGAACTGATTGTGACTGGGTGGGGTTAGTCTGAACTGATTGTGACTGGGTGGGGTTAGTCTGAACTGATTGTGACTGGGTGGGGTTAGTCTGAACTGATTGTGACTGGGTGGGGTTAGTCTGAACTGATTGTGACTGGGTGGGGTTAGTCTGAACTGATTGTGACTGGGTGGGGTTAACCTGAACTGATTGTGACTGGGTGGGGTTAACCTGAACTGATTGTGACTGGGTGGGCTTAGTCTGAACTGATTGTGACTGGATGGGGTTAGTCTGAACTGATTGTGACTGGGTGGGGTTGACTGGGTGGGGTTAGTCTGAACTGATTGTGACTGGATGGGGTTAACTCTTCCATTTCCTTTTTGGAGTTGTTATTAATGACCAGCGTGCCAAACGAATCTCATCGCAATCACAAGTAGGCTAGCCTTGGGCTGTATCCCAAATACCACCCTATTTCTTATAACTTGCTCTACTTTTGAGACTGTGTGGGTGTAGGGAATAGGGTGTCATTTGGGGACAAAGCCTAGCAGTCAGTTTAACCCTTCCCCTTGCTCATAATTGGGACCAATGATGTCACTTTACTGATGTGTCTTTCACATGGAATGGGTTTAATGTGGACATGACTATGGGTTTTTAGCAGTGGAAAACATGTCTTTCACATGGAATGGGTTTAATGTGGACATGACTATGGGTTTTTAGCAGTGGAAAACATGTCTTTCACATGGAATGGGTTTAATGTGGACATGACTATGGGTTTTCATCAGTGGAAAACATGTCTTTCACATGGAATGGGTTTAATGTGGACATGAGGAGGGGCTTTACGGTGGAAAGCAATACATGAATATACTAGCTAGAGGATTTGACCATTGACTTCTCTCACTTCATTAAAATGAACGGGCTGCGTCCTACATGGGAGCATATGCTGTGTACTGCACTGCTTTTGACCATAAGGCTCTGGTTAAAAGTAGTGCACTATAAAGGGGAATAGTACAGTATGCCATTTGGAAGGGGGAAATCTGTTTTCTCGGGCCCGCTGCTAACTCAATTTGTACGATCAAACAAAACCAGGTTCCTCTGTGTAATCAGTTTGAAGTAATTTATCTCTATTTGCTGTCGCCAGAATATATTCCCAGTGAGAGTACGGTTTGGACTGTTAGGTGTAATATCAGTCATTTGATTCAGTGCCCTATTCAATGGTGCAATCACAGGGATACATCCCAAATGGCACCCTATTCCCTATGTAGTGCACTACTTTAGACCAGGGCCATGTTCCCTATATAGTGCACTACCTTTGGTCAGGGCCCATAGATAGTGCGCTACTTTTGGCCACAGCCCTATGGGGCCATACATAGAGCATAGGGTGCCAACATCAGGTGTCCTTGGGATGTGCCTCACCTTGTTTCTGGGCTCTTCCTGTTTATTGGTATTGTTGTGTGCAGACTAGTGTGAAATGAAGCACTGACCCTCTCAATCTCTCCACAGTTTAACATACAAATAGTATGTATGTTAATTTGTTGTTGTTGCGGGGTGCCGTATGTAATCAGTCTACCTCAATTTCTCCCTAAACCTCTCTCTCTCTCTCTCTCTCTGTCTCTCTCTGTCTCTCTCTCTGTCTCTCTCTCTCTCTCTCTCTCTCTCTCTCTCTCTCTCTCTCTCTCTCTCTCTCTTCTCTGTCTCTCTCTCTCTCTCTCTCTCTCTCTCTCTCTCTCTCTCTGTCTCTCTCTCTCTCTCTCTCTCTCTGTCTCTCTCTCTCTCTCTCTGTCTCTCTCTATCTCTGTCTCTCTCTCTGTCTCTCTCTCTCTCTCTCTCTGTCTCTCTCTCTCTCCCCCCTCCCTCCCCTTCTTCCCCATTGCTTTCCCACTCTACCTCCCCACTGCCTCTATCCCATTCTCCCCCTTGCAACCTCTTCATCTCTCTATCCCCACACTCCCTCACCCTCTTTCTAACTCCCTTTCTCCCTCTCCCCCTCTATCCCTCTCCCTTATTCCCCTCCTCTATCCCTCTCCCTTATTCCCCCTCTATCCCTCTCCCTTATTCCCCTCCTCTATCCCTCTCCCTTATCCCCCTCCTCTATCCCTCTCCCTTATTCCCCCTCTATCCCTCTCCCGTATTCCCCCTCTATCCCTCTCCCGTATTCCCCCTCTATCCCTCTCCCTTATTCCCCCTCTATCCCTCTCCCTTATTCCCCCTCTATCCCTCTCCCTTATCCCCCTCTATCCCTCTCCCTTATTCCTCCTCTATCCCTCTCCCTTATTCCCCTCCTCTATCCCTCTCCCTTATTCCCCCTCTATCCCTCTCCCTTATTCCCCTCCTCTATCCCTCTCCCTTATCCCCCTCCTCTATCCCTCTCCCTTATTCCCCCTCTATCCCTCTCCCGTATTCCCCCTCTATCCCTCTCCCTTATTCCCCTCCTCTATCCCTCTCCCTTATTCCCCCTCTATCCCTCTCCCTTATCCCCCTCTATCCCTCTCCCTTATTCCCCTCCTCTATCCCTCTCCCTTATTCCCCTCCTCTATCCCTCTCCCTTATTCCCCTCCTCTATCCCTCTCCCGTATTCCCCCTCTATCCCTCTCCCTTATTCCCCTCCTCTATCCCTCTCCCTTATTCCCCCTCTATCCCTCTCCCGTATTCCCCTCCTCTATCCCTCTCCCTTATTCCCCTCCTCTATCCCTCTCCCTTATTCCCCTCCTCTATCCCTCTCCCTTATTCCCCTCCTCTATCCCTCTCCCTTATCCCCCTCTATCCCTCTCCCTTATTCCCCCTCTATCCCTCTCCCTTATTCCCCCTCTATCCCTCTCCCTTATTCCCCTCCTCTATCCCTCTCCCTTATTCCCCTCCTCTATCCCTCTCCCGTATTCCCCCTCTATCCCTCTCCCTTATCCCCCTCTATCCCTCTCCCTTATTCCTCCTCTATCCCTCTCCCTTATTCCCACTCTATCCCTCTCCCTTATTCCCCCTCTATCCCTCTCCCTTATTCCCCTCCTCCATCCCTCTCACTTATTCCCCCTCTATCCCTCTCCCTTATTCCCCCTCAATCCCTCTCCCTTATTCGCCTCCTCTATCCCTCTCCCTTATTCCCCTCCTCTATCCCTCTCCCGTATTCCCCCTCTATCCCTCTCCCTTATTCCCCTCCTCTATCCCTCTCCCTTATTCCCCCTCTATCCCTCTCCCTTATTCTCCTCCTCTATCCCTCTCCCTTATTCCCCCTCTATCCCTCTCCCTTATTCGCCTCCTCTATCCCTCTCCCTTATTCCCCTCCTCTATCCCTCTCCCTTATTCCCCCTCTATCCCTCTCCCTTATCCCCCTCTATCCCTCTCCCTTATTCCCCTCCTCTATCCCTCTCCCTTATCCCCCTCTATCCCTCTCCCTTATCCCCCTCTATCCCTCTCCCTTATTCCCCTCCTCTATCCCTCTCCCTTATTCCTCCTTTATTTACTATTCCTCTGTTCCCCATGCAGTGTGATGGTTTACCCATTAAATAGTTTGGAGCATATATAGTCTGTCTTCCTCTGGTCCCTACAGTGTGATCCTATATAGTCTGTCTTCCTCTGGTCCCTACAGTGTGATCCTATATAGTCTGTCTTCCTCTGGTCCCTACAGTGTGATCCTATATAGTCTGTCTTCCTCTGGTCCCTACAGTGTGATCCTATATAGTCTGTCTTCCTCTGGTCCCTACAGTGTGATCCTATATAGTCTGTCTTCCTCTGGTCCCTACAGTGTGATCCTATATAGTCTGTCTTCCTCTGGTCCCTACAGTGTGATCCTATATAGTCTGTCTTCCTCTGGTCCCTACAGTGTGATCCTATATAGTCTGTCTTCCTCTGGTCCCTACAGTGTGATCCAGGTGAAGCCACCAAGCTGCTGTATGACCTGCTGTACACTGAGCCCATCAAGATTGTCCTGATGCCCGGCTGCAGCTCTGTGTCCACTCTGGTGGCGGAGGCTGCTCGCATGTGGAACCTCATAGTGGTGAGTGTGGCTCTACTGTCTGTCTGTCTGTCTGTCTGTCTGTCTGTCTGTCTGTCTGTCTGTCTGTCTGTCTGTCTGTCTGTCTGTCTGTCTGTCTGTCTGTCTGTCTGTCTGTCTGTCTGTCTGTCTGTCTGTCTGTCTGTCTGTCTGTCTATCTGTCTGTCTGTCCTGCCGTCTGTTGTATTTGAACCGTTTCCCAAAACTGATGTAATCTGTGTCTGTTTGTCTGCATCTCCTTATTAACACAATTTCCTCAACCCAACCTGATTTTTGGGGGAATTGTCTACATTTCAGGATAAGACATTTCAACAACACTTGAAGTATTTCAATATACTAGAGTGAGGTTGAATCAGAGTCATAGCTAGCAGATTATTGGTGTCTAGTGGAAGGTCCATTTAGCTGAGGGAGGGAAGTAGTCCAAGGACTCTGAACTAGAGAGAGAGAGAGAGATATTCTAGCTCGATTTAATATAATGGGACATGGCTGAGGGATATTCTAGCAGGATCTAATATACCGGGACATGGCTGAGGGATATTCTAGCAGGATGTAATATACTGGGACATGGCTGAGGGATATCCTAGCAGGATCTAATATACTGGGACATGGCTGAGGGATATTCTAGCAGGATGTAATATACTGGGACATGGCTGAGGGATATTCGAGCAGAATGTAATATACTGGGACATGGCTGAGGGATATCCTAGCAGGATCTAATATAATGGAACATGGCTGAGGGATATTCTAGCAGGATCTAATATACCGGGACATGGCTGAGGGATATTCTAGCAGGATGTAATATACTGGGACATGGCTGAGGGATATTCTAGCAGGATGTAATATACTGGGACATGGCTGAGGGATATTCTAGCAGGTTGTAATATACTGGGACATGGCTGTGGGGTATTCTAGCAGGATCTAATATACTGGGACATGGCTGAGGGATATTCGAGCAGAATGTAATATACTGGGACATGGCTGAGGGATATCCTAGCAGGATCTAATATAATGGAACATGGCTGAGGGATATTCTAGCAGGATCTAATATACCGGGACATGGCTGAGGGATATTCTAGCAGGATGTAATATACTGGGACATGGCTGAGGGATATTCTAGCAGGATCAAATATAATGGGACATGGCTGAGGGATTTTCTAGCAGGATCAAATATAATGGGACATGGCTGAGGGATATTCTAGCAGGATCTAATATACTGGGTCATGGCTGAGGAATATTCTAGCAGGATCTAATATAATGGGACACGGCTGAGGGATCTTCTAGCAGGATCTAATATACTGGGATATGGCTGAGGGATATTCTAGCAGGATGTAATATACTGGGACATGGCTGAGGGATATTCTAGCAGGATCTAATATACTGGGACATGGCTGAGGGATATTCTAGCAGGATCTAATTTACTGGGACATGGCTGAGGAATATTCTAGCAAGATGTAATATACTGGGACATGGCTGAGGGATATTCTAGCAGGATCTAATATAATGGGACATGGCTGAGGGATATTCTAGCAGGATCTAATATAATGGGACATGGCTGAGGGATATTCTAGCAGGATCTAATATAATGGGACATGGCTGAGGGATATTCTAGCAGGATCTAAGATAATGGGACATGGCTGAGGGATATTCTAGCAGGATCTAATATAATGGGACATGGCTGAGGGATATTCTAGCAGGATCTAAGATAATGGGACATGGCTGAGGGATATTCTAGCAGGATCTAATATAATGGGACATGGCTAAGGGATATTCTAGCAAGATCTAATATACTGGGACATGGCTGAGGAATATTCTAGCAAGGATCTAATATACTGGGACATGGCTGAGGGATATTCTAGCAAGGATCTAATATACTGGGACATGGCTGAGGGATTTTCTAGCAGAATGTAATATACTGGGACATGGCTGAGGGATATTCTAGCAGGATCTAATATACTGGGACATGGCTGAGGGATATTCTAGCAAGGATCTAATATACTGGGACATGGCTGAGGGATTTTCTAGCAGAATGTAATATACTGGGACATGGCTGAGGGATATTCTAGCAGGATCTAATATACTGGGACATGGCTGAGGGATATTCTAGCAAGGATCTAATTTACTGGGACATGGCTGAGGGATATTCTAGCAAGGATCTAATTTACTGGGACATGGCTGAGGGATATTCTAGCAAGGATCTAATTTACTGGGACATGGCTGAGGGATATTCTAGCAAGGATCTAATTTACTGGGACATGGCTGAGGGATATTCTAGCAAGGATCTAATATACTGGGACATGGCTGAGGGATATTCTAGCAAGGATCTAATATACTGGGACATGGCTGAGGGATATTCTAGCAAGGATCTAATATACTGCGACGTGGCTGAGGGATATTCTAGCAAGGATCTAATATACTGGGACATGGCTGAGGGATATTCTAGCAAGGATCTAATATACTGGGACATGGCTGAGGGATATTCTAGCAAGGATCTAATATACTGGGACATGGCTGAGGGATATTCTAGCAAGGATCTAATATACTGGGACATGGCTGAGGGATATTCTAGCAGGGATCTAATATACTGGGACATGGCTGAGGGATATTCTAGCAGGATGTAATATAATGGGACATGGCTGAGGGATGTTCTAGCAAGGATCTAATATACTGGGACATGGCTGAGGGATATTCTAGCAAGGATCTAATATACTGGGACATGGCTGAGGGATATTCTAGCAAGGATCTAATATACTGGGACATGGCTGAGGGATATTCTAGCAGGATGTAATATAATGGGACATGGCTGAGGGATGTTCTAGCAAGGATCTAATATACTGGGACATGGCTGAGGGATATTCTAGCAAGGATCTAATATACTGGGACATGGCTGAGGGATATTCTAGCAAGGATCTAATATACTGGGACATGGCTGAGGGATATTCTAGCAAGGATCTAATATACTGGACATGGCTGAGGGATATTCTAGCAAGGATCTAATTTACTGGGACATGGCTGAGGGATATTCTAGCAAGGATCTAATATACTGGGACATGGCTGAGGGATATTCTAGCAAGGATCTAATATACTGGGACATGGCTGAGGGATATTCTAGCAAGGATCTAATATACTGGGGCATGGCTGAGGGATATTCTAGCAAGGATCTAATATACTGGGACATGGCTGAGGGATATCCTAGCAAGGATCTAATATACTGGGACATGGCTGAGGGATATTCTAGCAAGGATCTAATATACTGGGACATGGCTGAGGGATATTGTAGCAGGATCTAATATACTGGGACATGGCTGAGGGATATTCTAGCAGGATGTAATGTAATGGGACATGGCTGAGGGATATTCTAGCAAGGATCTAATATACTGGGACATGGCTGAGGGATATTCTAGCAGGGATCTAATATACTGGGACATGGCTGAGGGATATTCTAGCAAGGATCTAATATACTGGGACATGGCTGAGTGATATTCTAGGAAGGATCTAATATACTGGGACATGGCTGAGGGATATTCTAGGAAGGATCTAATATACTGGGACATGGCTGAGGGATATTCTAGGAAGGATCTAATATACTGGGACATGGCTGAGGGATATTCTAGGAAGGATCTAATATACTGGGACATGGCTGAGGGATATTCTAGGAAGGATCTAATATACTGGGACATGGCTGAGGGATATTCTAGGAAGGATCTAATATACTGGGACATGGCTGAGGGATATTCTAGCAAGGATCTAATATACTGGGACATGGCTGAGGGATATTCTAGGAAGGATCTAATATACTGGGACATGGCTGAGGGATATTCTAGGAAGGATCTAATATACTGGGACATGGCTGAGGGATATTCTAGGAAGGATCTAATATACTGGGACATGGCTGAGGGATATTCTAGGAAGGATCTAATATACTGGGACATGGCTGAGGGATATTCTAGGAAGGATCTAATATACTGGGACATGGCTGAGGGATATTCTAGGAAGGATCTAATATACTGGGACATGGCTGAGGGATATTCTAGGAAGGATCTAATATACTGGGACATGGCTGAGGGATATTCTAGGAAGGATCTAATATACTGGGACATGGCTGAGGGATATTCTAGGAAGGATCTAATATACTGGGACATGGCTGAGGGATATTCTAGGAAGGATCTAATATACTGGGACATGGCTGAGGGATATTCTAGGAAGGATCTAATATACTGGGACATGGCTGAGGGATATTCTAGCAAGGATCTAATATACTGGGACATGGCTGAGGGATATTCTAGGAAGGATCTAATATACTGGGACATGGCTGAGGGATATTCTAGGAAGGATCTAATATACTGGGACATGGCTGAGGGATATTCTAGGAAGGATCTAATATACTGGGACATGGCTGAGGGATATTCTAGGAAGGATCTAATATACTGGGACATGGCTGAGGGATATTCTAGGAAGGATCTAATATACTGGGACATGGCTGAGGGATATTCTAGGAAGGATCTAATATACTGGGACATGGCTGAGGGATATTCTAGGAAGGATCTAATATACTGGGACATGGCTGAGGGATATTCTAGGAAGGATCTAATATACTGGGACATGGCTGAGGGATATTCTAGGAAGGATCTAATATACTGGGACATGGCTGAGTGATATTCTAGGAAGGATCTAATATACTGGGACATGGCTGAGGGATATTCTAGGAAGGATCTAATATACTGGGACATGGCTGAGGGATATTCTAGGAAGGATCTAATATACTGGGACATGGCTGAGGGATATTCTAGGAAGGATCTAATATACTGGGACATGGCTGAGGGATATTCTAGGAAGGATCTAATATACTGGGACATGGCTGAGGGATATTCTAGGAAGGAACTCTCTTTCTTATTTTTCTGCCTCCTTTTCTTGTTTTGCCTGCTTCTTCTTCTTTGGTTTATTGTTCTTCAATTTATTTCTGCTGTGGTTTCTTCTTGGTCTTCTTCTTATTTTCTCTTCATCATCTTTAATTTTCTCTCTTCATTCTATCTTTGTACCTCAGACATAATGAGGACACCCTAACACTATTTTCTTTCTCCTTTCCTCCTCTCCTCTCTCCTCAGTTATCCTATGGTTCCAGTTCTCCAGCTCTCTCCAACCGTCAGCGCTTCCCGACGTTCTTCCGTACCCATCCGTCTGCCACCCTCCACAACCCCACCAGGGTTCAGCTCTTTCAGAAGTGGAAATGGACTAAGATCGCCACCATCCAGCAGACTACGGAAGTCTTCACCTCAGTGAGTGACAGGCCTCTTTTAAAAAATATATTTTGTATTTTTTTTTATTGTTTTATGGACAGTGATAGTCTGAATGTAGAGGGGAGACAGATACAGAGGAAGACCGAGAGGAAGAGTTGAGACAGGATTCAGACCCACCTCGCCATGGGTATCTGTGGTTTGTGGGACACCAAGCCCCTTTCTCACTAAGGTGTTGTAGACTCAAGTTTTATTGTCTGTTTGTTCACTTTCATCATTTATACTATTGGTTAAAGACATGCAGACTCCAGAAAAAAAAAAACAGAGTGATTCTCATTTCTAATTTCCTTTCCATCTTATCACACTCTTCATCACACCTCTTCTCACTTTCTCTGTACCTTCTGTCTATCAGTTGTCTCCTCTTCCTGTCTTTTACCCCTTGCTTCTTGGCAACATCGTCATGATCCAGCCTGTCCTCCTCCTCTCCTCCTCGCCTCCTCCTCCTTTCCCCATCTTCTCCTCCTTCTCTCCCCCTCCTCTCCTCTCCCCCTCCTCTTCTCCCCCTCCTCTCCTCCTTCTCCTCCTCTCCCCTTCTCCTTTCTCCATCCTCTTCTCCTCTCCTCTCCCCCTCTTTTCCTCCTCCTCTCTCTCTCCCACTCCTCTATCCCTCTCCCCCTTACTTTCAACTATCTCTCTCTCTGTCTCTCCCCCCTTCCCATCTCTCTGTCTCTTTCTCTCCCTTCCTCTCACCATCTCTCTGTCTGTGTGTTTGTTTGTTCCGTCAAAACATGTTGTAAAGAAAATAATAAACAAAGCTTCAATTGCATTTGAATCAAGTGCCTGCCCTGTTTTAATGTTTAACCTCTCTGTCAGACGCTGGATGATCTAGAGGCGAGGACCAAAGAGGCCCGGATAGAGATCAGCGTTCGCCAGAGCTTCCTCACCGACCCCGCCCCAGCTGTCAAGAATCTCAAGGTGCCTTGTTCACTTCCTGTCTCCCTCACCTCTCCCTCCCTCCATCCATCTCTCTCTCTCTCTCTCTCTCTCTCTCTCTGTCTCTCTCACCTCCCTTCCTTCCACCCTCCCGCTCCCTCTCTCCCTGGTTTATCCCCGATGCTGCCTTGGTAACTGCCAGGTGATTGAACACATGAAATCAGTCTCATCTGAGCTTGGTAAACAAACCCCAGAGAGACTCTCACACATGCTAGTGATGCATGACTCATATCCCGCATTCTCTGCGGTTATATTCGCGGTTTAGGGCCAAGAAATATTGTTTTTAATGAAGCGCGGGTAGGTGGCGGGCGGGTTGAATAAAGACAACAAAATACCATAGACTGTGAAATGGAGAGTTGAAAATAAAGAGAAGGGAGGGCCAGAATAGTCATGTATGTAAAAGATTTGTTGAAGTGGTAAAATAGGATGATATCAGCCGTATATGTTATTGTGAGGCGCTATAGAAATTCGACCTTCCCAAGCCTATGGCACGTCAAAGGGAACTGTAGCCTACTGTTTAGATGGGTGAAATGGAAACTAAAATCTGGACACTGACTGTAGGTCTATAACCTCTCACGTAGCCTTAATATTAACTCCTGCAGAATTAAACATTTCTTGCAGTAAAATGATACACTAAATGTAGTCTAAATTGGATCTTGTGAGAATGACGCATCCGTCTGTAGAGGTGTTATCTTTATCAGCATCATAAAAGCTGATAGTATTTCAACCACGGAAAATATGCTTCCAAGCCGAACTGAAATCTTATCAGAAACATGTTGGTTCTTTTTCACAGCTTGTATATTTCCTCACAACCGTCATTTGGCACCAAAAATATTTCCTGTTGTTTTTTCTGTGGCTTATTTTTTTTCTTCTCATTTTTCTCCCCGGTATGTTAACATCTTTGCTTCGCAAAAGAAGCAGATGACAGAGAAAACTTTACCGATGTCAACTGTAGTGAAGCATTCATTCTATCGATTTATGACATTATTCTGGTGAGCAACGGTTTATTTAGGCTTCTAGGGCAACATCACGATGACAGAAATCATTGTCACTGTCTCTGACTGTAGTCTACAGAGCAGTTTCTATATTACCAGGTTACAGTCAGGTGAAGGCCTCAGATGCTCACCTTATCGCATGTAGTCGGGTGGTTGTGGATGGGTTATTAACAATGGGTTGACCACTCTCTACCCCCCGTCCACCTCTCTGTTCCCCACCCCTCCCTCCCTCTCTCCCTCCCTCCTCCACCTCAACGTTCCCCATCCGTTCTCCCTCATCCTCCCCTCCCTCTCTCCCTTCTCCACCTCAACGTTCCCCATCCATTCTCCCTCATCCTCCCCTCCCTCTCTCCCTCCCTCCTCCACCTCAACGTTCCCCATCCGTTCTCCCTCATCCTCCCCTCCCTCTCTCCCTCCCTCCTTCACCTCAACGTTCCCCATCCGTTCTCCCTCATCCTCCCCTCCCTCTCTCCCTCCCTCCTCCACCTCAACGTTCCCCATCCGTTCTCCCTCATCCTCCCCTCCCTCTCTCCCTCCCTCCTTCACCTCAACGTTCCCCATCCGTTCTCCCTCATCCTCCCCTCCCTCTCTCCCTCCCTCCTCCACCTCAACGTTCCCCATCCGTTCTCCCTCATCCTCCCCTCCCTCTCTCCCTCCCTCCTTCACCTCAACGTTCCCCATCCGTTCTCCCTCATCCTCCCCTCCCTCTCTCCCTCCCTCCTCCACCTCAACGTTCCCCATCCGTTCTCCCTCATCCTCCCCTCCCTCGTTCCTTCTCTCCTCCACCTCAACGTTCCCCATCCGTTCTCCCTCATCCTCCCCTCCCTCGTTCCTTCTCTCCTCCACCTCAACGTTCCCCATCCGTTCTCCCTCATCCTCCCCTCCCTCGTTCCTTCTCTCCTCCACCTCAACGTTCCCCATCCGTTCTCCCTCATCCTCCCCTCCCTCTCTCCCTCCCTCCTCCACCTCAACGTTCCCCATCCGTTCTCCCTCATCCTCCCCTCCCTCTCTCCCTCCCTCCTCCACCTCAACGTTCCCCATCCGTTCTCCCTCATCCTCCCCTCCCTCTCTCCCTCCCTCCTCCACCTCAACGTTCCCCGTCCGTTCTCCCTCATCCTCCCCTCCCTCTCTCCCTCCCTCCTCCACCTCAACGTTCCCCGTCCGTTCTCCCTCATCCTCCCCTCCCTCTCTCCCTCCCTCCTCCACCTCAACGTTCCCCGTCCGTTCTCCCTCATCCTCCCCTCCCTCTCTCCCTCCCTCCTCCACCTCAACGTTCCCCATCCGTTCTCCCTCATCCTCCCCTCCCTCTCTCCCTCCCTCCTCCACCTCAACGTTCCCCATCCGTTCTCCCTCATCCTCCCCTCCCTCTCTCCCTCCCTCCTCCACCTCAACGTTCCCCATCCGTTCTCCCTCATCCTCCCCTCCCTCTCTCCCTCCCTCCTTCACCTCAACGTTCCCCATCCGTTCTCCCTCATCCTCCCCTCCCTCTCTCCCTCCCTCCTTCACCTCAACGTTCCCCATCCGTTCTCCCTCATCCTCCCCTCCCTCTCTCCCTCCCTCCTCCACCTCAACGTTCCCCATCCGTTCTCCCTCATCCTCCCCTCCCTCTCTCCCTCCCTCCTCCACCTCAACGTTCCCCATCCGTTCTCCCTCATCCTCCCCTCCCTCTCTCCCTCCCTCCTCCACCTCAACGTTCCCCATCCGTTCTCCCTCATCCTCCCCTCCCTCTCTCCCTCCCTCCTTCACCTCAACGTTCCCCATCCGTTCTCCCTCATCCTCCCCTCCCTCTCTCCCTCCCTCCTTCACCTCAACGTTCCCCATCCGTTCTCCCTCATCCTCCCCTCCCTCTCTCCCTCCCTCCTTCACCTCAACGTTCCCCATCCGTTCTCCCTCATCCTCCCCTCCCTCTCTCCCTCCCTCCTCCACCTCAACGTTCCCCATCCGTTCTCCCTCATCCTCCCCTCCCTCTCTCCCTCCCTCCTTCACCTCAACGTTCCCCATCCGTTCTCCCTCATCCTCCCCTCCCTCTCTCCCTCCCTCCTCCACCTCAACGTTCCCCATCCGTTCTCCCTCATCCACCCCTCCCTCGTTCCTTCTCTCCTCCACCTCAACGTTCCCCATCCGTTCTCCCTCATCCTCCCCTCCCTCGTTCCTTCTCTCCTCCACCTCAACGTTCCCCATCCGTTCTCCCTCATCCTCCCCTCCCTCTCTCCCTCCCTCCTCCACCTCAACGTTCCCCATCCGTTCTCCCTCATCCTCCCCTCCCTCTCTCCCTCCCTCCTCCACCTCAACGTTCCCCATCCGTTCTCCCTCATCCTCCCCTCCCTCGTTCCTTCTCTCCTCCTACGGTGTCAGCTTGGCTTTCTTCCTGACTGGCGCCTACTTCTATGTAACTTTTCATGTCGTGCCGGCCTAGGAACTATGGTAACAAGCATAGGAACCATGGTAACATGCCTAGGAACCATGGTAACATGCCTAGGAACCATGGTAACAAGCCTAGGAACTATGGTAACAAGCATAGGAACCATGGTAACATGCCTAGGAACCATGGTAACATGCCTAGGAACCATGGTAACAAGCCTAGGAACTATGGTAACAAGCCTAGGAACTATGGTAACAAGCCTAGGAACCATGGTAACAAGCCTAGGAACTATGATAACAAGCCAAGGAAACATGGTAACAAGCCTATGAACCATGGTAATAAGCCCAGGAACCATGGTAACAAGCCCAGGAACCGTTGTAACAAGCCTAAAAACCATGGTAACAAGCCTAGGAACCATGGTAACAAGCCTAAGAACCATGGTAACAAGCCTATGAACCATGGTAACAAGCCCAGGAACCATGGTAACAAGCCTGGGAACCATTGTAACAAGCCTAAAAACCATGGTAACAAGCCTAGGAACCACGGTAACAAGCCTAAGAACCATGGTAACAAGCCTAGGAACCATGGTAACAAGCCTAGGTTTTTGTGTGACATTAATCGGCCATCGCTGTAGGAACCATGGTAACAACATGAATTTATCACACCAGAGGGGAAGATGAATTGTGCTGCGCAATGCGTTGCGTTTTGTGTATTGTGAGGAGATGTGTGTTGAGTGTCGTGGAAATTCATACTGAGAGAGACTTGGTCATTTCTTTATTTCTTTACAATCATCTTTATTTAATATCGATTAATTATAGCAATAATGAAGCTGGTCAACCCAACACTCTTGACCGTTGAGCCGAACAGCAGCCTAACCTTTACAGAAAATGCTGTTTCTTATATATAGCTTACGCACAAAAAACCTGCTTAGTCATGGCTGGTTCCACCCCTCCCCACAAGCCATCCTGAGTTCATCCTGCGGTTATCTGCACCCGGTGTTGTTTCAACCCCACCCCGGCTTAGTCTTCCAGATGCCAGGATGATGTTGAGACAATGATGGATTACGTTCTACCCCTCCCGGCTGTCAATTCAATTCCAATTCAAGGGGCTTTATTGGCATGGGAAACATATGTTAACATTGCCAAAGCAAGTGAGGTAGTTAATATACAAAAGTGAAATAAACAATAAAAATGAACAGTAAACATTACTGTCTCTATCTCAGTTACACAGCCACCACGTCTTATCTCTGGAACACGGTCTTGAGGTTTTATCACCAAGTCAACAGTCAGCCAAGCCTCAGACACGGCTGAGAGTTCTCATCAAAGCTGTTCGATGCAGAAACAGTGTTATAAAATCATCTTGTAGTTTTGCTCTCACAGGAGCCTGTGTGTGTGTGTGTGTGTGTGTGTGTGTGTGTGTGTGTGTGTGTGTGTGTGTGTGTGTGTGTGTGTGTGTGTGTGTGTGTGTGTGTGTGTGTGTGT
>NC_138317.1:40457500-40487500 GCF_965601325.2 Salmo salar
AGGAGCCAGTCCCTCTCTAGTGTATGAACCTCTTTAATTCATACTGCCGTGTCTGGAGAGGAGAGGAGCCAGTCCCTCTCTAGTGTATGAACCTCTTTAATTCATACTGCCGTGTCTGGAGAGGAGAGGAGCCAGTCCCTCTCTAGTGTATGAACCTCTTTAATTCATACTGCCGTGTCTGGAGAGGAGAGGAGCCAGTCCCTCTCTAGTGTATGACCCTCTTTAATTCATACTGCCGTGTCTGGAGAGGAGAGGAGCCAGTCCCTCTCTAGTGTATGACCCTCTTTAATTCATACTGCCGTGTCTGGAGAGGAGAGGAGCCGGTCCCTCTCTAGTGTAGCGACCCTCTTTAATTCATACTGCCGTGTCTGGAGAGGAGAGGAGCCAGTCCCTATCTAGTGTATGAACCTCTTTAATTCATACTGCCGTGTCTGGAGAGGAGAGTTGCTTCAGGAAGCTCTTCAAATGTATTATTATCCATCTACTTTGAAGATGTACCTCGTAGAAGAAAAGCTTTGTGCTCAAAGAGAAGAGTTTTCAAGCGCAGCAAACCGTTTCTCTCTCTTTTGAATCCCCGACTCTGAATTAACATCATTGGCCTGTAGAGTAGCTTGGAGAAAATATAAATACTGAAGAAGTAATACACTTTTGTTAATGTTCATTGTTCATTGTTCATGCTACACTGGGGCAGCGCTGTCTGGAGGGGCTGAAGAGGCAGAGAGGGAGAGAGACAGTAGTGTGTTGAGTCCCAAATGTCACCCTTTTACCTATGGGTCCTGGTCAAAAGTAGTGCACTATGTAGAGGATTAGGGGTCCAGTTGGGAAGCAGCCTAGAGAGTCGTCTCTTATTGATCAAAGCCCAGTTTGTTGACGAGGCTGCTGTTGTCGTGGCGATGGTTCTCCAGGGCCGCGGCTTTCACAGATCCGGCTGCTTGATGCAGCCCGGCGCCAAGGTAGGGGTCAAGGTAGAGACCAAGGTAGGGGAGAAGGTAGGGGACAAGGTAGGGACCAAGGTAGGGTACAAGATAGGGGCAAGGTAGGGTCCAAGGTAGGGACCAATGTAGGGGACAAGGTAGGGACCAAGGTAGGGGAAAAGGTAGGGTACACGGTAGGGGACAAGGTAGGCGCCAAGGTAGGGGTGGGAGTGCAAGGCATGTCTATAAAGCGTGATCTCATAAAAACTACAGACGAAGTTAAATGTTTGTTCAAGACAGTAAAACATACTAAGGTGACACGTGTGTGTGTGTGTGTGTGTGTGTGTGTGTGTGTGTGTGTGTGTGTTGGATAAGGGATGTGAACACACACACACAAGCCCTCAACAAACACAAAGCCCTCAAGAGTTTCTTCTTAACAGCATTTGCCAGATCACACAGCCTCCCCTCCTGATGCCAGATCACACAGCCTCCCCTCCTGATGCCAGATCACACAGCCTCCCCTCCTGATGCCAGATCACACAGCCTCCCCTCCTGATGCCAGGTCACCCAGCCTCCCCTCCTGATGCCAGATCACACAGCCTCCCCTCCTGATGCCAGATCACACAGCCTCCCCTCCTGATGCCAGATCACACAGCCTCCCCTCCTGATGCCAGATCACACAGCCTCCCCTCCTGATGCCAGGTCACCCAGCCTCCCCTCCTGGTGCCAGGTCACCCAGCCTCCCCTCCTGATGCCAGATCACACAGCCTCCCCTCCTGATGCCAGATCACACAGCCTCCCCTCCTGATGCCAGGTCACCCAGCCTCCCCTCCTGGTGCCAGGTCACCCAGCCTCCCCTCCTGATGCCAGATCACCCAGCCTCCCCTCCTGATGCCAGATCACACAGCCTCCCCTCAGAGGCTAAGTAATAGCTGACTTCATTCTAGGGCTGCATCCCAAATGGCAGCCTATTCCCTATATGGGCCCTGGTCAAAAGCAGTGTACTACATAGGGAATAGGGTGCCAATATCTCTCTCATCATCACTCAATGCCTAGGTTTACCTCCACTGTATTCACATCCTACCATACCTTTGTCTGGACATTATACCTTGAAGCTATTTTATCACCCCCAGAAACCTGCTCCTTTTACTATCTGTTCCGGACGTCCTAGATGACCAATTCTCATAGCTTTTAGCTGTACCCTTATCCTGCTCCTCCTCTGTTCCTCTGGTGATGTAGAGGTGAATCCAGGCCCTGCAGTGCCTAGCTCCACTCCTATTCCCCAGGCGCTCTCTTTTGATGAGTTCTGTAACCGTAATAACTTTGGTTTCATGCATGTTAACATTAGAAGCCTCCTCCCTAAGTTTGTTTTATTCACTGCTTTAGCACACTCTGCCAACCCAGATGTCCTAGCCGTGTCTGAATCCTGGCTTAGGAAGTCCACCAAAATCTCTGAATTCTTCATCCCTAACTACAACATTTTCAGACAAGATAGAACGGCCAAAGGGGGCGGTGTTGCAATCTACTGCAGAGATAGCCTGCAGAGTTCTGTCCTACTATCCAGGTCTGTACCCAAACAATTTGAACTTCTACTTTTAAAAATCCACCTCTCTAAAAACAAGTCTCTCACCGTTGCCGCCTGCTATAGACCACCCTCTGCCCCCAGCTGTGCTCTGGACACCATATGTGAACTGATTGCCCCCCATCTATCTTCAGAGCTCGTGCTGCTAGGTGACCTAAACTGGGACATGCTTAACACCCCAGCCATCCTACAATCTAAGCTTGATGCCCTCAATCTCACACAAATTATCAATTAACCTACCAGGTACTACCCCAAAGCCGTAAACACGGGCACCCTCATAGATATCATCCTAACCAACTTGCCCTCTAAATACACCTCTGCTGTTTTCAACCAAGATCTCAGCGATCATTGCCACATTGCCTGCATCCGTAATGGGCCAGCGGTCAAACGACCTCCACTCATCACTGTCAAACGCTCCCTGAAACACTTCAGCGAGCAAGCCTTTCTAATCGACCTGGCACGGGTATCCTGGAAGGATATTTGTAACGGTCTTCGTCGTCCTCGGATGAAGGGGAAGAGAAATCAGACCAAAATGCAGCGTGGTAAGTGTTCGTCATTTTAATGTTAAAACTGAACACTAATGCGACAAGCAAAACAAAAGAACAACCGAACAGTTCCGTCAGGTGCAAAACACTAAACAGAAAATAACCACCCACAAAACCCAAAGGAAAACAGGCTGCCTAAGTATGGCTCCCAATCAGCAACAACGATATACAGCTGTCCCTGATTGAGAGCCATTCCCAGCCGAAACAAAGAAATACCAAACATAGAAAAAAGGACATAGAATGCCCACCCCAACTCACGCCCGACAATATTGACCTCATCCCGTCTGTAGAGGATGCCTGGTTATTTCTTTTAAAATGCCTTCCTCACCATCTTAAATAAGCATGCCCCATTCAAGAAATGTACAACTAGGAACAGATATAGCCCTTGGTTCTCTCCAGACCTGACTGCCCTTAACCAACACAAAAACATCCTGTGGCGTTCTGCATCAGCATCGAACAGCCCCCGTGATATGCAACCTTTCAGGGAAGTTAGAAACCAAATACACAGGCAGTTAGAAAAGCCAAGGCTAGCTTTTTCAAGCAGAAATTTGCTTCCTGCAACACAAACTCAAAAAAGTTCTGGGACACTGTAAAGTCCATGGAGAATAAGAGCACCTCCTCCCAGCTGCCCACTGCACTGAGGATAGGAAACTCTGTCACCACCAATAAATCCACTATAATTGAGAATTTCAATAAGCATTTTTCTACAGCTGGCCATGCTTTCCACCTAGCTACCCCTACTGCAGTCAACAGCACTGCACCCCCCACAGCAACTCGCCCAAGCCTTCCCCATTTCTCCTTCTCCCAAATCCAGTCAGCTGATGTTCTGAAAGAGCTGCAAAATCTGGACCCCTACAAATCAGCCGGGCTAGACAATCTGGACCCTTTCTTTCTAAAATGATCTGCCAAAATTGTTGCAACCCCTATTACTAGCCTGTTCAACCTCTCTTTCATGTCGTCTGAGATTCCCAAAGATTGTAAAGCAGCTGCGGTCATCCCCCTCTTGACCCAAACTGCTACAGACCTATATCTATCCTACCCTGCCTTTCTAAGGTCTTCGAAAGCCAAGTCAACAAACAGATTACCGACCATTTCGAATCCCACCGCACCTTCTCCGCTATGCAATCTGGTTTCAGAGCTGGTAATGGATGCACCTCAGCCACACTCAAGGTCCTAAATGATATCTTAACCGCCATCGATAAGAAACAATACTGTGCAGCCGTATTCATTGACCTGGCCAAGGCTTTCGACTCTGTCAATCACCACATCCTCATTGACAGACTCAATAGTCTTGGTTTCTCAAATGATTGCCTCGCCTGGTTCACTAACTACTTCTCAGATAGAGTTCAGTGTGTCAAATCGGAGGGCCTGTTGTCCGGACCTCTGGCAGTCTCTATGGGGGTGCCACAGGGTTAAATTCTTGGGCCGACTCTTTTCTCTGTATGCATCAATGATGTTGCTCTTGCTGCTGGTGATTCTCTGATCCACCTCTACACAGACGACACCATTCTGTATACTCTGGCCCTTCTTTGGACACTGTGTTAACAACCCTCCAGACGAGCTTCAATGCCATACAACTCTCCTACAAGTAAAACCCAATGCATGCTCTTCAACCGATCTCTGCCTGCACCTGCCCGCCTGTCCAGCATCACTACTCTGGATGGTTCTGACTTAGAATATGTGGACAACTACAAATAACTAGGTGTCTGGTTAGATTGTAAACTCTCCTTCCAGACTCACATCAAACATCTCCAATCCAAAGTTAAATCTAGAATTGGCTTCCTGTTTCGCAACAAAGCCTCCTTCACTCATGCTGCCAAACATAACCTCGTAAAACTGACCATCCTACCGATCCTCGACTTCGGCGATGTCATTTACAAAACAGCCTCCAATACCCTACTCAATAAATTGGATGCAGTCTATCACAGTGCCATCCGTTTTGTCACCAAAGCCCTATATAATACCCACCACTGCGACCTGTACGCTCTCGTTGGCTGGCCCTCGCTTCATACTCGTCGCCAAACCCACTGGCTCCAGGTCATCTACAAGACCCTGCTAGGTAAAGTCCCCCCTTATCTCAGCTCGCTGGTCACCATAGCAGCACCCACCTGTAGCACGCACTCCAGCAGGTATATCTCTCTGGTCACCCCCAAAGCCAATTCCTCCATCGGCCACCTCTCCTTCCAGTTCTCTGCTGCCAATGACTGGAACGAACTACAAAAATCTCTGAAACTGAATCTCTGAAACTGGAAACACTTATCTCCCTCACTAGCTTTAAGCACCTGCTGTCAGAGCAGCTCACACCTGTACATAGCCCATCTATAATTTACCCCAAACAACTACCTCTTCCCCTACTGTATTTATTTATTTTGCTCCTTTGCACCCCATTATTTTTATTTCTACTTTGCACTTTCTTCAACTGCTAATCTACCATTCCAGTGTTTTACTTGCTTTATTGTATGTACTTCGCCACCATGGCCTTTTTTTGCCTTTACCTCCCTTATCTCACCTCATTTGCTGACATTGTATATAGACTTATTTTTCTACTGTATTATTAACTGTATGTTTGTTTTACTCCATGTGTAACTCTGTGTTGTTGTATGTGTCAAACTGCTTTGCTTCATCTTGGCCATAAATGAGAACTTGTTCTCAACTTGCCTACCTGGTTAAATAAAGGTGAAATAAAATAAAAAATAAAATAAATATAAATTTGGGACACACATCCTTTTACAGAGCTGTTAAGTCTCTCCTTAGCTCCTCGCACACAGAGAGAGACAGATGTCTCATTCAGATTAGGTAGAGGTGTAGAGAGAGAGAGAGAGAGAGAGTCAACCCCACTGCCAGCTACCCATCTGAAGTGATGACATTTAACACCTCTCTTCTAGACTCCGACAGGGGATTCTGGGAAAATATCCTCTCTCTCTCCATTCAGGATGAGCTATCAAAAACACAACACAGACCCCATCTCTCATCTTTTATTACAGGAGGCAACATTTAACATATGGAAACTCATTTCCTTCATTTCATCAGGCACATCAGGCACACACACTGTGTGTGTGTGTGTGTGTGTGTGTGTGTGTGTGTGTGTGTGTGTGTGTGTGTGTGTCTGCTAATGAACGCTGCCTCCGGGTCGCCCTGGCCGTTGTTATGTAGAGGCCATTTATTTGGAAAGGCATCTCCCCTCGCACGGCGGATATATACGTGGTAAACAACTTTGTCAAAAGCATGTCCAATCTTTCCAAAAGCTAAAGGGGAGGGAAAATGATGACAGTATTGAGCCATTTTACCAGGGTGGAAGGATATTATCGGAAATGGGACCTGTCCAATGCAAAAAAAAATGGTCACAGGGTAGAAAGTGTCTGGAACTCAGCCCAGACATAACAGCCTTCTGGGACAACAGGGGGGGGGGGGGGGGAGAACAGAAGAACATCTGGCCCGTACCCAGACAGACCCCGCCCCACTGGGGAACAGGATGTCAACTTGGTGCTCCCAGCTGTGCATACCTCCCTCCCCAAACACATCCACCCCCCCACCTACACAGTTCTAAGCCATCCTCTCTCTCTCTTCCTCCAGACATCTCAGGAGTTTCTGAACCAGCTGATGTCTAAGTTGGGGGGTAAGAACCCCGAGGAGACAGGGGGGTTCCAAGAGGCCCCTCTGGCCTACGATGCAGTGTGGGCCCTGGCTCTGGCCCTCAACAAGACTGTGGGGCCCCTGAAGGCCAAGGGCCGGAGGCTGGAAGACTTCAACTACAATAACCGAGATATCACCGCTGAGATCTACCGTGCCCTCAACACCAGCTCATTTGAAGGAGTTTCGGTGAGTATGGAATATATAGCCTAACCATTGAGGCATGGGGAAGAGGGAAGGGGAGAGGGGGAGGGGGGAGGAAGAGAAGATTATGATTGTACTGGGAGAGAGATGAGAGAGAGCAAGACAGAGAAAGAGAGAGAAAGAAAGCAAGAGAGAAGGATAGAAAGAGAGCAAGAGAGACAGAGAAAGACTACCAAAATCCATTGGATTCTCCAATTACATTGAATGAACTACAGGACAAAATACAAACCCTTAACCCAAAAAAAGCCTGTGGTGTTGATGGTATCCTAAATTAAATGATAAAGTATACAGACCACAAATTTCAATTGTCTTTTTAACATCATCCTCAGCTCTGGCATCTTCCCCAATATTTGGAACCAAGGACTGTCAAATTCGCTTTTTACCAAATTACCCAACGACAGACCACGTATTCACCCTGCACACTCTAATTGACAAACAAACCAAAACAAAAGCAAAGTCCTCTCATGCTTTGTTGAGTTCAAAAAAGCTTTTGACTCAGTTTGGCATGAGGGTCTGCTATACAAATTGATAGAAAGCGGTGTTGGGGGTAAAACATACGACATTATAAAATCCATGTACATAAACAACAAGTGTGCAGATGAAATTGGCAAAAAACACACACATTTCTTTCCACAGGGTGAGACAGGGATGCAGCTTGAGGCCCACCCTCTTCAACATATATATCAGCGAATTGGCGAGGGCACTAGAACAGTCTGCAGCATGATGATGATCTGGTGCTTCTGTCACCAACCAAAGAGGGTCTACAGCAGCACCTAGATCTTCTGCACAGATTCTGTCAGACCTGGGCCCTGACATTACATCTCAGGAAGACCAAATTAATGGGGTTCAAAAAAAGGTCAATTTGCCAGAACCACAAATACAAATTCCATCTTGCCCTAGAGAATACAATATGGTTTCCGCTCAGGTTATGGATGTGTCACTGCAACCTTAAGGGTCCTCAATGATGTCACCGCCAAAGCTTTTGATATGGTAGACCATTCCATTCTTGTGGGCCGACTAAGGAGTATTGGTGTCTCTGAGGGGTCTTTGGCCTGGTTTGCTAACTACCTCTCTCAAAGAGTGCAGTGTATAAAGGCAGAACATCTGCTGTCTCAGCCACTGCCTGTCACCAAGGGAGTACCCCAAGGCTCGATCCTAGGCCCCACGCTCTTCTCAATTTACATCAACAACATAGCTCAGGCAGTAGGAAGCTCTCTCCTCCATTTATATGCAGATGATATGGTCTTGTACTCAGCTGGCCCCTCCCCAGATTTTGTGTTAAATGCTCTACAACAAAGCTTTCTTAGTTTCCAACAAGCTTTCTCTGCCCTTAAACTTGTTTGAAACACCTCCAAAACAAAGGTCATATGGTTTGGTAAGAAGAATGTCCCTCTCCCCACAGGTGTGATTACTACCTCTGAGGGTTTAGAGCTTGAGGTAGTCACCTCATTCAAGTACTTGGGAGTATCACTAGAAGGTACACTGTCCTTCTCTAAGCACATATCAAAGCTGCAGGCTAAAGTTAATTCTAGACTTGGTTTCCTCTATCGTAATCGCTCCTCTTTTACCCCAGCTGCTAAACTAACCCTGATTCAGATGACCATCCTACCCATGCTAGATTACGGAGACATCATTTATAGATCGGCAGGTAACGGTGCTCTCGAACAGCTAGATGTTCTTTAGCATTCGGCCATCAGATTTTCCAACTATGCTCATTATAGGACACATCACTGCACTCTATACTCCTCTATAAACTGGTCATCTCTGTATACCCGCTGCAAGATCTACTGGTTGTTGCTTATTTTTAAAACCCTCTTAGGCCTCACTCCCCCTTAACTGTATTTTATACCATCTGCTGCACCTTGCCTATGCCGTTCGGCCATCGCTCATCCATATATTTATATGTACATATTCTCATTCACCCCTTTAGATTTGTGTGTATAAGGTAGTTGTTGGGAAATTGTTAGCTTACTTGTTAGATATTACTGCACAAGCGTTTCGCTAGACTCGCATTAACATCTGCTAACCATGTGTATGTGACCAATAAAATGTTATTTGATTTGAATTAATGTTTATCTAATTATTTTGTATATATATATATTTTTTTGATACCTAAAGGGGTCGTAAAGGTCCAAATCAAATAGCTAACTTATCCTTTGTATGACCATCTTAAAACCATATGTCAGTTGGAATGATAAAATAATAACAGCGTTACAAATCCACCGTGAAAGGTTCTCATGGGTTGGCTGATTTCAAATAAAATCCGTTATTTACCAGTACTAGAAAGAAAACGTATTTGTTAGCTAACGTTAGCTACTGTAGCTAGCTAGTTTATAAACCAAGCTAGATGGCGCACAATATTATTCATTATTGTCATTACTTAACGTTATTTAGCCATTTATTATTTGTCCGCTAGCCACCTGATCTATGGCAAGTCAAAGAACTTCACATTTCATGAAGAAAAAAAAAAAGAAGAAAAAACTATTGTCGGAGTTGATGGAGGAATTTAGTAACGTTACAGACAACACGACTGTCAAAAAGAAGGAAGTCACCTGGGCTATTTTATGCGACAAAATGTAAATGATCGACACGAATGAAAGAGAAGAGGGATCCAAATCGGATGAAAGCGTGCTGGATTTAAAAAAAAATAGAGCAGAAGCCATAAAGGAGAGCAGGGGGCCTCCGTCACCCATAAAATATACGAGATGATTCCCCAGCAGTTTGCCCCTCCATAACCCCTATGATGCCGACGGACAACTTGACCCACCAATATCTAGTAAGCGTAAATATCAATGCCTATAATGCACGTTTAAACTAACGTTAATGCTACCTCACTACAATGTTACCGTTATCAGGCCCGTTACAGCATGCTGCGTAACATCATCATTCGTACCAAGGCTGGGAATATCATAAACCCCAATTCAATTGGTGTACAAAATGGGAACGTAAATAGCCTACTAATAACGACTTAATTATCATAAAACTCAACAGGATTCAACCTGTCTCTAATTATTCTCTGAGGAACTCATGTTAGTCTCTCCACAGTAGATATGCTGCCAATTTATCAGTTAAATCACCTCAAGTGGCAGTTTAGAATTAATCTCCAATCTAAGTTTAATTTGTTTAAAATTTGGTGCAACAAGATTAACAGATAAACCTTGATGTAACCCAGTTTAAGAGTTAATCCATGTTGGTGCAACCCACCCCATATCTATTAGGTTTAAATACCACACAGTGTGCATCACAGCAGCAAGAGTTTTTTATTTATTTTCCCTTTTGTATTTTAACTGTTTGCACATCGTTACAACACTGTATATAGACATAATATGACATTTGAAATGTCTCTATTCCTTTGGAGCTTTTATGAATGTAATGTTTACTGGTAATTTCCGATTGTTTATTTCACTTTTGTTTATTATCATCTTCACTTGCTTTGGCAATGTTAACATATGTTTCCTATGCCAATAAAGCGTTTAAATTGAAATTGTATTGAATTGAGAGTGAGAGAGAGAGAGAGAGCGAGAGAGAGAGCGCGAGAGAGAGAGAGAGAGAGAGAGGGAGGGAGAGAGAGAGAGAGAGGGAGGGAGAGAGAGAGGGGGGAGAGAGAGAGAGAGGGAGAGAGAACGAGAGAGAGCGAGGGAGAGAGAGGGAGAGAGAGGGAGAGAGAGAGGGAGAGGTGTTAAAACAATGAAGTGTTATAGCTTCTCTTTCTTCACACAGGGCCATGTTGTATTTGATGCCCAGGGTTCTAGAATGGCCTGGACTCTTATTGAGCAGCTGCAAGGTACAGTACTCTCTCTATTTCCTCCTGTGTACAATAAACCAGAATCAGGCATGGAAATTAGAATGGTCTAACTAGAATGGTGACATTTTGTCATTTTAAACATCACATGGCACCTGGGCTAGTAGACTTTGTCGTCTACTTGTGTGGCTGGCCAGTGCCCAAAATCCTTCAGTTCCATCCCTGAGTCCATAATCATGAGTATCAACACTTATTGCTCCCGAGTAGCAGCAGCAGCGGTCTAAGGCACTGCATCTCAGTGCTAGAGGTGTCACTACAGACCCTGGTTCGATCCCGGGCTGAATCACAACCGGCCGTGATCGGGAGCACCATAGGGCGGTGCACAATTGGCCTAGCATCATCCGGGTTAGGGGAGGGTTTGGCTGGGGCAGGCCGTCATTGTAAATAAGAATTTGTTCTTTACTGACTTGTCTAGTTAAACAAAGGTTACATAAAATAAATACACTGAGTATTTAAAACATTAAGAACACCTGCTCTTTCCATGACATGCACTGACCAGGTGAATCCAGGTGAAAGCTATGATCCCTTATTGATGTCACCTGTTAAATCCACTTCAATCAGTGTAGATGAAGGGGAGGAAACGGGTTAAAGAAGGCTTTTTAAGCCTTGAGACAATTGAGACATGACTTGTGTATGTGTGACATTCAGAGGGTCAATGGGAAAGACAAAATATTGAAGTGCCTTTAAACGGGGTATGGTAGCAGGTGCCAGGCGCACCGGTTTGTGTCAAGAACTGCAACGCTGCTGGGTTTTTCACGCTCAACAGTTTCCCTGTTTGTATCAAGAATGGTCCACTATCCAAAAGACATCCAACCAACTTGACACAACTGTGGGAAGCATCCCTGTGGAACGCTTTCGACACCTCGTAGAATCCATGCCCCGACGAATTGAGGCTGTTCTGATGGCAAAAGGGGGTGCAACTCAGTATTAGTAAGGTGTTCCTAATGCTTTGTCCACTCACTGTATATGGTTTGTATACAGTGTATATACAAAGTAAAGTATTATAGTCATTATCCTCTCATTGGTTTCTGTGCCTATATCAGTTGTGTTGAGTTGTAGAACTTAGTTTTAACAATTAGCAAATCTTATAGAGCAACTACCAGGTTCAGCCTCCTGCAATGAATGGATCAAATTAACAATAATTATAAGAATCCCATCATGGTCAGATGACGCGGATGCTACGCTACAGGGCTGTTTTGCTAGCACAGACTGGAATATGTTCCGGGATTTATCCAATGGCATTGAGGAGTACACCACCTCAGTCATCGGCTTCATAAATAAGTGCATCGACGACATCGTCCCCACAGTGACCGTACGTACATATCCTAACCAGAAGCCACGGATTACAGGCAACATCCGCACTGAGCTAAAGGCTAGAGCTGCCGCTTTCAAGGAGTGGGACACTAATCCGGACGCTTATAAGAAATCTCGCTATGCCCTTGAACCATCAAACAAGCAAAGCATCAATACAGGATTAAGATTGAATCCTACTACACCAGCTTTGACGCTCGTCAGATGTGGCAGGGCTTGAAAACTATTACGGACTACAAAGGGAAACCCAGATTATAAGAAATCCCACTATGACTGTGTGATAACGCTCTCGGTCGCCGATGTGAACAAAACCTTTAAACAGGTCAACATTGACAAAGCCGCTGGGCCTGACGGATTACCAGGACGTGTACTCAAAGCATGTGCGGACCAACTGGCAAGTTTCTTCACTGACATTTTCAAACTCTCCCTGACCGAGTCTGGGAGAGTTATGTTTCAAGCAGACCACCATAGTCCCTGTGCCCAAGGAGGCGAAGGTATCCTGCCTAAATGATTACCGCCCTGTAGCACTCACGTCGGTAGCCATGAAGTGCTTTGAAAGGCTGGTCATGGCTCACATCAACAGTATCCTCCCGGACACCCTAGACCCACTCCCATTCGCATACTGCCCCAACAGATCCACAGATGACACAATCTCAATCGCACTCCACACTGCCCTTTCCCACCTGGACAAAATTAACACCTATGTGAGAATTCTGTTCATTGACTACAGCTCAGCGCTCAACACCATAGTGCCCATGGATCTCATCACAAAGCTATGGACCCTGGGACTAAACACCTCCCTCTGCAACTGGATCCTGGACTTCCTGACAGGCCGCCCCCAGGTGGTGAGGGTAGGCAACAACATGTCTGCCACGCTGATCCTCAACACTGGGGCCCCTCAGGGGCGTGTACTTAGTCCCATCCTATACTCGTTGGTGATGTGAACACCAAGGAACTTGAAGCTCTCAACCTGCTCCACTACAGCCCCGTCGATGAGAATGGGGGTGTGCTCGGTGCTCCTTTTCCTGTAGTCCACAATCATCTCCTTAGTCTTGGTTACGTTGAGGGATAGGTTGTTATTCTGGCAACACCCGGCCAGGTCTCTGACTTCCTCCCTATAGGCTGTCTCGTCGTTGTCGGTGATCAGGCCTACCACTGTTGTGTCGTCTGCAAACTTAATGATGGTGTTGGAGTCATGCCTGGCCATGCAGTCGTGGGTGAACAGGGAGTACAGGAGGGGACTGAGCATGCACCCCTGGGGAGCTCCAGTGTTGAGGATCAGCATGGCAGATCTGTTGCTACCTACCCTCACCACCTGGGGGCGGCCTGTCAGGAAGTCCAGGATCCAGTTGCAGAGTGCCCCATGGTGGCATTGGGGTTATTGTATGGGAAGGCATAAGCTCCGGACAACAAACACAATTCCATCACCTCATGTTTCAGCATGATAATGCACGGCCCCATGTCGCAAGGATCTGAACACAATTCCTGGAAGCTGAAAATGTCCTAGTTCTTCCATGGCCTGCCTACACAGCAGACATGTCACCCATTGAGCATGTTTGGGATGCTCTGGATCGATTTGTACGACAGTGTGTTCCAGTTCCCGCCAATAACCAGCAACTTCACACAGCCATTGAAGAGGAGTGGGACGACATTCCACAGGCCACAATCAACAGCTTAATCAACTCTATGTAAAGGAAGCAAATGGGGGTCACACCAGATACTGACTGGTTTTTGGATCCACGCCCCTACTTTTTTTTTTAAGGTATCTGTGACCAACAGATCCATATTTGTTTTCCCAGTCATGTGAAATCCATAGATTAGGGCCTAATTCATTTATTTAAATTGACTGATTTCCTTATATGAACTGTATCTCAGTAAAATCTTTGAAATTGTTGCATTTATATTTTTGTTCAGTGTAGCCTTGAAAAGAAAATGAACATGTGCATACAAAGTTAATATTAGCTGCTTGAATATTTCAGTGAATGCTGGAGGGTTTCACAAAAAGCCACTTTCATGTTGCTGCCAAATGAACTATTCTGAAATGCGTCAGTTACATTTTATTTTGCTCGGAATTGCAATGAACACAAGCTTGTCCTCCATGTCCAGTGCTTTAGTTTAGCAAAAAAGCTGATACAGTCATGTTTACAAAATCACCTTGCAGAGAGAGAAAGAGAGAGAGAGCGAGAGAGAGAGAGCATGTTTTTACAAAAAGATAGATTTAGAGTTAGATAAACGTGTATTTTTCAGCAAGGATATACTACCCTCCACAACACAACCTTCACTCCAAATCACAAAATTAACTGGAAGGATTCCTACTACCAATGCTCTGGCAAACAAACAACAGAATCCTGAAAACTCTCCCTCCCTCTACTCTCTCTCTCTCTCTCTCTCTCTCTCTCTCCCTCCCTCCCTCCTTCCCTCCCTAGCTCTCTCCTTAGCTCTCCCCCTAGCTCCCTCTCTCTCTCTCTCTCTCTCTCTCTCTCGCTCTCTCCCTGTCTCTCTCTCTCCCTCCCTCCCTCCTTCCCTCCCTAGCTCTCTCCTTAGCTCTCCCCCTAGCTCCCTCTCTCTCTCTCTCTCCCTCTCTCTCTCTCTCTCTCTCTCTCTCTCTCTCTCTCTCTCTCCCTCCCTCCTTCCCTCCCTAGCTCTCCCCTTAGCTCTCCCCCTAGCTCCCTCTCTCTCCCTCCCTCCTTCCCTCCCTAGCTCTCCCCTTAGCTCTCCTTCTAGCTCCCTCTCTCTCTCTCTCCCTCTACTCTCGCTCTCTCTCTCTCTCTCTCTCTCTCTCTCTCTCTCTCTCTCTATCTCCCTCTACTCTCTCTCTCTCTCTCCCTCTCTCTCTCTCTCTTTCCCTCCCTAGCTCTCCCCTTAGCTCTCCCCCTAGCTCCCTCTCCCTCTCTCTCTCTCTCTCCCTCCCTCATTCCCTCCCTAGCTTTCCCCTTAGCTCTCCCCCTAGCTCCCTCTCTCTCTCTCCCTCTCTCTCTCTCTCTCTCTCTCTCTCTCTCCCTCCCTCCTTCCCTCCCTAGCTCTCCCCTTAGCTCTCCCCCTAGCTCCCTCTCTCTCTCTCCTCTCTCTCTTCCCTCTCTCTCTCTCTCTCCCTCCCTAGCGCTCTCTCTCTCCCCCTAGCTCCCGCCCTCTACTCTCTCTCTCTCTCTCTCCCTCCCACTCTCTCTCTCCCTCCCTAGCTCCCTCCCCCTCTCTCTCTCTCTCTCTCTCTCTCTCTCTCTCTCCCGCCCTCTCTCTCTCCCTCTCTGGCTCCCTCCCTCTCTCTCTCTTTCTCTCCCTCCCTAGCTCCCTCCCTCTCTCTCCCTCTCCCTTAATTCAATTTCAATTCAAAGGGCTTTATTGGCATGGGAAACATATGTTTACATTGCCAAAGAAAGTGAAATAGATAATAAATGAAAGTTAAATAAAAAATGAACAGTAAACATTACACTTACAAAAGTTCCAAAAGAATAAAGACATTTCAAATGTCATATTATGTCTATATACAGTGTTGTCCGCTCACCAACCAATAATTCACAAAATGGGACGAGAGAGGGAGTTAGCGAGGGAGAGGGAGAGAGTAGATGGAAGGAGCTAGGGAGGGAGGGAGAGTTTTCAGGAGAGAGAGAGAGAGAGAGAACACTCTCCATATGGTGGCCAGGTCTGTTCGTTTTCTGAGTCCTATTCTTTATAATCTTTCTCCCCTTTATTGTAATTAGTCAGTCTGAAAGCACTGTATTTCCTTGTCTTAGTGATTTTAAATGTTGACTTCCATGCCTATGCATGCAGCAGTACTGTAGCCATGACGATAAGAGAGGGAGAAGTAAGAGTACTGGTAGTAGTGAAACACGGAAATATTTTTTAAGGGCTTTATTTTGCCTTTGTTATCTTCATTTCCGACTTAGCCCGCCCCTCGTGGCTACCTGGCAGTCTCCTTTGTCACACAGGACTGGTGTCAATGTCCTCGTCTTATCTCTGGCTACGTCAGACTGTAGCTGCCTGTGAGAGAGGCAGGCAGTGGGGTGGTGTTCGTTGGTGTGGCTGGCTGCGTTGTGATCATTGATCGTGTTCAGTCTGTCTGCCGCTTTGTGTCTCCTCTGACACCGCGTCTGCGTCGGTGACTCTCAATGTTGTCTCTCATGTTGGGAACACTCTTTGTTTTTGTGGCGGCTGATGAAAAATTAAGCTTGTTTTCCCAATCTCTTCTCCTCTCTGTTGCCTCCCCAACGTCCCAGAAAAGGAAATGTTGTTTTGATTAATAATTTATTCAATGCTAATTGGAGTGGATTTTGCCCAGGGCAGTTTGGAGGGGGTTTGGTTCTGGATGTAGTAGAATGCAACGCAGGCTAAGTGGACATGAGCTGATTCTCAGTCAGCCAGCAGCTACTGCATGTCTACTGCATATCTATTGTATATCTACTGCATATCTATTGTATATCTACTGCATATCTACTGCATATCTACTGTATATCTACTGTATATCTACTGCATATCTACTGCATATCTATTGTATATCTACTGCATATCTACTGTACATCTACTGCATATCTATTGTATATCTACTGCATGTCTACTGTATATCTACTGTATATCTACTGTATATCTACTGCATATCTATTGTATATCTACTGCATATCTACTGTATATCTACTGCATATATACTGTACATCTACTGCATATCTATTGTATATCTACTGCATGTCTACTGTATATCTACTGTATATCTACTGCATATCTACTGTATATCTACTGCATATCTACTGCATATCTACTGCATATCTATTGTATATCTACTGCATGTCTACTGTATATCTACTGCATATCTACTGTACATCTACTGCATATCTATTGTATATCTACTGCATGTCTACTGTATATCTACTGTATATCTACTGTATATCTACTGCATATCTACTGCATATCTACTGTATATCTACTGCATATATACTGTACATCTACTGCATATCTATTGTATATCTACTGCATGTCTACTGTATATCTACTGCATATCTACTGTATATCTACTGCATATCTACTGCATATCTACTGCATATCTACTGTATATCTACTGTATATCTACTGTATATCTACTGCATATCTACTGTATATCTACTGCATATCTACCCTATATCTACTGTATATCTACTGCATATCTACTGTATATCTACTGCATATCTACTTTATATCTACTGCATATCTACTGTATATCTACTTTATATCTACTCTATATCTACTGCATATCTACTGTATATCTACTGTATATCTACTGCATATCTACTTTATATCTACTCTATCTACTGTATATCTACTGCATATCTACTGTATATCTACTGTATATCTACTATATATCTACTGCATATATCTACTGCATATATCTACTGTATATCTACTGCATATCTACTGCATATCTACTGTATATCTACTGCATATCTACTGCATATCTACTGTATATCTACTGTATATCTACTGCATATCTACTGCATATCTACTCTATCTACTGTATATCTACTCATTTGACTGACTTCGTCCACAGTAGGAGGGTCCTTGGCAGAGGTAATGTTCAACACACACACAGTAGCGTGCTCCACCGTGTGTTGTCGTGCATAGTGGCAGTTTCCTGGGGCGGGCGCTGTGTGGAAAGGAGTCATTATGTGTGTGTGCACTAGGCTTGTCACAATACTTTTTACCTCTTTTTTCTCCCCAATTTCGTGATATCCAATTGGTAGTTACAGTCTTGTCCCATCGCTGCAACTTTCGTACAGACTCGGGAGAGGCGAATGTATAGAGTCATGCGTCCCCCGAAACACGACTCTGCCAAGCCACACTGCTTCTTGACACACTGACCGCTTTAAGGAAGCCAGCCGCACCAAAGTGTCGGAGGAAACGCCGTACACCTGGCGACCATGTTAGCGTGCATTGCGCCCGGCCAGCCACAGGAGTCGCTAGAGCGCGATGGGACAAGGACATCCCTGCTGGCCAAACCGTCCCCTAACCCGGACGATGCCGAGCAAATTGTGCGCCAGCTCATGGGTCTACAGGTCGTGGCTGGCTGCGACACAGCCTGGGATCAAACCCGGTTCTGTAGTGATGCCACTCGGGAGGCTTGATACCAACATTTTACAAACGATACGATACCAAGTCAGTATCACGATACCGAGTAGCACCGCAATATCACGGTGGTAAAAATCAGTGGCCTAGCATCCTGTTCGCCCCCGTCTCCAGGACGCCTCCGTCTCCAGGACGCCCCCGTCTCCGTCTCCAGGACGCCCCCGTCTCCGTCTCCAGGACGCCCCCGTCTCCGTCTCCAGGACGCCTCCGTCTCCAGGACGTCTCCATCTCCAGGACGCCCCCGTCTCCGTCTCCAGGACGCCCCCGTCTCCGTCTCCAGGACGCCCCCGTCTCCGTCTCCAGGACGCCCCCGTCTCCGTCTCCAGGACGCCTCCGTCTCCAGGACGCCTCCGTCTCCAGGACGCCCCCGTCTCCAGGATGCCCCCGTCTCCGTCTCCAGGACGCCCCCGTCTCCAGGACGCCCCCGTCTCCATCTCCAGGATGCCCCCGTCCCCGTCTCCAGGACGCCCCCGTCTCCAGGACGCCCCCGTCTCCAGGACGCCCCCGTCTCCAGGACGCCCCCGTCTCCATCTCCAGGACGCCTCCGTCTCCAGGACGCCCCCGTCTCCATCTCCAGGACGCCCCTGTCTCCAGGACGCCCCCGTCTCCAGGACGCCCCCCTCTCCGTCTCCAGGACGCCCCCGTCTCCATCTCCAGGACATCTCCGTCTCCAGGACGCCCCCGTCTCCGTCTCCAGGACGCCCCCGTCTCCGTCTCCAGGACGCCCCCGTCTCCGTCTCCAGGACGCCCCCGTCTCCGTCTCCAGGACGCCCCCGTCTCCGTCTCCAGGACGCCCCCGTCTCCGTCTCCAGGACGCCCCCGTCTCCGTCTCCAGGACGCCCCCGTCTCCATCTCCAGGACGCCCCCGTCTCCAGGACGCCCCCGTCTCCATCTCCAGGACGCCCCCGTCTCCAGGACGCCCCCGTCTCCGTCTCCAGGACGCCCCCGTCTCCGTCTCCAGGACGCCTCCGTCTCCAGGACGCCTCCGTCTCCAGGACGCCCCCGTCTCCAGGATGCCCCCGTCTCCGTCTCCAGGACGCCCCCGTCTCCAGGACGCCCCCGTCTCCATCTCCAGGATGCCCCCGTCCCCGTCTCCAGGACGCCCCCGTCTCCAGGACGCCCCCGTCTCCAGGACGCCCCCGTCTCCATCTCCAGGATGCCCCCGTCCCCGTCTCCAGGACGCCCCCGTCTCCAGGACGCCCCCGTCTCCAGGACGCCCCCGTCTCCAGGACGCCCCCGTCTCCAGGACGCCCCCGTCTCCATCTCCAGGACGCCTCCGTCTCCAGGACGCCCCCGTCTCCATCTCCAGGACGCCCCTGTCTCCAGGACGCCCCCGTCTCCAGGACGCCCCCCTCTCCGTCTCCAGGACGCCCCCGTCTCCATCTCCAGGACATCTCCGTCTCCAGGACGCCCCCGTCTCCGTCTCCAGGACGCCCCCGTCTCCGTCTCCAGGACGCCCCCGTCTCCGTCTCCAGGACGCCCCCGTCTCCGTCTCCAGGACGCCCCCGTCTCCGTCTCCAGGACGCCCCCGTCTCCGTCTCCAGGACGCCCCCGTCTCCATCTCCAGGACACCCCCGTCTCCATCTCCAGGACGCCCCCGTCTCCAGGACGCCCCCGTCTCCATCTCCAGGACGCCCCCGTCTCCAGGACGCCCCCGTCTCCATCTCCAGGACGCCCCCGTCTCCAGGATGCTTGTTCACGGTTTCTAAACGTTCTCCATAAACTTCGCACTGAAATTCACACTTCTACTCAACACGTTGAATTTAACTTCACACTGTTCAACATATAATAGAATCCTGCATAGAATGACTGATTTGCTCATATTTACAAAGGTCTAGCTGTGATTTGGCTGGAGGAATGGGAGGAAGGAATATACATCAGTGGAGGCTGCTGAAGGGAGAACGGCTCATAATAATGTCTGGAACTGCACAAATGGAATGGCAGCAAACACATAGAAACCATGTGTTTTATACCATTCTTCAAAAGGAGGGACAGAGTGTGAGGAAGGGAGGGATGGACAGAGTGTAAGGGAGGGAGGGACAGAGTGTAAGGGAGGGAGGGACAGAGTGTAAGGGAGGGAGGGATGGACAGAGTGTAAGGGAGGGAGGGATGGACAGAGTGTAAGGGAGGGAGGGATAGAGTGAGGAAGGGATGGATGGACAGAGTGTAAGGGAGGGAGGGACAGAGTGTAAGGGAGAGAGTGTGAGGAAGGGAGGGAGGGAGAGACAGAGTGAGGGAGGGAGTGAGAGAGTGTGAGGGAGGGAGAGAGTGTGTCTGTTAACTGAAGGGTAAAGAAGGTTTCATGCTGTGTTTTTCCCTTGCCGACACAATGACATGCAGATCGTTATGCATGTATATCACAGGAGGTTGGTGGCACGTTAAAAGTTCAGCATTTCCAAACTTTATGCAAATCACAAGAGTGAACGCTGGGCGATGACGAATCATATCGAGTGGTCCCCAACACTGGAGACTTTTTTTCAGCGAAGATGGTTGACAAAAATACTAGGATTGAAGTAATTATAACGTCATAACGACTCATCCAAAAAATGTACAGTTGAGAGGAATATGTTAGACAAACGATTATGCATATTTTATTGTCATAAAGTTAATTTATGAAAATTGCTATTTAGCAAGCTAGCTGACTAGCTAACATTTGCCAGCTAGCTAGCGAGCTTCATGGGCGTTTTGACAGGAGTATGAAATTGTCATTCGTGTTGTTTAATGTTTTAGGGACTCCTGAGTAAACCATCAAACCAGGCTGTCGTCTTGTGAAACAGTGGATGTAAAGAATCTAGCTTTACTGCAAATTTAATGTACAATTTTGTAAGCTTACATTGCTGATATTTGCCATGCAATGCAGCTGAAGTAGCTAGTTAACTCTTTTCTTGCTTATTGTGTAGTGGAGGATAAAAAATAGCTGTATGCCTATGGATGTGTAGCTAGCTATGTAGCCGATCTATGTATGGACCCTAAAACGTTTGGTATAAATATTAGTTCAGAACAGTGGTTTTAATTGCTTCCACCAGTTAATCTTTAATCCCCAAGAAATCTCAGAAAATGACTGTTGCACAAGACTGTTACATATGAATATTAAAATGTCAATATTAGCTAGTTAGCTATGAACCTAGCTATGAACCTAGCTATGAACCTAGCTATGAACCTCAGCTACCATAGCCAGTTGTATTGCCTTAATGACACTCTGAATGGCATCAATGAAGCCTATGGATTAAGTAGAATATAATATCACTTTATTGTGCCAAGGATGCAAGTCGTATATACATGTCAACTCAGCAAAAAAAGAAACGTCCCTTTTTCAGGACCCGGTCTTTCAAAGATAATTCGTAAAAATCCAAATAACTTCACAGATCTTCGTTGGAAAGGGTTTAAACACTGTTTCCCATGCTTGTTCAACGAACCATAAACAATTAATGAACATGCACCTGTGGATTGGTTGTTAAGACACTAACAGCTTACAGACGGTAGACAATTAAGGTCACAGTTATAAAAACTTAGGACACTAAAGAGGCCTTTCTACTAACTCTGAAAAACACCAAAAGAAAGATGCCTAGGGTCCCTGCTCATCTGCGTGAACGGGCCTTAGGCATGCTGCAAGGAGGCATGAGGACTGCAGATGTGGTCAGGGCAATAAATTGCAATGTTCGTACTGTGAGACGCCTAAGACAGCGCTACAGGGAGACAGGACAGACAGCTGATCGTCCTCGCAGTGGCAGACCACGTGTAACAACACCTGCACAGGATCGGTACATCCGAACGTCACACCTGCGGGACAGGTACAGGATGGCAACAACAACTGCCTGAGTTACACCAGGAACGCACAGTCCCTCCATCAGTGCTCAGACTGTCTGCAATAGGCTGAGAGAGGCTGGACTGAGGGCTTGTAGGCCTGTTGTAAGGCAGGTCCTCACCAGACATCACCGGCAAAAACGTTGCCTATGGGCACAACCCCACCGTCGCTGGACCAGACAGGACTGGCGAGTCACGGTTTTGTCTCACCAGGGTGATGGTCGGATTCGCGTTTATCGTCAAAGGAATGAGTGTTACATCGAGGCCTGTCCTCTGGAGCGGGACCGATTTGGAGGTGGAGGGTCTGTCATGGTCTGGGGCGGTGTGTCACAGCATCATCAGACTGAGCTTGTTGTCATTGCAGGCAATCTCAACGCTGTGCGTTACAGGGAAGACATCCTCCTCCCTCATGTGGTACCCTTCCTGCAGGCTCATCCTGACATGACCCTCCAGCATGACAATGCCACCAGCCATACTGCTCGTTCTGTGCTTGATTTCCTGCAAGACAGGAATGTCAGTGTTCTGACATGGCCAGTGAAGAGCCCGGATCTCAATCCCATTGAGCACATCTGGGACCTGTTGGATTGGAGGGTGAGGGCTAGGACAATTCCCCCCAGAAATGTCTGAGTACTTGCAGGTGCCTTGGTGGAAGAGTGGGGTAACATCTCACAGAAAGAACTGGCAAATCTGGTGCAGTCCTTGAGGAGGAGATGCACTGCTGTACTTAATGCAGCTGGTGGCCACACCAGATACTGACTGTTACTTTTGATTTTGACCCCCCCTTTGTTCAGGGACACATTATTCAATTTCTGTTAGTCACATGTCTGTGGAACTTGTTCAGTTTATGTCTCAGTTGTGGAATCTTGTTATGTTCATACAAATATTTACACATGTTAAGATTGCTGAAAATACACGCAGTTGACAGTGAGAGGACGTTTCTTTTTTTGCTGAGTTTAGTTATTACCACGCATGAGATCCACCACATTGTAGCCTGAACATTGAATATATTCACTGATCATGTACTCTACCTTGGCAAATAAAGGCACAGTTCAGGTATGAACGTCTGTGAGACATTATAAAAAACAGAGGAATAAAGAGGAGGTGGGGAGAGAGGTGTGAGAGACTGTCATATACAGAAAGAGAAAGAGGAGGTGGGGAGAGAGGTGTGAGAGACTGTCATATACAGAAAGAGAAAGAGGAGGTGGGGAGAGAGGTGTGAGAGACTGTCATATACAGAAAGGAAAAGAGGAGCAAGGAAGACAGCAGGAGATTCATTAATTCCAGTTCTACTAAACTTCATATTCTCTCAGTTCATCACAATTACCAATGTAGTGTTTCTAGCGGTGTCTCCTAACCAGCCTTGGGCCTCCAGTTGGCCTGAAGGTTATCTTTAGAGTGGGTGAGTTAACGATGACGGGACTGGGGGTTGGCATCCTTTCTCACATCAAAACATACCTGCAGACGAGAGACAGATGGAGAGAGAGAGAGAGAGCGGGTTTAAGCCTTACACGGTCAGTCATCTTAATCACCAGGAGGTGAAATTCAAAACTGACCTTGTGTCACATCTGCTCCCGCTCCCCCTCTCTGGCGCTCGAGGTCGCCAGGCTGCTCATCATTACGTACACCTGTCACCATCGTTGCGCGCACCAGCGCTCCATCGGACTCACCTGGACTCCATCACGTCATCGATTGCCTCCCCTATATCTGTCACTTCCTCATTTTCATTCCCGTGTCTGCATTGATGTTGTTTTGGTTTCTCTTGTCCAGACGCTGTTCCCTATTTAGTTTCATGTCTATTTATTATTGAATCCTCACCCTGTACTTGCTTCCTGTCTCACAGCATCTAGAGTTATGGACCCGTTACATCTTGGATCATTAACTCTGGGACTACTACAGTATACAGTGGGGGGGGAAAAGTATTTGATCCCCTGCTGATTTTGTATGTTTGACCACTGACAAAGAAATGATCAGTCTATAATTTTAATGTTAGGTTTTTTTTTAACAGTGAGAGACAGAATAACAACAAAAATATCCAGAAAAAACGCATGTCAAAAATGTTATAAATTGATTTGCATTTTAATGAGGGAAATAAGTATTTGACCCCCTCTCAATCAGAAAGATTTCTGGCTCCCAGGTGTCTTTTATACAGGTAACGAGCTGAGATTAGGAGCACACTCTTAAAGGGAGTGCTCCTAACCGCAGCTTGTTACCTGTAAAAAAGATACCTGTCCACAGAAGCAATCAATCAATCAGATTCCAAACTCTCCACCATGGCCAAGACCAAAGAGCTCTCCAAGGATGTCAGGGACAAGATTGTAGACCTACACAAGGCTGGAATGGGCTACAAGACCATCGCCAAGCAGCTTGGTGAGAAGGTGACAACAGTTGGTGCGATTATTCGCAAATGGAAGAAACACAAAAGAACTGTCAATCTCCCTCAGCCTGGGGCTCCATGCAAGATCTCACCTCGTGGAGTTGCAGTGATCATGAGAACGGTGAGGAATCAGCCCAGAACTACACTGGAGGATCTTGTCAATGATCTCAAGGCAGCTGGGACCATAGTCACCAAGAAAACAATTGGTAACACACTACGCCGTGAAGGATTGAAATCCTGCAGCGCCCGCAAGGTCCCCCTGCTCAAGAAAGCACATATACATGCCCGTCTGAAGTTTGCCAATGAACATCTGAATGATTCAGAGGACAACTGGGTGAAAGTGTTGTGGTCAGATGAGACCAAAATGGAGCTCTTTGGCATCACCTCAACTCGCCGTGTTTGGAGGAGGAGGAATGCTGCCTATGACCCCAAGAACACCATTCCCACCACCAAACATGGAGGTGGAAACATTATGCTTTGGGGGTGTTTTTCTGCTAAGGGGACAGGACAACTTCACCGCATCAAAGGGACGATGGACGGGGCCATGTACCGTCAAATCTTGGGTGAGAACCTCCTTCCCTCAGCCACGGCATTGAAAATGGGTTGTGGATGGGTATTCCAGCATGACAATGACCCAAAACACACGGCCAAGGCAACAAAGGAGTGGCTCAAGAAGAAGCACATTAAGGTCCTGGAGTGGCCTAGCCAGTCTCCAGACCTTAATCCCATAGAAAATCTGTGGAGGGAGCTGAAGGTTCGAGTTGCCAAACGTCAGCCTCGAAACCTTAATGACTTGGAGAAGATCTGCAAAGAGGAGTGGGACATAATCCCTCCTGAGATGTGCGCAAACCTGGTGGACAACTACAAGAAACGTCTGACCTCTGTGATTGCCAACAAGGGTTTTGCCACCAAGTACTAAGTCCATGTTTTGCAGTGGGGTCAAATACTTATTTCCCTCGTTAAAATGCAAATAAATGTATAACATTTTTGACATGCGTTTTTCTGGATTTTTTTGTTGTTGTTCTGTCTCTCACTGTTCAAATAAACCTACCATTAAAATTATAGACTGATAATTTCTTTGTAAGTGGGCAAACGTACAAAATCAGCAGGGGATCAAATACTTTTTTCCCTCACTGTGTATATATATATATATATATATATATATATATATATATATATATTTTTTTTTTACATTTTCAAAATGTATTTACTTAGTTGAATATGTTTTCCCAGCCATGTGGCTGATTGGAAACAGGGCAGAAAAGTTTGTTTGTCACCAGATCAGTTTAGAGCATATTACTATTTACCTGTGAATCAATTAATGAAATGGAGAATGGATTAAACTATGTACCCATTTAATAACCAGACCTTCATACAAACTTGCTATGCTGAATTATTGATGCACAACCGAACTACTGCCATATGCTGCCAGCACGCCCACAAGCGAGCCACTCTGGGTGTCCCGAAGCCCCATGCTGCAATTTACCACATGCTAGTGAACACAGCCCATGACGGCTGGTAGGGGACGAGGCTGGATGAGTGCAGCTGCCACAGGTGATATGAGCATGAAAGTGAAGGGGATATTATTAGACCTGCTCATACAAGACACTAGTTCGTGGCTGTTGCTTCAATTCCGTTGGATTTTATAAACAAAACTGACTTTTATGAGCATTTTATAACAGGCGCCTGCAAATTATTTCGATCGGCTGGAAGAAGCCGGTAGTATCATGTGTAACGGTACTACGGTATTCAAAAATGTTGGTATCATGACGTTTTGGTACCGTGATTACAGTGGTACCGGTAAACCGTGCTACGCAAGTGTGCACGTGTGTGTGCGTGCGTGACTGCGTGCCTGTGTGTGTGAGTGTATGTGTGTGTGTGTGTGTGAGTGGAGTGGAGTAATTATTTCTAATGATCAGCTGATACCATATCTATTATAGAAAATGTATATATTATTACTATACTGTAGACTGACAAGCTAACCTCTCTGTGAAAACCTCTCTGTGAAACCCTTTCTGTGATACCCTCTGTGATACCCTCTCTGTGATACCCTCTCTGTGATACCCTCTCTGTGACACCCTCTCTGTGATACCCTCTCTGTGACACCCTCTCTGTGAAACCCTCTCTGTGAAACCCTCTCTGTGATACCCTTTCTGTGATACCCTCTGTGATACCCTCTCTGATACCCTCTCTGTGATACCCTCTCTGTGAAACCCTCTCTGTGATACCCTCTCTGTGACACCCTCTCTGTGACACCCTCTCTGTGAAACCCTCTCTGTGAAACCCTCTCTGTGATACCCTCTCTGTGATACCCTCTGTGATACCCTCTCTGATACCCTCTCTGTGATACCCTCTCTGTGACACCCTCTCTGTGAAACCCTCTCTGTGATACCCTCTCTGTGACACCCTCTCTGTGACACCCTCTCTGTGACACCCTCTCTGTGAAACCCTCTCTGTGAAACCCTCTCTGTGACACCCTCTCTGTGACACCCTCTCTGTGACACCCTCTCTGTGATACCCTCTCTGTGACACCCTCTCTGTGAAACCCTCTCTGTGACACCCTCTCTGTGATACCCTCTCTGTGATACCCTCTCTGTGAAACCCTCTCTGTGAAACCCTCTCTGTGAAACCCTCTCTGTGATACCCTCTCTGTGACACCCTCTCTGTGATACCATATCTAGTGGAATCACAGGGAATATTATTCTGCTATTATGTAACGTGTATATATTATTACTCTACTGTAGACTGACAGGCTCTGGTACTGCAGAGTTCAGGTGAATCCTTCAATCAGAGTTTCAGGATGTGTATATTTATAGTATGGTGAACCTGTCTCTCTGTCTCCCTCTCTGTTTCCCTCCTCTTTCCCTCCCTCTCTCCTCCCTTCTCTTTCCCTCCCTCTCTCTCCTCCCTCCTCTTTCCCTCCCTCCCTCTCTCTCCTCCCCTCTCTTTCCCTCCCCTCTTCTCTTTCCCTCCCTCTCTCCCCCTTCTCTTTCCCTCCCTCTCTATCCTCCCTGCACAGGAGGCAGCTATAAGAAGATTGGATACTTCGACAGTACTAAAGGCAATCTATCCTGGTATGGGAATGACAAGTGGATAGGTGAGCCACATTCATATATATATATATATATAATCATTATTATATATATATATATATATATATATATATATATATATATATATAATCATTATTATATATATATATATAATTATATATATATATATATGTATATATGTATATATATATATATATATATATATATGTATATATATAATCATTATTATTATATATATATATATACATACTTTTTTAAATTTACATTTTTTTATTCCTTATTTTACCAGGTGAGTTGACTGATAATACATTTTCATTTACAGTAACGACCTGGGGAAAGTTACAAAACATAGTAAAAATACATAGTTAACATACAAAATACACTACATGACCAAAAGTATGTGGAAACCATTCTCTGTATGGACCTCACTTTGTGCACAAGGACATTATCATGCTGAAACAGGAAAGGGCCTTCCCCAAACTGTTGCCACAAAGTTGGAAGCACAGAATCATCTAGACTGTCATTGTATGATGTAGATTTCCCTTCACTGGAACTAAGAGGCCTGAACCATGAAAAACAGCCCCAGACCATTAGTCCTCCTCCACCAAACTTTACAGTTGGCACTATGCATTGGGGCAGGTGCATTTTCCTGGCATCAGCCAAACCCAGATTCGTCTGTAGGACTGCCAGATGGTGAAGTGTGATTCATCACTCCAAAGAACACATTTCCACTGCTCCCAGAGTCCAATGGCAGCGAGCTTTACACCACTCCAGCCGACGGTTGGCATTGCGCATGGTGATCTTAGGCTTGTGTGCAGCTGCTCGGCCATGGAAACACACTTCATGACGCTCCCAACGAACAGTTCTTGTGCTGACGTTGTTTCCAGAGGCAGTTTAGAATTCAGTAGTGAGTGATGCAACCGAGGACATATGATTTTTATTCGCTTCAACACTCGGCGGTCCCGTTCTGTGAGCTTGTGTGTCCTACCACTTCACGGATGATCAGTTGTTTCTCTTAGACGTTTCCACTTCACAATAACAGCTCTTACAGTTGACCGGGGCAGCTCTAGCTGGTCAGAAATTTGACCAACTGACTTGCTGGAAAGGCGGCATCCTATGACGGTGCCACGTTGAAAGTCACTGAGCTCTTCAGTAAGGCCATTCTACTGCCAATGTTTGTCTATGGAGATTTTATACACCTGTCAGCAACAGGTGTGGCTGAAATAGCCAAATCCACTAATTTGAAGGGGTGTCCACATACTGTACTTTTATAAAAGGAACAAAAAAACACAAACACAGTAAAATAAAAATAAATCATAAGAAACAAACAGATTCTTCCTTAAAAACATCTTCCTCATCCACCTTTATTCTCCTGTTTATCACTGTCTGTTGCACCCTCCCTCCCTCCCTCCCTCCCTCCCTCCCTCCCTCCCTCCCTCCCTCCCTCCCTCCCTCCCTCCCTCCCTCCCTCCCTCCCTCCCTCCCTCCCTCCCTCCCTCCCTATTTGCTATTTGCCACTCTCTGTCACTCTTTCTCCCTCCCTCCCTCCCTCTCTCTTTGTCACTCTACCTCTCTCCCTCTCACACACAAACATTCTCTCTCAACCTCCTTCCCTTCCTTTATTGTCCATCTGCCTTTCTCATTTTCTTTCCCCTCCTCCTTTTTCTCACTCCCTCCCTCCTTCTCTCCTTCCCTCTTTCTCTCCTTCCCTCCTTCCCTCTTTCTCTCTTTCTCTCTTTCTCTCCTTCCCTCCTTCTCTCCTTTTCTCCTTCTCTCCTTCTCTCCTTCTCTCCACTAGCAGGGTTGGCTAAGAATGTTCATCAATCAGTCAGGTTTTATTTATCATGTTGTCGGTGAAAACAGCAATGCTCCGATCCGTATAGCTTTGCACAGCTTGAAACACACACACACACACACACACACACACACACACACACACACACACACACACACACACACACACACACACACACACACACACACACACACACACACACACTTAAACTGATGGTGCTTCTATCCAGTACTTTATACTGAGCATAGATTGAGTATGCATATTGATAGCACCATGTGTTATATCTCACAAGAGTGATATTATTTCATTTCATTTACTAATTAAACATGATGACCGGTTCAGAGCGATGACAGGAAGAAAATGAATGGAAGATGCTGTGTGACAGTCTAAACAAAATAAAAGGCGGAGGCAATCTCAGAGGCAATTTAACTGGAGCCCAATCCATGACCTTGACTTTGAGGAATGGGGGAAATGGGAGGGTGCGGCTCTGCTCTGTAGTCTAATCAGCATGGCCGGACCAGCTAGCTTTGTGTTTACGTCCGTGTCGGAGCATGCATCCCAAATGGTACCCTAATCCCTATGGGCTCTGGTCAAAAGTAGTGCACTACCTAGTGATTAGGATGCCATTTTGGGATGCAGACAGAGTCAGTTCTGCCTCCATGAACACTGAAAAAACATTTAACTAACAGTGCCTAATGGTTTGAGAAAAGTGGTTTTGTGCATTTACTGTGGAACCAAGGTTGCATCAACAGTGTTGTATTGGGAGACAGTGTTGTACTGGGAGACGGTGTTGTACTGGGAGACGGTGTTGTACTGGGAGACAGTGTTGTACTGGGAGACGGTGTTGTACTGGGAGACAGTGTTGTACTGGGAGACGGTGTTGTACTGGGAGACAGTGT
>NC_138317.1:40492500-40500000 GCF_965601325.2 Salmo salar
GTTTTTATTATTAGTGGATATTGACCTAATTCTGCCCTGCATGCATTGTTTGCAGCTTTCCTCTGGACATGTAGGAGAATCGCAACAGAACTCTGCATGCAGGGTTTCAATGGGGTGTTTGTCCCATTTGGTGAAATCTTGTTTTGCAAGTGGACCCCAAACCTCGCTGCCATAAAGTACAATTGGTTCAATGACACATTCAATTAGTTTAAGCCAAATTTTAATAGGTATTTCAATTTGAATTTGTTTTTAATGGCGTAGAATGACCTGCATGCTTTCACTGCCTCATTAAGGTGTCCAGTTGAGCTTATTTTTAAACCTAAGTAATTGTAGTGTATACAATACTCTATATATTTTGTACCAATTGAGAACTTTGGTCTAATTCCCTGAGATCTGGATATTCTCTGGAAAATCATTATTTTAGTATTTTTCGGGTTTATTGCCAGGGCCCAGGTCTGGCAGTACTGCTCTAGCAGGTCCAGGCTCTGCTGTAGGCCTTGTGTTGTGGGTGACAGCAGGCATAGGTCATCTGCAAAGAGTAGGCATTTAACTTCTGAATTGTGGAGACTAACACCAGGGGCTGAGGATTTTTCTAGAATAGTGGCCAATTCGTTGATGTAAATATTGAAGAGTGCAGGGCTCAGATTGCAACCCTGGCGAAGGCCCCGCCCCTGGTTAACGAATTCGGTTCTTTTCTTGCCAATTTCAATGCTGCACATATTGCCAGTATACATTGATTTCATTATGTCATATGTTTGACCCCCTACACCACTTTCAATAACTTTGTAGAACAGTTCTGTATGCCAAATAGAATCAAATGCTTTTGGAAGTCGATAAAGCAAGTGTATATTTTGGTATTATTTTGGTGGACATGTTTATCTATCAGAGTGTGTAGGGTGTAAATATGATCAGTCGTGCGATGTTTTGGTGTAAATCCAATTTGGCTTTTACTCAAGACATTGTGCTTATTAAGGAAGTTTAGAACTCTTACATTTATAATACTTCAGAAAACCTTCCCCAGGTTACTGTGCACACAAATGCCTCTGTAATTGTTAGTGTCAAATTTGTCTCCGTTCTTGAAGATTGGGGTTACGAGTCCTTGATTCCAGATGTCAGAGAAATAACCTACACTTAGGATCAAATTAAACAGTTTTAATATAGCCAATTGAAATTTTGCACTAGTGAGTTTGAGCATCTCATTTAGGATGCCATCAGGTCCGCAAGCTTTTTTACATTTGAGGGCCTGAAGTTTCTTATAGAGCTCCTGGTGAATAATTAGGGAGTCCAATGGATTTTGATTGTCCTTTATAGCTTTTTCTAATCCATTCAACTTCGCATGAATTTGGCGTTGTTCTGCGTTTGTGTCAATTTGAACGGTGTTGTAGAGTGTTTTAAAATGGGTCGTCCATATGTCACCATTTTGTATCGCTAATTCCTCTTGTTTTGATTTATTTATTTTTTTCAATTTTGCCAGAAGTTGTTTGTGTTTATGGTTGTACAGTAAATTCATAAAAAATCCTACAATGTCATTTTCTGGATTTTTTTTCTTCTCATTTTGTCTGTCATAGTTGAAGTGTACCTATGATGAAAATTACAGGCCTCTCTCATCTTTTTAAGTGGGAGAACTTGCACAATTGGTGGCTGACTAAATTCTTTTTTACCCCACTGTAGTTAATGTTTTTTACTGATAGATTGATGCCTTCTTAACTGTGAGTGAATGTGGTATCCAGAAAGTTATCTAAGAGTGTTTGGATATTTTGGTTCCAGGTTGCTTGCTTGTATTTTTCTGTGCTGTTTTGGGCCCATCTGTATGAATTTCTGATGTTGTACAGCTTACTGGGCTGTGAATGTGTGGTTGTTTCCATGTCTGTTCTTTTGAGGAACAACCTTTCCCGCGGTCTTCTCTCTCTCTCTCTCTGTCTGTCTTTCTTTCTGTCGGTCTCTATTTGTCTGTCTCTATCTGTCTCCTCTCTCTCTCTCTCTCTCTCTCTCTCTCTCTCTCTGTCTCTTTCTTCCTCTCTTGGCCCTGGTAATCATGCCTGTAACCTGTAACACACGCTGGAGGTCTGGTTACAGTTTTGAAGGTCACATTGCATTGAAAGTCACTCATACCCATCATACATAACATCACACCCAAATGCATACCAAAATACTTTGTTCAACATTGTATGGTAAGACCGATGTAAGTCTATATGATGCGGGTGGAGGTCAGATTGGTACTGTAGCTAGCTGGTCTTTGAAGGTCACCAACATAACGTAACATGTCATCATAATGCATACCGACATCCTGCCATGTGCTAAGACCAATGTAAGTCCATGTTCTCATGTGGATTTGCTTCTAATGATTGTATCAGCATTTCAATAAATCAAGTGCTTTGGTGGCATGCCAGTACCCTGCCCTGTGTTGTAACGAGTCCCCTAGGATTGACACACACACACACACACACACACACACACACACACACACACACACTGGATGATGCACTAGTTTGATGGTCGTTGAAGTCTCAGGCACACACACACACACACACACACACACACACTAGTCTGATGGTCGTTGAAGACTCAGGCTGTGTCCCATAGTCTCTGGTCAAAAGTAGTGCGTGAGACTGATGACCTTAGATATCACTGATGTCCAATGTCCCAAATGGCACCCTATTCCCTATGTAGTGCACTACTTTTGACAAGGTCCCATATAGAGAATATGGCCCATAGGGAACAGGGTGTCTGTGTGGGGTCACATGCGGTGGGCCATCTGCTTGTACAGACAGACCCGTCGACATCAGACAGTGTCTATGTGTCCAAAATGGCCCCCTATTCCTCGTAGGACTTAAAAGTAGTGCCCTATATAGGACAATAGGGCACCATTTGAGACACACCTTAACGAAAGGGAAAGAACCTTGGCCTGCTATCTTTCTGACGGCATGTCATCGTTTCATGGGCAGACGTGTCCTTATCCTGTCTCCTGCCACGGTCACCAGAGCCCCGGTGACGTCCCTCCACGCCGCCCCGTCACACCCGTCCCCTTTCCCGCGGTCTTCTGGCGAAACGGGCTAAGAATAACCAGGATGTGACAGAATAAGGCCTCTTGAAGGAGAGCGTGACTTTGTTCCAGATGGGAAGCCGCCACGTGTTGACCGTCTGGTCTGCAGCCGGCGTTTGATTTTCACTCGCCCTCTGCAGCGACTCATCTCTCTCTCTCTCTCTCTCTCTCTCCCTCCCTCCCTCTCTCTCTCCCTCTTTCTATCTATCTCTATCTCTCTCCCTCTCTCTATCTCTCTCTATCTCTCTCCCTCTCTCTCTCTCTCCCTCTCTCTCTCTCTCTCTCTCTCTCTCTCTCTCTCTCTCTCGCTCTCTCTCTCCCTCTCTCTCCCTCTCTCTCTCCCTCTCTCTCTCTCAGTGTTCAAATCAGACCAGATGCATAGAGAAAGAGGGTAATGGAGTCAGTGTTTGTATCCGAACACGGGCTGGCCTCGGTCTCGTGCTCTTTAAGCATGACGACAAACACCTGTCCACCCATTTGGTCTCCTCCTTTCCTTTCCTCTCTTCTCTCTCTCTTTTTCGTTCCGTCTTTGTCTCCGGCTCTGTTTCTCTCTCATCCTCTTACTGAGTTTTTTTATTTGTCTGTGTTTGTTCACACTCTCTCTCTCTCTCTCCTCCCTCATTCCATCAGTCGCCCTGACAACCACTGCATCGCTGCTTCCCTTTCGTATCGCCGTGGCAACCATTATGGAGCCCGGTCGCCATGGTAACACACTGTTCCGATTCCAGCACTAAGGGCAAGGAGAGGTATTAGAGCGAACACACTGGCCCAAATGACACTACTAAACACACACACACACACACACACACACACAGATACGAACATTCAAACACACACACACACACACACACACACACACACACACACACACACACACACACACACAGTATTGTATGACTAACCTTGTGGGGACACACAATTCAGTCCAATTCAAAAATCATTTTTCCCTAACCCCTAACCCTAGCTCCTAACCCCTAACCCTAGCTCCTAACCCTAACATTAATTCTAACCTTAACCCTAAACCCCCTAGAAATAGTATTTGACCTTGTGGGGAACAATAAAATGTCCCCAGTTGGTCACATACACACACACACACACACACACACACACACACACACACACACACACACACACACACACACACACACAAAGGAATACAGTTGATTTGATTCCATATGAAGGAATACAGTTGATTTGATTCCATATGAAGGATTAGAGTTGATATGATTCCATATGAAGGAATACAGTTGATTTGATTCCATATGAAGGAATACAGTTGATTTGATTCCATATGAAGGAATACAGTTAATTTGATTCCATATGAAGGAATACAGTTGATTTGATTCCATATGAAGGAATACAGTTGATTTGATTCCATATGAAGGAAGACATTTGATTTGATTCCATATGAAGGAATTTGATTCCATATGAAGGAATACAGTTGATTTGATTCCATATGAAGGAAGACATTTGATTTGATTCCATATGAAGGAATTTGATTCCATATGAAGGAATACAGTTGATTTGATTCCATATGAAGGAATACAGTTAATTTGATTCCATATGAAGGAATACAGTTAATTTGATTCCATATGAAGGAATACAGTTGATTTGATTCCATATGAAGGAATACAGTTGATTTGATTCCATATGAAGGAATACAGTTGATTTGATTCCATATGAAGGAATACAGTTAATTTGATTCCATATGAAGGAATACAGTTGATTTGATTCCATATGAAGGAAGACATTTGATTTGATTCCATATGAATGATTAGAGTTGATTTTGATTCCATGTAGCATAAAACTCCATAGCAACACGCTCCTGAGATGTGCTGTAGGTTACGGTTGCTACCCTGACCTCCTGACTCCATGGCAACATGCTTTATATTAACAAACACACCAAGCTCTGAAGTAAGGATGTGTCCCAAATGGCCCCCTATTTCTTATATACTGTAGTGCACTACTTAGTGCCCTAAACCGCTACATCTTAGCACTGCAGCATCCCAGGCTAAACCAGCACTGTTACAGCGTCACACACTCCTAGAACAACAGTGAAATATGCAACACTGTAGCACAATGAAGCATGCAGAGACCACAGAAAACAATATTTTAAACACGCTAACTATAGGAGCCTCTATGGCAGAGACAAACAAACACATTCCTCATCCCCACCAATCCAGCGTCGCATTGAAGATACTGTCTGACAGGAAGCTGTTATATCTGAGTGCCAATTCACAGACATCCTGCACCAATCCAGCGTCACACAGCAGATGAGCTCCAAGCTCTGTTCTTTTGAGTGCCCAATTGTCATTTTACATTTACACTACAGTATCTTAATTATGATCACTCTTTTGTTGCTTTGAAGTGTCCTGCACCGCAGGAAGTGCATGATTTACATAACTTCACTGAAAACCCTCACTACTAGAAGGTTATGTTGACGGTATGGTACTTTTAATGTAGCCTAATTTTGGCCAGCTAATTATCTAACCACCGATCAAGTAACATTATGGACTAAATGTTCAAATCCTGTTGCTACAGGATAATTTTGCTGTGACAATACTGGTCAAATTAAGATCCAACACCTGTACTCCATATTCCAGACTGGAGATGTGGAGCAGTGTGTTGGTGGTTAGCCTACTAACCCCGCTGACCTGTAACTCTACCAGATCACTCCTATTAACCCCGCTGACCTGTAACTCTACCAGATCCCTCCTACTAACCCCGCTGACCTGTAACTCTACCAGATCACTCCTATTAACCCCGCTGACCTGTAACTCTACCAGATCACTCCTACTAACCCCGCTGACCTGTAACTCTACCAGATCACTCCCACTAACCCCGCTGACCTGTAACTCTACCAGATCACTCCCACTAACCCCGCTGACCTGTAACTCTACCAGATCACTCCCACTAACCCCGCTGACCTGTAACTCTACCAGATCACTCCTACTAACCCCGCTGACCTGTAACTCTACCAGATCACTCCTACTAACCCCGCTGACCTGTAACTCTACCAGATCCCTCCTACTAACCCCGCTGACCTGTAACTCTACCAGATCCCTCCTACTAACCCCGCTGACCTGTAACTCTACCAGATCCCTCCTACTAACCCCGCTGACCTGTAACTCTACCAGATCACTCCCACTAACCCCGCTGACCTGTAACTCTACCAGATCCCTCCTACTAACCCCGCTGACCTGTAACTCTGCCAGATCCCTCCCACCAACCCCGCTGACCTGTAACTCTACCAGATCCCTCCTACTAACCCCGCTGACCTGTAACTCTGCCAGATCCCTCCCACCAACCCCGCTGACCTGTAACTCTACCAGATCCCTCCTACTAACCCCGCTGACCTGTAACTCTACCAGATCCCTCCTACTAACCCCGCTGACCTGTAACTCTACCAGATCCCTCCTACTAACCCCGCTGACCTGTAACTCTACCAGATCCCTCCTACTAACCCCGCTGACCTGTAACTCTACCAGATCCCTCCTACTAACCCCGCTGACCTGTAACTCTACCAGATCCCTCCTACTAACCCCGCTGACCTGTAACTCTGCCAGATCCCTCCTACTAACCCCGCTGACCTGTAACTCTACCAGATCACTCCTACTAACCCCGCTGACCTGTAACTCTACCAGATCCCTCCTACTAACCCCGCTGACCTGTAACTCTACCAGATCCCTCCTACTAACCCCGCTGACCTGTAACTCTACCAGATCCCTCCTACTAACCCCGCTGACCTGTAACTCTACCAGATCCCTCCCACTAACCCCGCTGACCTGTAACTCTACCAGATCACTCCCACTAACCCCGCTGACCTGTAACTCTACCAGATCACTAACCCCGCTGACCTGTAACTCTACCAGATCCCTCCTCCACTGCTGAGTCCGGGATGGGCAAGGGAGAGATCCAGCCTGATTAGCATCTGTCTTTCTCTCTGACAAGACACCGACTCTGTCCGAAATCGGTCTTGCCTACTACTTACTAAAACGACATACTGTGTACTAATCGTACTACATACAGTACTATTTAGAACGTACTGTTTAGTAAAAAAATGAATGTAGTATGCAACAAATATCAACATACTACTCATCCATACTGAGGATGCATCTTCTGATGAGCTGTTGGGTTGATTCCCGCCGTTCGTTCATTTTGGTACAGCGCGTCACCTTCTCTGATTATCAGCTGCTGTCAAACACACATGTGTCTGAAGACCATTCTCTTTCTCAATAGCATGCAGTGAATTGTACTATATGAAAAGCCGAAAAGAGTATGACATTTTCCCCATACTATAAAACGTAAAAATTTTCCCATAATGCCTACTATTTACAACGCAAGTATGGGTATTCGCACACGGCCTGTGGGTCTCTCTATCTCTCCATCTCCTTTCATCTATCTCTCTCCATCTCCTTTCATCTCTCTCTCTCCATCGCCCTTCATCTATCTCTCTC
>NC_138317.1:40507500-40560000 GCF_965601325.2 Salmo salar
GGTCTGGAGGGGTAGAGGGGTGGTCTAGAGGGGTAGAGGGATGGTCTAGAGGGGTAGAGGGATGTCAAGAGGGGTAGAGGGATGGTCTAGAGGGGTGGTCTAGAGGGGTAGAGGGGTGGTCTAGAGGAGTAGAGGGATGGTCTAGAGGGGTAGAGGGGTGGTCTAGAGGGGTCGAGGGGTGGTCTGGAGGGGTAGAGGGGTGGTCTAGAGGGGTAGAGGGATGGTCTAGAGGGGTAGAGGGGTGGTCTAGAGGGATGGTCTAGAGGGGTAGAGGGGTGGTCTAGAGGGGTAGAGGGGTAGTCTAGAGGGGTAGAGGGATTTCTAGAGGGGTAGAGGGATGGTCTAGAGGGGTAGAGGGATGGTCTAGAGGGGTAGAGGGATGGTCTAGAGGGATGGTCTAGAGGGGTAGAGGGATGGTCTAGAGGGGTAGAGGGGTGGTCTAGAGGGGTAGAGGGATGGTCTAGAGGGGTAGAGGGGTGGTCTAGAGGGGTAGAGGGATGGTCTACCCCCACAGTCCCACACGGTGACGTGATATCATTGACGTGACGTGCAAATGAGCGATAGAAAACCGATCGAGCAAATGTTACCATTACGATTTTTTTTGTGCAGGGGCCCCGTGCCGCCCCCGGCAGGATGCCGCGGCTGCCCATGTCGCCTATACCTAAATCCTATACGTAAATCCTATACGTAAATCCTATAGGGGTAGAGGGGTGGTCTAGAGGGGTAGAAGGATGGTCTAGAGGGGTAGAGGGGTGGTCTAGAGGGGTAGAGGGATGGTCTAGAAGGGTGGTCTAGAGGGGTAGAGGGGTGGTCTAGAGGGGTAGAGGGGTGGTCTAGAGGGGTAGAGGGGTGGTCTAGAGGGCTAGAGGGATGGTCTAGAGGGGTAGAGGGATGGTCTAGAGGGGTAGAGGGATGTCATGAGGGGTAGAGGGGTGGTCTAGAGGGGTAGAGGGGTGGTCTAGAGGGGTGGTCTAGAGGGGTAGAGGGATGGTCTAGAGGGGTAGAGGGATGGTCTAGAGGGCTAGAGGGGTGGTCTAGAGGGGTAGAGGGATGGTCTAGAGGGGTAGAGGGGTGGTCTAGAGGGCTAGAGGGATGGTCTAGAGGGGTAGAGGGATGGTCTAGAGGGGTAGAGGGATGGTCTAGAGGGGTAGAGGGGTGGTCTAGAGGGGTAGAGGGGTGGTCTAGAGGGGTAGAGGGGTGGTCTAGAGGGGTAGAGGGATGGTTTAGAGAGGTGGTCTAGAGGGGTAGAGGGGTGGTCTAGAGGGGTAGAGGGATGGTCTAGAGGGGTAGAGGGATGGTCTAGAGGGGTAGAGGGGTGGTCTAGAGGGGTAGAGGGATGGTCTAGAGGGGTAGAGCGGTGGTCTAGAGGGGTGGTCTAGAGGGGTGGTCTAGAGGGGTAGAGGGTTGGTCTAGAGGGGTAGAGCGGTGGTCTAGAGGGGTGGTCTAGAGGGGTAGAAGGATGGTCTAGAGGGGTAGAGGGATGGTCTAGAGGGGTAGAGGGGTGGTCTAGAGGGGTAGAGGGATGGTCTAGAGGGGTAGAGGGATGGTCTAGAGGGGTAGAGGGATGGTCTAGAGGGGTAGAGGGGTGGTCTAGAGGGGTAGAGGGGTGGTCTAGAGGGATGGTCTAGAGGGGTAGAGGGGTGGTCTAGAGGGGTAGAGGGATGTCAAGAGGGGTAGAGGGATTGTCTAGAGGGGTGGTCTAGAGGGGTGGTCTAGAGGGGAAGAGGGATGGTCTAGAGGGGTAGAGGGATGGTCTAGAGGGCTAGAGGGATGGTCTAGAGGGGTAGAGGGGTGGTCTAGAGGGGTAGAGGGGTGGTCTAGAGGGGTGGTCTAGAGGGGTAGAGGGATGGTCTAGAGGGGTAGAGGGATGTCAAGAGGGGTAGAGGGGTGGTCTAGAGGGGTGGTCTAGAGGGGTAGAGGGATGGGGTAGAGGGGTGGTCTAGAGTGGTAGAGGGGTGGTCGAGAGGGGTGGTGTAGAGGGGTAGAGGGATGGTCTAGAGGGGTAGAGTGGTGGTCGAGAGGGGTGGTCTAGAGGGGTAGAGGGATGGTCTAGAGGGGTAGAGGGGTGGTCTAGAGGGGTAGAGGGATGGTCTAGAGGGGTAGAGGGATGTCAAGAGGTGTAGAGGGGTGGTCTAGAGGGGTAGAGGGGTGGTCTAGAGGGGTAGAGAGATGGTTTAGAAAGGTAGAGGGATGGTCTAGAGGGGTAGAGGGGTGGTCTAGAGGGGTCGAGGGATGGTTTAGAGAGGTAGAGGGATGGTCTAGAGGGGTCGAGGGGTGGTCTGGAGGGGTAGAGGGGTGGTCTAGAGGGGTAGAGGGATGTCAAGAGGGGTAGAGGGATGGTCTAGAGGGATGGTCTAGAGGGGTAGAGGGGTGGTCTAGAGGGGTAGAGGGGTAGTCTAGAGGGGTAGAGGGATTTCTAGAGGGGTAGAGGGATGGTCTAAAGGGGTAGAGGGATGGTCTAGAGGGGTAGAAGGGTGGTCTGGAGGGGTAGAGGGGTGGTCTAGAGGGGTAGAGGGATGGTCTAGAGGGGTAGAGGGATGTCAAGAGGGGTAGAGGGATGGTCTAGAGGGGTGGTCTAGAGGGGTAGAGGGGTGGTCTAGAGGAGTAGAGGGATGGTCTAGAGGGGTAGAGGGGTGGTCTAGAGGGGTCGAGGGGTGGTCTGGAGGGGTAGAGGGGTGGTCTAGAGGGGTAGAGGGATGGTCTAGAGGGGTAGAGGGGTGGTCTAGAGGGATGGTCTAGAGGGGTAGAGGGGTGGTCTAGAGGGGTAGAGGGGTAGTCTAGAGGGGTAGAGGGATTTCTAGAGGGGTAGAGGGATGGTCTAGAGGGGTAGAGGGATGGTCTAGAGGGGTAGAGGGATGGTCTAGAGGGATGGTCTAGAGGGGTAGAGGGATGGTCTAGAGGGGTAGAGGGGTGGTCTAGAGGGGTAGAGGGATGGTCTAGAGGGGTAGAGGGGTGGTCTAGAGGGGTAGAGGGATGGTCTATAGGGGTAGAGGGGTGGTCTAGAGGGGTAGAGGGATGGTCTAGAGGGGTAGAGGGGTGGTCTAGAGGGGTAGAGGGATGGTCTAGAAGGGTGGTCTAGAGGGGTAGAGGGGTGGTCTAGAGGGGTAGAGGGGTGGTCTAGAGGGGTAGAGGGGTGGTCTAGAGGGGTAGAGGGATGGTCTAGAGGGGTAGAGGGATGGTCTAGAGGGGTAGAGGGATGTCATGAGGGGTAGAGGGGTGGTCTAGAGGGGTAGAGGGGTGGTCTAGAGGGGTGGTCTAGAGGGGTAGAGGGATGGTCTAGAGGGGTAGAGGGATGGTCTAGAGGGCTAGAGGGGTGGTCTAGAGGGGTAGAGGGATGGTCTAGAGGGGTAGAGGGGTGGTCTAGAGGGGTAGAGGGATGGTCTAGAGGGGTAGAGGGATGGTCTAGAGGGGTAGAGGGGTGGTCTAGAGGGGTAGAGGGGTGGTCTAGAGGGGTAGAGGGATGGTCTAGAGGGGTAGAGGGGTGGTCTAGAGGGGTAGAGGGATGGTCTAGAGGGGTAGAGGGATGTCAAGAGGTGTAGAGGGGTGGTCTAGAGGGGTAGAGGGGTGGTCTAGAGGGGTAGAGAGATGGTTTAGAAAGGTAGAGGGATGGTCTAGAGGGGTAGAGGGGTGGTCTAGAGGGGTCGAGGGATGGTTTAGAGAGGTAGAGGGATGGTCTAGAGGGGTCGAGGGGTGGTCTGGAGGGGTAGAGGGGTGGTCTAGAGGGGTAGAGGGATGTCAAGAGGGGTAGAGGGATGGTCTAGAGGGATGGTCTAGAGGGGTAGAGGGGTGGTCTAGAGGGGTAGAGGGGTAGTCTAGAGGGGTAGAGGGATTTCTAGAGGGGTAGAGGGATGGTCTAAAGGGGTAGAGGGATGGTCTAGAGGGGTAGAAGGGTGGTCTGGAGGGGTAGAGGGGTGGTCTAGAGGGGTAGAGGGATGGTCTAGAGGGGTAGAGGGATGTCAAGAGGGGTAGAGGGATGGTCTAGAGGGGTGGTCTAGAGGGGTAGAGGGGTGGTCTAGAGGAGTAGAGGGATGGTCTAGAGGGGTAGAGGGGTGGTCTAGAGGGGTCGAGGGGTGGTCTGGAGGGGTAGAGGGGTGGTCTAGAGGGGTAGAGGGATGGTCTAGAGGGGTAGAGGGGTGGTCTAGAGGGATGGTCTAGAGGGGTAGAGGGGTGGTCTAGAGGGGTAGAGGGGTAGTCTAGAGGGGTAGAGGGATTTCTAGAGGGGTAGAGGGATGGTCTAGAGGGGTAGAGGGATGGTCTAGAGGGGTAGAGGGATGGTCTAGAGGGATGGTCTAGAGGGGTAGAGGGATGGTCTAGAGGGGTAGAGGGGTGGTCTAGAGGGGTAGAGGGATGGTCTAGAGGGGTAGAGGGGTGGTCTAGAGGGGTAGAGGGATGGTCTACCCCCACAGTCCCACACGGTGACGTGATATCATTGACGTGACGTGCAAATGAGCGATAGAAAACCGATCGAGCAAATGTTACCATTACGATTTTTTTTGTGCAGGGGCCCCGTGCCGCCCCCGGCAGGATGCCGCGGCTGCCCATGTCGCCTATACCTAAATCCTATACGTAAATCCTATACGTAAATCCTATAGGGGTAGAGGGGTGGTCTAGAGGGGTAGAAGGATGGTCTAGAGGGGTAGAGGGGTGGTCTAGAGGGGTAGAGGGATGGTCTAGAAGGGTGGTCTAGAGGGGTAGAGGGGTGGTCTAGAGGGGTAGAGGGGTGGTCTAGAGGGGTAGAGGGGTGGTCTAGAGGGGTAGAGGGGTGGTCTAGAGGGGTAGAGGGATGGTCTAGAGGGGTAGAGGGATGTCATAGAGGGGTAGAGGGGTGGTCTAGAGGGGTAGAGGGGTGGTCTAGAGGGGTAGAGGGGTGGTCTAGAGGGGTAGAGGGATGGTCTAGAGGGGTAGAGGGATGGTCTAGAGGGCTAGAGGGGTGGTCTAGAGGGGTAGAGGGATGGTCTAGAGGGGTAGAGGGGTGGTCTAGAGGGGTAGAGGGATGGTCTAGAGGGGTAGAGGGATGGTCTAGAGGGGTAGAGGGATGGTCTAGAGGGGTAGAGGGGTGGTCTAGAGGGGTAGAGGGATGGTTTAGAGGGGTGGTCTAGAGGGGTAGAGGGGTGGTCTAGAGGGGTAGAGGGATGGTAGAGAGGTGGTCTAGAGGGGTAGAGGGGTGGTCTAGAGGGGTAGAGGGATGGTCTAGAGGGGTAGAGGGATGGTCTAGAGGGGTAGAGGGGTGGTCTAGAGGGGTAGAGGGATGGTCTAGAGGGGTAGAGCGGTGGTCTAGAGGGGTGGTCTAGAGGGGTGGTCTAGAGGGGTAGAGGGTTGGTCTAGAGGGGTAGAGCGGTGGTCTAGAGGGGTGGTCTAGAGGGGTAGAAGGATGGTCTAGAGGGGTAGAGGGATGGTCTAGAGGGGTAGAGGGGTGGTCTAGAGGGGTAGAGGGATGGTCTAGAGGGGTAGAGGGATGGTCTAGAGGGGTAGAGGGATGGTCTAGAGGGGTAGAGGGGTGGTCTAGAGGGGTAGAGGGGTGGTCTAGAGGGGTAGAGGGTGGTCTAGAGGGGTAGAGGGGTGGTCTAGAGGGGTAGAGGGATGTCAAGAGGGGTAGAGGGATTGTCTAGAGGGGTGGTCTAGAGGGGTAGAGGGATGTCTAGAGGGGAGAGGGATGGTCTAGAGGGGTAGAGGGATGGTCTAGAGGGCTAGAGGGATGGTCTAGAGGGGTAGAGGGGTGGTCTAGAGGGGTAGAGGGGTGGTCTAGAGGGGTGGTCTAGAGGGGTAGAGGGATGGTCTAGAGGGGTAGAGGGATGTCAAGAGGGGTAGAGGGGTGGTCTAGAGGGGTGGTCTAGAGGGGTAGAGGGATGGGGTAGAGGGGTGGTCTAGAGTGGTAGAGGGGTGGTCGAGAGGGGTGGTGTAGAGGGGTAGAGGGATGGTCTAGAGGGGTAGAGTGGTGGTCGAGAGGGGTGGTCTAGAGGGGTAGAGGGATGGTCTAGAGGGGTAGAGGGGTGGTCTAGAGGGGTAGAGGGATGGTCTAGAGGGGTAGAGGGATGTCAAGAGGTGTAGAGGGGTGGTCTAGAGGGGTAGAGGGGTGGTCTAGAGGGGTAGAGAGATGGTTTAGAAAGGTAGAGGGATGGTCTAGAGGGGTAGAGGGGTGGTCTAGAGGGGTCGAGGGATGGTTTAGAGAGGTAGAGGGATGGTCTAGAGGGGTCGAGGGGTGGTCTGGAGGGGTAGAGGGGTGGTCTAGAGGGGTAGAGGGATGTCAAGAGGGGTAGAGGGATGGTCTAGAGGGATGGTCTAGAGGGGTAGAGGGGTGGTCTAGAGGGGTAGAGGGGTAGTCTAGAGGGGTAGAGGGATTTCTAGAGGGGTAGAGGGATGGTCTAAAGGGGTAGAGGGATGGTCTAGAGGGGTAGAAGGGTGGTCTGGAGGGGTAGAGGGGTGGTCTAGAGGGGTAGAGGGATGGTCTAGAGGGGTAGAGGGATGTCAAGAGGGGTAGAGGGATGGTCTAGAGGGGTGGTCTAGAGGGGTAGAGGGGTGGTCTAGAGGAGTAGAGGGATGGTCTAGAGGGGTAGAGGGGTGGTCTAGAGGGGTCGAGGGGTGGTCTGGAGGGGTAGAGGGGTGGTCTAGAGGGGTAGAGGGATGGTCTAGAGGGGTAGAGGGGTGGTCTAGAGGGATGGTCTAGAGGGGTAGAGGGGTGGTCTAGAGGGGTAGAGGGGTAGTCTAGAGGGGTAGAGGGATTTCTAGAGGGGTAGAGGGATGGTCTAGAGGGGTAGAGGGATGGTCTAGAGGGGTAGAGGGATGGTCTAGAGGGATGGTCTAGAGGGGTAGAGGGATGGTCTAGAGGGGTAGAGGGGTGGTCTAGAGGGGTAGAGGGATGGTCTAGAGGGGTAGAGGGGTGGTCTAGAGGGGTAGAGGGATGGTCTACCCCCACAGTCCCACACGGTGACGTGATATCATTGACGTGACGTGCAAATGAGCGATAGAAAACCGATCGAGCAAATGTTACCATTACGATTTTTTTTGTGCAGGGGCCCCGTGCCGCCCCCGGCAGGATGCCGCGGCTGCCCATGTCGCCTATACCTAAATCCTATACGTAAATCCTATACGTAAATCCTAGTAGGGGTGGTCTAGAGGGGTAGAAGGATGGTCTAGAGGGGTAGAGGGGTGGTCTAGAGGGGTAGAGGGATGGTCTAGAAGGGTGGTCTAGAGGGGTAGAGGGGTGGTCTAGAGGGGTAGAGGGGTGGTCTAGAGGGGTAGAGGGGTGGTCTAGAGGGGTAGAGGGATGGTCTAGAGGGGTAGAGGGATGGTCTAGAGGGGTAGAGGGATGTCATGAGGGGTAGAGGGGTGGTCTAGAGGGGTAGAGGGGTGGTCTAGAGGGGTGGTCTAGAGGGGTAGAGGGATGGTCTAGAGGGGTAGAGGGGTGGTCTAGAGGGCTAGAGGGGTGGTCTAGAGGGGTAGAGGGATGGTCTAGAGGGGTAGAGGGGTGGTCTAGAGGGCTAGAGGGATGGTCTAGAGGGGTAGAGGGATGGTCTAGAGGGGTAGAGGGATGGTCTAGAGGGGTAGAGGGGTGGTCTAGAGGGGTAGAGGGATGGTCTAGAGGGGTAGAGGGGTGGTCTAGAGGGGTAGAGGGATGGTTTAGAGAGGTGGTCTAGAGGGGTAGAGGGGTGGTCTAGAGGGGTAGAGGGATGGTCTAGAGGGGTAGAGGGATGGTCTAGAGGGGTAGAGGGGTGGTCTAGAGGGGTAGAGGGATGGTCTAGAGGGGTAGAGCGGTGGTCTAGAGGGGTGGTCTAGAGGGGTGGTCTAGAGGGGTAGAGGGTTGGTCTAGAGGGGTAGAGCGGTGGTCTAGAGGGGTGGTCTAGAGGGGTAGAAGGATGGTCTAGAGGGGTAGAGGGATGGTCTAGAGGGGTAGAGGGGTGGTCTAGAGGGGTAGAGGGAGTGGTCTAGAGGGGTAGAGGGATGGTCTAGAGGGGTAGAGGGATGGTCTAGAGGGGTAGAGGGGTGGTCTAGAGGGGTAGAGGGGTGGTCTAGAGGGGTAGAGGGGTGGTCTAGAGGGATGGTCTAGAGGGGTAGAGGGGTGGTCTAGAGGGGTAGAGGGATGTCAAGAGGGGTAGAGGGATTGTCTAGAGGGGTGGTCTAGAGGGGTAGAGGGATGTCTAGAGGGGAAGAGGGATGGTCTAGAGGGGTAGAGGGATGGTCTAGAGGGCTAGAGGGATGGTCTAGAGGGGTAGAGGGGTGGTCTAGAGGGGTAGAGGGGTGGTCTAGAGGGGTGGTCTAGAGGGGTAGAGGGATGGTCTAGAGGGGTAGAGGGATGTCAAGAGGGGTAGAGGGGTGGTCTAGAGGGGTAGAGGGGTGGTCTAGAGGGGTAGAGGGGTGGTCTAGAGGGGTAGAGGGATGGTTTAGAGAGGTAGAGGGATGGTCTAGAGGGGTAGAAGGGTGGTCTAGACGGGTGGTCTAGAGGGGTAGAGGGATGGTCTTGAGGGGTAGAGGGGTGGTCTAGAGGGGTAGAGGGATGGTCTAGAGGGGTAGAGGGATGTCAAGAGGGGTAGAGGGGTGGTCTAGAGGGGTAGAGGGGTGGTCTAGAGGGGTAGAGGGATGGGGTAGAGGGGTGGTCTAGAGTGGTAGAGGGGTGGTCGAGAGGGGTGGTGTAGAGGGGTAGAGGGGTAGAGAGGTGGTCTAGAGGGGTAGAGGGATGGTCTAGAGGGGTAGAGGGGTGGTCTAGAGGGGTAGAGGGATGGTCTAAGGGGTGGTGTAGAGGGGTAGAGGGATGGTCTAGAGGGGTAGAGGGGTGGTCTAGAGGGGTGGTCTAGAGGGGTAGAGAGATGCTTTAGAGAGGTAGAGGGATGGTCTAGAGGGGTAGAGGGGTGGTCTAGAGGGGTAGAGGGATGGTCTAGAGGGGTAGAGGGGTGGTCTAGAGGGGTAGAGGGTTGGTCTAGAGGGGTAGAGGGGTGGTCTAGAGGGGTAGAGGGGTGGTCTAGAGGGGTAGAGGGATGGTCTATAGGGGTAGAGGGGTGGTCAAGAGAGGTATGGGGGTGGTCTAGAGGGGTAGAGGGGTGGTCTAGAGGGGTAGAGGGGTGGTCTAGAGGGGTAGAGGGGTGGTTTAGAGAGGTAGAGGGATGGTCTAGAGGGGTAGAGGGGTGGTCTAGAGGGGTAGAGGGATTTCAAGAGGGGTAGAGGGGTGGTCTAGAGCGGTGGTCTAGAGGGGTAGAGGGATGGGGTAGAGGGGTGGTCTAGAGTGGTAGAGGGGTGGTCGAGAGGGGTGGTGTAGAGGGGTAGAGGGATGGTCTAGAGGGGTAGAGTGGTGGTCGAGAGGGGTGGTCTAGAGGGGTAGAGGGATGGTCTAGAGGGGTAGAGGGGTGGTCTAGAGGGGTAGAGGGATGGTCTAGAGGGGTAGAGGGATGTCAAGAGGTGTAGAGGGGTGGTCTAGAGGGGTAGAGGGGTGGTCTAGAGGGGTAGAGAGATGGTTTAGAAAGGTAGAGGGATGGTCTAGAGGGGTAGAGGGGTGGTCTAGAGGGGTCGAGGGATGGTTTAGAGAGGTAGAGGGATGGTCTAGAGGGGTCGAGGGGTGGTCTGGAGGGGTAGAGGGGTGGTCTAGAGGGGTAGAGGGATGTCAAGAGGGGTAGAGGGATGGTCTAGAGGGATGGTCTAGAGGGGTAGAGGGGTGGTCTAGAGGGGTAGAGGGGTAGTCTAGAGGGGTAGAGGGATTTCTAGAGGGGTAGAGGGGTGGTCTAGAGGGGTAGAAGGGTGGTCTGGAGGGGTAGAGGGGTGGTCTAGAGGGGTAGAGGGATGGTCTAGAGGGGTAGAGGGATTTCAAGAGGGGTAGAGGGATGGTCTAGAGGGGTGGTCTAGAGGGGTAGAGGGGTGGTCTAGAGGAGTAGAGGGATGGTCTAGAGGGGTAGAGGGGTGGTCTAGAGGGGTCGAGGGGTGGTCTGGAGGGGTAGAGGGGTGGTCTAGAGGGGTAGAGGGATGGTCTAGAGGGGTAGAGGGGTGGTCTAGAGGGATGGTCTAGAGGGGTAGAGGGGTGGTCTAGAGGGGTGGTCTAGAGGGGTAGAGGGGTGGTCTAGAGGGGTAGAGGGATGGTCTAGAGGGGTAGAGGGGTGGTCTAGAGGGGTAGAGGGATGGTCTAGAGGGGTAGAGGGATGGTCTAGAGGGGTAGAGGGATGGTCTAGAGGGGTAGAGGGGTGGTCTAGAGGGGTAGAGGGATGGTCTAGAGGGGTAGAGGGATGGTCTAGAGGGGTAGAGGGGTGGTCTGGAGGGGTAGAGGGGTGGTCTAGAGGGGTAGAGGGATGGTCTAGAGGGGTAGAGGGGTGGTCTAGAGGGGTTGAGGGGTGGTCTGGAGGGGTAGAGGGATGGTCTAGAGGGGTAGAGGGGTGGTCTAGAGGGGTAGAGGGGTGGTCTAGAGGGGTAGAGGGATGGTCTAGAGGGGTAGAGGGGTGGTCTGGAGGGGTTTCCACAGGTTTTCCCTATTTACTGTAGGGAACAGGGTGCCAAAGTAGTTCCCTATTTACTATAGGGAACAGGGTGCCAAAGTAGTGCCCTATTTACTCTATCGGAAAGGTTGCCAAAGTAGTGCACTATTTACTGTAGGGAAAAGGGTGCCAAAGTAGTGCACTATTTACTGTAGGGAACAGGGTGCCAAAGTAGTGCCCTATTTACTGTATGGAAAAGGTTGCCAAAGTAGTGCACTATTTACTGCAGGGAAAAGGTTGCCAAAGTAGTGCACTATTTACTGCAGGGAAAAGGGTGCCAAAGTAGTTTACTATACAGTGAATAGGGTGCCAAAGTAGTGCACTGTACAGGGAAAAGGGTGCCAAAGTAGTGCCCTATTTACTGCAGGGAAAAGGGTGCCAAAGTAGTGCCCTATTTACTGCAGGGAAAAGGGTGCTAAAGTAGTGCACTATACAGGGTGCCATTCGAAACACATCCTAACTGACCAGTCCTCCTATTTCCCATGATTCCTTGCAGCACCTGGAGCCGTGGAAACTCTACGCCACCGTGGGGGTGCTGCTGGTCATCGACGTCCTGTCACTCATGATCTGGCAAATAGTGGATCCTCTACACATCACGGTGGAGGTATGAGTCAGATAGTTAACCCTCTACACATCACGGTGGAGGTATGAGTCAGATAGTTAACCCTCTACACATCACGGTGGAGGTATGAGTCAGATAGTTAACCCTCTACACATCACGGTGGAGGTATGAGTCAGATAGTTAACCCTCTACACATCACGGTGGAGGTATGAGTCAGATAGTTAACCCTCTACACATCACGGTGGAGGTATGAGTCCGATAGTGGATCCTCTACACATCACGGTGGAGGTATGAGTCAGATAGTTAACCCTCTACACATCACGGTGGAGGTATGAGTCAGATAGTGGATCCTCTACACATCACGGTGGAGGTATGAGTCCGATAGTGGATCCTCTACACATCACGGTGGAGGTATGAGTCAGATAGTGGATCCTCTACACATCACGGTGGAGGTATGAGTCAGATAGTGGATCCTCTACACATCACGGTGGAGGTATGAGTCAGATAGTGGATCCTCTACACATCACGGTGGAGGTATGAGTCAGATAGTGGATCCTCTACACATCACGGTGGAGGTATGAGTCAGATAGTGGATCCTCTACACATCACGGTGGAGGTATGAGTCAGATAGTGGATCCTCTACACATCACGGTGGAGGTATGAGTCAGATAGTGGATCCTCTACACATCACGGTGGAGGTATGAGTCAGATAGTGGATCCTCTACACATCACGGTGGAGGTATGAGTCAGATAGTGGTGGTTCTAGCTTGTATGGCTCCATGGGGAACCCCCCGTTCAGAGGCATTAGCACTGTACAAAGTTAGAGGTGTGCTATTTGATAGATTCCCCCGCTCCCCCTACCTCGGGCTTCCAGTGGGGAGACCTGAGGTCAACCTACCCCTGTCCCCCTCTCCATCTCGTACTTCTGAGTGAGAGACCTTCCCAGGCAGTAGCCTGCCTAGCTCACAAACTAGAATCAGGGCGCCCACGCCGACCAGGTTAATTGACCCACAGTCCCACACGGTGACGTGATATCATTGACGTGACGTGCAAATGAGCGATAGAAAACCGATCGAGCAAATGTTACCATTACGATTTTTTTTGTGCAGGGGCCCCGTGCCGCCCCCGGCAGGATGCCGCGGCTGCCCATGTCTCCTATACCTAAATCCTATACGTAAATCCTATACGTAAATCCTATACCTAAATCCTATACCTAAATCCTATACCTAAATCCTATACCTAAATCCTGTACCTAAATCCTGTACCTAAATCCTATACCTAAATCCTATACCTAAATCCTATACCTAAATCCTATACCTAAATCCTATACCTAAATCCTGTACCTAAATCCTATACCTAAATCCTATACCTAAATCCTATACCTAAATCCTATACCTAAATCCTATACCTAAATCCTATACCTAAATTCACCACTGAGTCAGATAGTTGATCTTCTAGTCTACACATCACTGTGGAGGTATGAGTCATGACTCTCCTTCTCTTGTCTCTTCCTCTCTCTCTCTCTCTCTCTCTCTCTCTCTCTCGTGTCTCTCTCTGTCTCTTTCTGTCCTCCTCTCTTCTCTCATCTCTGTCTCTCTCTCTCTTTCTGTCCTCTCTTTCTGTCCTCTCTTTTCTTCTCTCGTCTCTCCCCTTCCTGTTTGTTTTCAGAGCTGCATCACTATTGGTTAACTCCAGCCTATTAAGATAGTACTATGAAGGAATAAACAAAACAAATTGTGAATCTATAAAAATCATGATGAAATATAATGTGTACATGACTATAGTGCAATAGCCTTGAGATAACATTATCCCTCTGTTCTGCTATAGTGCAGTAGCCTTGAGATAACATTATTCCTCTGTTCTGCTATAGTGCAGTAGCCTTGAGATAACATTATTCCTCTGTTTGTCTGACTAGAAGTTTGTGAGTTAACATTATCCCTCTGTTCTGCTATAGTGCAGTAGCCTTGAGTTAACATTATTCCTCTGTTTGTCTGAGTAGAAGTTTGTGAGAGAACATTATTCCTCTGTTTGTCTGAGTAGAAGTTTGTGAGAGAACATTATTCCTGTTTGTCTGAGTAGAAGTTTGTGAGAGAACATTATTCCTCTGTTTGTCTGAGTAGAAGTTTGTGAGAGAACATTATTCCTCTGTTTGTCTGAGTAGAAGTTTGTGAGAGAACATTATTCCTCTGTTTGTCTGAGTAGAAGTTTGTTAGAGAACATCATTCCTCTGTTTGTCTGAGTAGAAGTTTGTGAGAGAACATTATTCCTCTGTTTGTCTGAGTAGAAGTTTGTGAGAGATCATTCCTCTGTCTGAGTAGAAGTTTGTGAGAGAACATTATTCCTCTGTTTGTCTGAGTAGAAGTTTGTGAGAGAACATTATTCCTCTGTTTGTCTGAGTAGAAGTTTGTGAGAGATCATTCCTCTGTCTGAGTAGAAGTTTGTGAGAGAACATTATTCCTCTGTTTGTCTGAGTAGATGTTTGTGAGAGAACATTATTCCTCTGTCTGAGGAGAAGTTTGTGAGAGATCATTCCTCTGTTTGTCTGAGTAGAAGTTTGTGAGAGAACATTATTCCTCTGTTTGTCTGAGTAGAAGTTTGTGAGAGAACATTATTCTTCTGTTTGTCTGAGTAGAAGTTTGTGAGAGAGGCCCCTAAAGGAGACCTGGATGTTCTGATCCAACCTCTGCTGGAACACTGCAGCTCAGACAAGATGAACACCTGGCTTGGTAAGGAGACGGGGAGGGAGGGAGGGAGGGAGGGAGGGAGGGGGAGAGAGAGAGAGAGAGAGAGAGAGAGAGAGTAAGAGAGGCGGGGAGAGAGGAAGGCTTGGTAAGGAGACGGGAAGGGAGGGAGGGAGGGAGGGAGGGAGAAGAAGGAAGGGAGGGAGAGAGAGTAAGAGAGGCGGGGAGAGAGGAAGGCTTGGTAAGGAAAAAGGGAGGTAAGTAGGATGGGAGGGAGGGTGGAAGGGAGGGATGGAGGGAGGGGAGGGAGAGAGAGGGAGGGAGTGAGAGAGGGAAGCTTTGTAAGGAGAGAGGGAGGGAGGGAGGGAGGGAGGGAGGGAGGGAGGGAGGGAGGGAGGGGAATGGAGGGAGGCTTTGTAAGGAGAGAGGTCTCAGCCTCTGTACTTCATGTACATTAAACCCATCTGTTAATCATCTTACCTTTAACATGAGGCCTGAGTGTGGTGCTACTGCCAGTGAATACTAAAAACCTAGTGAACACATTCTCTCTCCCTCCCTCCCTCTGTAGGGGTGGTGTATGGTTATAAGGGCTTGCTGCTGCTCCTGGGGATTTTTCTGGCTTATGAGACCAAGTCTATATCTACAGAGAAGATCAATGACCACCGCGCTGTGGGCATGGCCATCTACAACGTCTCAGTAAGTATTTCTGTGTGTGTGTGTGTGTGTGTGTGTGTGTGTGTGTGTGTGTGTGTGTGTGTGTGTGTGTGTGTGTGTGTGTGTGTGTGTGTGTGTGTGTGTGTGTGTGTGTGTGTGTGTGTGTGTGTGTGTGTGCGTGCGTGCGTGCGTGCGTGCTGTAGTCATGTACAGTATTTGTGTGTGTGTGTGTGCGTGCGTGCGTGCGTGCTGTAGTCATGTACAGTATTTGTGTGTGTGTGTGTGTGCTGTAGTCATGGGCAGTATTTCTGTTACATTTATTTGAGTATTTAGTCGTTTGTATGACACTGGGCTAAACTGTATTTTGTAACAAGATACGTTCAAGAGGTGTAATTTGTATTTTCAAATTACTTTTCAATACCATTTTTTTTATAGCGGTTCACAATTTTGTGGCCCCCTTTCACCTTGCATTGGTATCAGAAGTCTGATGGCACTATGGTGTGATAAGAGCGTCCGCTAAATTAAATAATATAATAGTATATGTAAAAATTAACAATTGCAAAGCATGCTGAGTATTATTCTAATGAGCTCCACCCTGAAACAAAGCCAATAATAATACCCAGTGTGCTTTGCAGTTCATTTTCGTATGTTCATTTTCACATGCTGTATGTGACTCGTTTCAGAAAACTAGGTTTCACTTCTTAGTTTTTTGGCAGAAATGCCTTCTGGGACTTTCAATTGTCAATGCAACAACTGTCGATAGATATACAGTTGAAGTCAGAAGTTTACAGGCTATTTATACAGAAAATGTGTTTAAAACTTGAATAAACTACATTCATAATTGTATCACAATGTTTTAGGTTGACTATAATTCTATTTGCACTATTTCTGATACAGTTGAAGTCAGAAGTTTACATACACCTTAGCCAAATACATTTAAACTCAGTTTTTCACAATTCCTGACATTTATTCCCAGCAAAAATTCCCTGTTTTAGGTCAGTTAGGATCACCACTTTATTTTAAGAATGTGAAATGTCAGAATAATAGTAGAGAGAATGATTTATTTCAGCTTTTATTTCTATCATCACATTCCCAGTGGGTCAGAAGTTTACATACACTCAATTAGTATTTGGAAGCATTGCCTTTAAATTGTTTAACTTGGGTCAAATGTTTCGGGTAGCCTTCCACAAGCTTCCCACAATAAGTTGGGTGAATATTGTCCCATTCCTCCTGACAGAGCTGGTGTAACTGAGTCAGATTTGTAGGCCTCCTTGTTTGCACGCGCTTTTTCAGTTCTGTCAGGAACTGGGATTGAGGTCAGGGCTTTGTGATGGCCACTCCAGTACCTTGACTTTGTTGTCCTTAAGCCATTTTGCCACAACTTTGGAAGTATGCTTGGGGTCATTGTCCATTTGGAAGACCCATATGTGACCAAGCTTTAACTTCCTGATTGATGTCTTGAGATGTTGCTTCAATATATCCACATAATTTTCCTACCTCGTGATGCCATCTATTTTGTGAAGTGCACCAATCCCTCCTGCAGCAAAGCACCCCCACAACATGATGCTGCCACCCTCGTGCTTCACGGTTGGGATGGTGTTCTTCAGCTTGCAAGCCTCCCCCTTTTTCCTCCAAACATAACGATGGTTATTATGGCCAAACAGTTCTATTTTTGTTTCATCAGACCAGAGGACATTTCTCCAAAAAGTATGGCGGTTTTGGAGCAGTGGCTTCTTCTTTGCTGAGCGGCCTTTCAGTTTATGTCGATATAGGACTCGTTTTACTGTGGATATAGATACTTTTGTACCCGTTTCCTCCAGCATCTTCACAAGGTCCTTTGCTGTTGTTCTGGGATTGATTTGCACTTTTCGCACCAAAGTACGTTCATCTCTAGGAGACAGAACGCGTCTCCTTCCTGAGCGGTATGACGGCTGCGTGGTCCCATAGTGTTTATACTTGCATACTATTGTTTGTACAGATGAATGTGGTACCTTCAGGTGTTTGGAAATTGCTCCCAAGGATGAACCAGACTTGTGGAGGTCTACAATTTGTTTTCTGAGGTCTTGGCTGATTTCTTTTGATTTTTCCATGATGTCAAGCAAAGAGGCACTGAGTTTGAAGATAGGCCTTGAAATACATCCACTGGCACACCTCCAATTGACTCAAATTATGTCAATTAGCCTATCAGAAGCTTCTAAAGCCATGACATCTTTTTCTGGAATTTTCCAAGCTGTTTAACTTCTCTGGTATCATTGGGATGCTAGCTTCCCACCTCGACAACAGCCAGTGAAATTGCAGGGCGCCAAATTCAAACAACAGAAATCCCATAATTAAAATTCCTCAGACATACAAGTATTATACACCATTTTAAAGATAAACTTCTTGTTAATCCAACCACAGTGTCCGATTTCAAAAAGTCTTTACGGCGAAAGCACACCATGCGATTATTTTAGGACAGCGCATAGCCACAAAAAACCATAGACATTTTCCAGCCAAGGAGAGGACTCACAAAAGTCAGAAATAGCGATTAAATTAATCACTTACCTTTGATGATCTTAATCTGGTGGCACTCCCAGGACTCCATGTTACACAATAAATGTTTGTTTTGTTCAATAAAGTCCCTCTTTATGTCCAAATACCTCCATTTTGTTCGCGCGTTTAGTTCAGTAATCCAAAGGCACAAAGTGCGCTCACAACATCCAGACGAAAAGTCAAAAAAGTTCCATTAAAGTTTGTAGAAACATATCAAACGATGTTTATAATCAATCCTTAGGATCTTTTTATCATAAATATTCAATAATATTTCAACCGGACAATACCGTTTTCATTAGAAAGGAAAGAGAACGAACGGTGCGCTCACGGACACGCGCGATAAACAACTCATGGCTTTCAGCTGAGCCACTTGCTCTGAGTAGTCTTATTCTCTCCCCTTTCACAATAGAAGCCTGCAACAACTTCTAAAGACTGTTGACATCTACTGGGAGCCTTAGGAAGTGCAATCTGACCCCACAGACACTGGATACTGGATCACTTAAAATACTACAAACTTTAGAATTCCCACTTCCTGGTTGGATTTTTCTCAGGTTTTCGCCTGCCATATGAGTTTTGTTATACTCACATACATTATTTTAACAGTTTTGGAAACTTTAGAGTGTTTTCTATCCAAATCTACCAATTATATGCATATCCTAGCTTCTGGGCCTGAGTAACAGGCAGTTTACTCTGGGCATGCTTTTCATCCAAACTTCCCAATGCTGCCCCCATCCCATTGAAGTTAAAGGCACAGTCAACTTAGTGTATGTAAACTTCTGACCCATTGGAATTGTGATTTATAAGTGATTTATAAGTGAATTATAAGTGGAACAATCTGTAAACAATTGTTGGAAAAATTACTTGTGTCATGCACAAAGTAGATGTCCTAACCGACTTGCCAAAACTATACTTTGTTAAGAAGAAATTTGTGGAGTGCTTGAAAAACGTGTTTTAATGACTCCAACCTAAGTGTATGTAAACTTCTGATATCAACTGTAGCTGATAAATTCGCTCTGCCTATCTACTCCATTTTCAGAGCATTCTCGTCTGAGTGTGCCAGAGCGCAGAACAACTGACAAATTTACGAACGCTCAACACACGTTTAACATGGCCGGTGTCAGTAAACGTTGCCAAAAAAGAGTAATTAAACGTTTTCCAGCAGCACAGTTGCCAACACTCTGGATAACATTAAAATAGACTAACCAGCTCTGCTAGGGTGAGTAAAGTGGTCAGAATGAGCTGTTCTCTCATTTGTGTCTGGAAGTAGCTAGCAAGCTATCCAACGTTAGCCAGTTAGCTTGGGTGCTTGACTGCTGTTGTTAGATCAGAAGGCTCGGATCAACCCTACTCCTCAGATAAAGAGTCCAGTGTGCGCTCTGAACACTCCGAGAGCGAAACTAGACAAGCAAATGTAGCTAGAATAGACAACCAAATGGCTCGGAGATACGAATAATAAGATTATACACGTAACGTTAGCTAGTGAGCCAGCCAGCTAACGTTAGCTAGCTACAGTAGGTAAACAATGAACCATAGTCCCAACTCTGGACGTTACTACCCTGCATGAATTTGCAGGTCGCTAACCATCCAGGTTGAACGTTAGCTAGGTAACATTAGTCTATAGCTAGCCCAGCTCTGAGATACAAATGATAAGATCATACACATAACGTTAGCCAGCGAGCCAGCCAGCTAAAGTTAGCTAGCTAACAGTGCACTTTAACTTAACCTCTCTGGGCTAGGTGGCACCAAATCGTCCCACCTACGTAACAGCCAGTTGAATCCTGTGGCGCGATTTTCAAATACGTATGTACTTAGAATATTGCAAAATGTGCTTTCACCAAAAAGTTATTTTAAAATCGGACATATCGAGTGTATAGAGGAGTTCTGTATCTATAATTCTTAAAATAATTGTTATGCTTTTTGTGAATGTTTATCGTGAGTAATTTAGTAAATTGTTAGTAAATTCCCCGGAAGTTTCGGTGGGTATGCTAGTTCTGAACATCACATGCTAATGTAAAAAGCTGGTTTTTGATATAAATATGAACTTGATTCAACAAAACATGCATGCATTGTATAACATAATGTCCTAGGAGTGTCATCTGATGAAGATCATCAAAGGTTAGTGCTGCATTTAGCTGTGGTTTTGGTTTTTGTGACATTATATGCTAGCTTGAAAAATGGGTGTGTGATTATTTCTGGCTGGGTACTCTCCTGACGTAATCTAATGTTTTGCTTTCGTTGTAAAGCCTTTTTGAAATCGGACAATGTGGTTAGATAAAGGAGAGTCTTGTCTTTAAAATGGTGTAAAATAGTAATATGTTTGAAAAATTGAAGTTTTGGGATTTTTGAGGAGTTTGTAATTTGCGCCACGCCCTATCATTGGATATTGGCGAGGTGTTCTGCTAGCGGAACATCTAGATGTAAGAGGTTAACAATTTTATTCGTATTTACAGATGGCATACAAGTTTGTTATTAAGACACATTAAAGTTAACATGATCCAGAAGACATTTCTGCACCAATAAAACGCATTTTGATCAAATAAAAAAGTTTATGTTCAAATGGCTCTCCCGTGTTAGTAGTGACCCGCGACGTACGCCTAGTTTCCTGAAACGGGTCACATATGGACTTGATCTTTTACTAAATAGGGCTTTGGGCAGCAGGTAGCCTAGTGGTTAGAGCATTGGGCCAGTAACCGAAAGGTTGCTGGATCGAATCCCCGAGCTGACAAGGTAAAAATCTGTCGTTCTGCCCCTGAGCAAGGCAGTTAACCCACTGTTCCCCGGGCGCCGTGGATGTTGATTAAGGCAGCCCCCCGCACCTCTCTGATTCAGAGGGGTTGGGTTAAATGCAGAAGACATGGTTGAATATATTCAGTTCAACAACTGACTAGGTATCCCCCTTTCCCTATCTTCTGTGTACCACCCCTACCTTGTCACAACACGACTGATTGGCTCAAGGAAAGAAATTTAAAAAACAATGCACACCTCTTTTAACAATGCACACCTGTTTAATTGAAATGCATTCCAGGTAACTAGCTCATAAAGCTGGTTGAGAGAATACCAAGAATGTGCAAAGCTGTCATCAAGGCAAAGGGTCGCTACTTTGAAGAATCTAAAATCTGTTTTGATTTGTTTAACACTTTTTTGGTTACTACATGATTCCATATGTGTTATTTCATAGTTTTGATGTCTTCACTATTATTCTACAATGTAGGAAATAGTAAAAAAAAAAATAAAGAAAAACCCTTGAATGCGTAGGTGTGTCCAAACTTTTGACTGGTACTGTATACATTTACATTTTGGTCATTTAGCAGCAGGGCCATGCACACACCTTTTGGGGGGCATGTGCTCAAACAAAAAAGGGAAACCCACAAAAAAACAGCAACTGTGATGGCAGACTAGTTGAGCTATTATTACAAGAAGAGGGGAAAGTAGCATAATCCGATGAGTAAATTAATTTAGCAAAAAAAATATTTTGAACTGGAATAAATGCTAAAGTTATTAACAATGACTATCACAATTTCAGTGAAAATAGAAGCCTTACTGTATCCAAGCCAATTCCATTTGTTGCTACTATCTTGTAACCCAGTGGTTTTGAAACTTTTTGACCCACAACTCCCAAAAAGTTGTGGACCCCAGAGCAAACTAGGGAATAACAGGGGTAACTGGGATCCCAGAACTGTTCCGGGACCACTCTTCACATTTCCCTAAATAGTTTTTGACAAGAGTCGGGAAATTACAACATTTTTTCCCCCAATGTCGCGTTAATGCAATTCCACAGAATACATAACATGTGCAGCAGCAGATTGGCAGAAAACAAAATAGCACATTATCCAAACAGGTTGTTGGATGGATGCCTTTTAGTCTAGCATATTTACTTCTAGCATATTTACGACACACAAAGTTGGCATAAATTCAAAGTACACAGCATAATTGACACTGCCGAACTGCACACTGCAGAGATTTTGGGCCCCATGAAAATATATCACATTGGGCCCCACCACCACAGGCCACACCAACCCTGCCTGTAACCACACACCTCCAGAAGCCAATCGACCCATTTACAGCTTTAAATCACTCTACCTTTGCAGGCTTGCAACTCTCTTGTAGTCCAATATTTACTGTAGGATATTTACTGACAGTGAGCTGTGAAAATATAACACCGTGCAGACGTGCATGCAACATTCTGCATACAGTGGAATTCACTATTTGATGCAAGACTGATACCCTCTATAAGAAAAGTGCTCAAGGCCATCTTTTACAGTCTAAATGTAATTTTAATGGTCAAGTTCTTGAATGGAAAATTCTCTTAACATTAATGAATAACTTAAAATAAATATAAGTTAAATATACATTAACCTCTTCAATTAAAATACATTAACATTATCATCTATAGAATGATATAACAAACAAAATACTAAAATCAGCAGCAGATGTTTGAACTAAGTATACATACCTACTAGAAAATATACAGCTGGAAAAGTGGAAATGGAAAACAAAATGGAAATGAAAAGGCCTGATGGTGGCGCTAGAGGAAAGGTCAAGAGGTCACCAAATCAATAGGTTTCTTCCACTTGGGGTCTTGATTGTGCACAACAAATTTTATGGCAATCCAGCCATTACTTTGATATATCTTGTTCTCAGCCTGTGGGCATCATGTTGTGTAGTGATCCAATATCCATAGCCATGCCATTTAACAGTTATCACCGGCCCTTGCTCAGCCTTACTCACCAAGAGCCCAGCGCCGAACCTTCTTGCTAGCAAAGTCACTGATCAAGTCTATGAACATTTACATTTTAGTCATTTAGCAGACGCTCTTATCCAGAGCGACTTACAGTAATGAATGCATACATTTCATTTCATGCATTTCATTTCATGCATTTGTTTGTACTGGCCCCCCGTGGGAATCAAACCCGCAACCCTGGCGTTGCACACACCATGCTCTACCAACTGAGCCACAGGGAAGACTATAAAGTCCAGCTTTCTAGCTAACTGACTTTCAATGGGCAGCATGGCAAGACTGCAAAGCCTGTCCAGGGACATAGTGGACCTCAAATAGTTTTTTTAATCAGTTTTAGCTTACTGAAAGCTCTCTCGCCACCAGCAACAGTCACAGGCAGCGTGCAAAATATACTTTGTAGCTGCATCTTACAAATTGCATTCAGGAGACCAAGAGGGGGGACAAGTTAGGGGGGAAAGTGGCAGCAGATACAGTGTTCAGGTGTCTTACTTCATTATGAAAACTCAGGTGTAAGATCTCTGGAATACTTCATGATCAGTGGTTGACACACAGAAGGGACTTTATCCTCGCTAATCTGCCCAACTTTCAGAACAGCAGAAAATTCTTCTACAATTTTTGCAGTGGTGTGGAACCTAGTGCCCAAGTCACTTATGATGTTGTCCATAGCAGTAAAAAACACTGTGTTCCAAAACACCTTTTCCTCTGGCGGCTGTGTTTCTTGCTAAATTGAGGTGCAACATCCATTTGCGTAGTAATCAGTGTTGCCTCAGACAGGAGAGACTCCCATTCATCTCTAAGAGCCTGCATCTCTTCCTTTAAGGCTATTGATATTGGCTGCCACTGTGTCAAGTGAGATGTTTCCTGACTGGAGAATCACATTCCTGTCCTCAATGCATTGCAGTACCTGCAATTATGCCAACTGACATGTCATTCAACACAATGCTGCTCACCTCCTTCTTCAGTTGGGAGTAGGGCTGGTTCAGGGGTATGGGGATGGGTGGACAGGGCTGGTTCAGGGGGATGGGGAGACAGGGCTGGTTCAGGGGTATGGGGATGGAGAGACAGGGCTGGTTCAGGGGGATGGGGATGGGGAGACAGGGCTGGTTCAGGGGTATGGGGAGACAGGGCTGGTTCAGGGGTATGGGGATAGGGAGACAGGGCTGGTTCAGGGGTATGGGGATGGGGAGACAGGGCTGGTTCAGGGGTATGGGGATGGAGAGACAGGGCTGGTTCAGGGGTATGGGGAGACAGGGCTGGTTCAGGGGTATGGGGAGACAGGGCTGGTTCAGGGGTATGGGGAGACAGGGCTGGTTCAGGGGTATGGGGAGACAGGGCTGGTTCAGGGGTATGGGGATGGGGAGACAGGGCTGGTTAAGGGGTATGGGGATGGGGAGACAGGGCTGGTTCAGGGGTATGGGGATGGGGAGACAGGGCTGGTTCAGGGGTATGGGGAGACAGGGCTGGTTCAGGGGTATGGGGAGACAGGGCTGGTTCAGGGGTATGGGGATGGGGAGACAGGGCTGGTTCAGGGGTATGGGGATGGGGAGACAGGGCTGGTTCAGGGGTATGGGGATAGGGAGACAGGGCTGGTTCAGGGGTATGGGTATGGGGAGACAGGGCTGGTTCAGGGGTATGGGGATGGGGAGACAGGGCTGGTTCAGGGGTATGGGGATGGAGAGACAGGGCTGGTTCAGGGGTATGGGGATGGGGAGACAGGGCTGGTTCTCCATCACTTTGGAGGGCAGCCTGCCTACCTGCCCCTACACCATCACTTTGGAGGGCAGCCTGCCTACCTGCCCCTACACCATCACTTTGGAGGGCAGCCTGCCTACCTGCCCCTACACCATCACTTTGGAGGGCAGCCTGCCTGCCTGCCCCTACACCATCACTTTGGAGGGCAGCCTGCCTGCCTGCCCCTACACCATCACTTTGGAGGGCAGCCTGCCTGCCTGCCTGCCCCTACACCATCACTTTGGAGGGCAGCCTGCCTGCCTGCCCCTATGCCATCACTTTGGAGGGCAGCCTGCCTGCCTGCCCCTACACCATCACTTTGGAGGGCAGCCTGCCTGCCTGCCCCTACACCATCACTTTGGAGGGCAGCCTGCCTGCCTGCCCCTACACCATCACTTTGGAGGGCAGCCTGCCTGCCTGCCTGCCCCTACACCATCACTTTGGAGGGCAGCCTGCCTGCCTGCCCCTATGCCATCACTTTGGAGGGCAGCCTGCCTGCCTGCCCCTACACCATCACTTTGGAGGGCAGCCTGCCTACCTGCCCCTACACCATCACTTTGGAGGGCAGCCTGCCTGCCTGCCCCTACGACATCACTTTGGAGGGCAGCCTGCCTGCCTGCCCCTATGCCATCACTTTGGAGGGCAGCCTGCCTGCAGAGTGCTCGTTGCCAGCCGGGTAGCCCTGTTTTTCCTCACAAATATCATAATACATTTTCCAGAATATGTGACTTGCGCCATCATAATCAGTCACATTGGAGTTTTGTAACAAGGAGAATGTTAGTTTTCTAATGAGTCCACCGTGATCTATCTACTCTAAATAATAAATCATAAGCTCGTTGCCTGCCATTACATGCTGAGTGTCACCAAACCATGTTTCTGAGAAAAAACCCTGTCAAAGTTTGCAGTTACTTTTAACACATTTATTCAAATAATTAATAACAAATATTTACTAAATACAAAACACAATACATGAAATCCATTGATAGGTTCTTCTCACTCACTCACTCACTCACTCACTCACTCACTCACTCACTCACTCACTCACTCACTCACTCACTCACTCACTCACTCACTCACTCACTCACTCACTCACATGGAGTAGGGAAGAGTTTTGATAGTGCAGATAAGATAGTGGAAAGCCTGACGTGATGTGTTACAAATCTAATATCCACCGAACTGATAAGAAAGTAATTAATTCTACGTTTATAAGATTAATAACTATATTTTTATTTATACTCTGAATTTGGCAATAAGACATACAGATTATGATTGCAAAGACATTGTTTTGTTAAAACCAGATAAAACCCACAAACAGCGAAAACCAAAAATGATTATATTAATCCCATCCTGTTGAAGGCTGTGCGATGTTACAATGGCTTATCTTTAGGCATATAGCCAGTAGCCATCCACTGGGCACAGTGTCACGGCCGTCAAAGGGAGTAGACCAAGCTGCAGCGTGGTGAGTGTTCATCTTTGTATTTAATTATAAATCAGAACACTACAAACAAAAGAATAAACAATGACAACAATCGTAACGTCTTGTTGGCTTAACAAGCAGTACAAAAATGAAGATCCCACAACTAACAGGTGGGGAAAGGCTGCCTAAGTATGGTTCCTAATCAGAGACAACGATAGACAGCTGTCCACTGATTAGGAACCATACTCAGCTCAACACAAATAAATAGACTCCATAAAATGCCCACCCCACACCCTGACCTAACCACATAGAGAAACAAACCGTCTCTCTCAGGTCAGGGTGTGACACACAGACGTCAATTCAACGTCTATTCCATGTTGGTTCAATGTCATTTTCTATGTAGTTCCAGTGGGCACCCAAACCTATCTGAAATATAAAAATGATGAATCATCTCACCAGGTAGCCTATTGTTCTGGCTAAAAAGAGTCAGTAGTAGATCGCTAAACGTATTTTTATATGGATGATAAATGTTGGCCTAGTCTGTTTTAGCCTCGCTGGTCTTTATGTTTGAATCTCTGTCTGTCTGTCTGTCTGTCTGTCTGTCTGTCTGTCTGTCTGTCTGTCTGTCTGTCTGTCTGTCTGTCTGTCTGTCTGTCTGTCTGTCTAGTCAACCTGTCTGTCTAGTCAACCTGTCTGTCTGTCTGTCTAGTCAACCTGTCTGTCTGTCTGTCTGTCTGTCTGTCTGTCTGTCTGTCTGTCTGTCTGTCTGTCTAGTCAACCTGTCTGTCTGTCTAGTCAACCTGTCTGTCTGTCTAGTCAACCTGTCTGTCTGTCTGTCTGTCTGTCTGTCTGTCTGTCTGTCTGTCTGTCTGTCTGTCTAGTCAACCTGTCTGTCTGTCTAGTCAACCTGTCTGTCTGTCTGTCTAGTCAACCTGTCTGTCTGTCTGTCTGTCTGTCTGTCTAGTCAACCTGTCTGTCTGTCTGTCTGTCTGTCTGTCTGTCTGTCTGTCTGTCTGTCTGTCTGTCTGTCTGTCTGTCTGTCTAGTCAACCTGTCTGTCTGTCTAGTCAACCTGTCTGTCTGTCTGTCTAGTCAACCTGTCTGTCTGTCTGTCTGTCTGTCTGTCTGTCTGTCTGTCTGTCTGTCTGTCTGTCTAGTCAACCTGTCTGTCTGTCTGTCTGTCTGTCTGTCTGTCTGTCTGTCTGTCTGTCTGTCTGTCTGTCTGTCTGTCTGTCTAGTCAACCTGTCTGTCTGTCTAGTCAACCTGTATGTGTGAGACAGAGAGAGAAAGACATGGTATAGAGGAGATGGACCCACTGGTCTCCCTCCAGGTTACAGAGAGCTGGTTGTCCCATCCACCAAACTACCAGGTGTAAAACAGGGAAGGGAATCAGGGAGTATGCTAATTTGGTATAGAGCAGACCTACCTCACTCTATTAAATTAATCAAAACAGGAACGTTTTACATCTGGCTGGAAATTAATATGGAAATGATCTCAACAGAGAAAAATATTCTCCTGTGTGCTACCTATATCCCCACACTAGAATCCCCTTAATGAAGACAGCTTCTCCATCCTAGAGGGGAAGATCAACCATTTACAGGCCCAGGGACATAGTACTAGTCTGTGGTGACCTAAATACCAGAATAGGACAAAAACCTGACACCCTCAGCACACAGGGGGACAAACACCTACCTGGAGGTGACAGCATTCCCTCCCCCATATGCCCCCCTAGGCACAACAACGACAACATAACCAACAGAAACGGATCACAACTCCTGAAGCTTTGTTTGACGCTGGGCATGTACAGTTGATATCGGAAGTTTACATACACTTAGGTTGGAGTCATTAAAACTCGTTTTTCAACCACTCCACACATTTCTTGTTAACAAACTATAGTTTTGGCAAGTCAGTTAGGACATCTACTTTGTGCATGACACAAGTAATTTTCCAACAATTGTTTACAGACAGATTGTTTCACTTATAATTCACTTATAAATCACTTATAAATCACAATTCCAGTGGGTCAGAAGTTTACATACACTAAATTGACCGTGCCTTCAAACAGCTTGGAAAATTCCAGAAAATTATGTCATGGCTTTAGAAGCTTCTGATAGGCTAATTGACATCATTTAAGTCAATTGGAGGTGTACCTGTGGATGTATTTCAAGGCTACCTTCAAACTCAGTGCCTCTTTGCTTGACATCATGGGAAAATCAAAAGAAATCAGCCAAGACCTCAGAAAACAAATTGTAGATCTCAACAAGTCTGGTTCATCATTGGGAGCAATTTCCAAACACCTGAAGGTACCACGTTCATCTGTACAAACAATAGTAAGCAAGTATAAACACCATGGAACCACGCAGCCGTCATACCGCTCAGGAAGGAGACGCTTTTGACCCACTGGGAATGTGACGAAAGAAATAAAAGCTGAAATAAATAATTCTCTCTACTATTATTCTGACATTTCACATTCTGAAAATAAAGTGGTGATCCTAGCTGATCTAACACAGGGAATTTTTACTACGATTAAATGTCAGGAATTGTGAAAAACTGAGTTAAATGTATTTGGCCAAGGTGTATGTAAACTTCCAACTTCAACTATACATAGTCAATGGTAGGCTTCGAGGGTCTCCTATGGTAGGTACACCTATAGCTCAACTCTTGGCAGTAGTACTGTAGAGTACTTTATCACTGACCTCAACCCAGAGTCTACCAAAGCTTTCTAAATCAGCCTACTGACATCCCTATCAGATCACAGCAAAATCACAGTCTACTTCAACAGAGCAATACTCAATCATGAGGCATCAAAGCTAAAGGAGCTGAATAATATTAAGAAATGCTATAGATGGAAGGAAAATAGTGTGGAAACCTACCAAATAACAATTAGGAAACGACAAATTCGATCCCTTTAAGGCTACTTCCTGGACAAAACGTTCCACTGTAATAGTGAAGATGTAAATTTGGCAGTAGAAAACCTAAACAATATATTTGACCTCTCAGCTTCCCTATCAAATCAAAAAAATTCAAGCAGATAACCAAAGAAAATGAACAACTATGACAAATGTTGCCGGAGAGGATAGATGACGTTTTATGGGCTCTTAATGAACTGTGCTATTTTGTTTATTTTTTTTGCATTGTTTGTAACTTATTTTGTACATAATGTTGCTGCTACCGTCTCTTATGACCGAAAAGAGCTTCTGGACATCAGAACAGCGATTACTCACCTTGAATTGGACAAAGAATGTTTCTTTAACGAGTCGGACGAGGGGGATTTACTCCAGACACCCGAACAGGCGTTCGCAGGAGAAAGAGACAGAGGTTTCGCGGAAGGAGATCGGGGTGCCTTGTGAGGATCAGGCGACGAGTGGCTGATCTGCCTTTGTCATCGGTACTATTGGCCAACGTACAATCGCTGGATAATAAAAGGGACGAACTAAAAAACTATATATCTTACCAACGGGGTATTAAAAACTGTAATATCTTATGTTTTACTGAGTCTGAACGATGACATGATTAACATAGAGCTGGCGGGTTATACACTGTACCGGCAGGATAGAACAGCAGCCTCTGGTAAGACATGTGGTGGCGGTCTATGTATATCTGTAAACAACAGCTGGTGCACGTTATCTAAGGAAGTCTCAAGGTTGTGCTCGCCTGTAGTAGAGTATCTCATGATAAGCTGTAGAATACACTATCTACCTAGAGAGTTTTCCTCTATATTCTTCATAGCTGTCTATTTACCACCACAAACCGATGCTAGCACTAAGACCGCACTCAATGAACTACAAACAGGAAAACACTCTTCCAGCTTTAATGCAGAGAAACTTAAATCAGTTTTTACCTCATTTATACCAGCATGTTAAATGTGCAACCAGATGGGAAAAAAACTCTAGACAACCTTTACTCCTTTATTCCACACACAGAGACGTGTACAAAGCTCTCCCTCACCCTCCATTTGGTAAATCTGACCATCATTCTATCCTCCTGATTCCTGCTTACAAGCAAAAATTAAAGCAGGAAGCACCAGTGACTCGGGTCAATAAAAAAGTGGTCAGATGAAGCAGATGCTAAGCTAAAGGACTGTTTTGCTAGCACAGACTGGAATGTGTTCTGGGATTCTTCCGATGGCATTGAGGAGTACACCACATGAGTCACTGGCTTCACCAATAAGTGCATCGATGATGTTGTCCCCACAGTGACTGTACGTACATACTCCAACCAGAAGCCATGGATTACAGGCAACATCTGCATCGAGCTAAAGGCTAGAGCTGCCGCTTTCAAGGAGCGGGACTCTAACCCGGAAGCTTATAAGAAATCCTGCTATGCCCTCAGACGAACCATCAAACAGGCAAAGCGTCAATACAGGACTAAGATCAAATCGTACTACACCGGCTCCGACGCTCGTCAGATGTGGCAGGGCTTGCAAACTATTACAGACTACAAATGGAAGCACAGCCGAGAGCTGACCAGTGACACGAGCCTACCAGACAAGCTAAATTACTTCTATGCTCGCTTCGAGGCAAGTAACACTGAAACATTCATGAGAGCATCAGCTGTTCCCGACCACTGTGTGATCACGCTCTCCGCAGCCAATGTGAGTAAGACCTTTAAACAGGTCAACATTCACAAGGCCGCAGGGCCAGACGGATTACCAGGACGTGTACTGCGAGCATGCTCTGACCAACTGGCAAGTGTCTTCACTGACATTTTCAACCTCTCCCTGTCTGAGTCTGTAATACCAACATGTTTCAAGCAGACCATCATAGTCCCTGTGCCCAAGAACACTAAGGTAACCTGCCTAAATGACTACCGACCAGTAGCACTCACGTCTGTAGCCATGAAGTGCTTTGAAAGGCTGGTAATGGCCCACAACAACACCATTATCCCAGAAACCCTAGACCCTCTCCAATTTGCATACCGCTCCAACAGATCCACAGATACTGCAATCTCTATTGCACTCCACACTGCCCTTTCCCACCTGGACAAAAGGATCACGCTCAGCGTTCAACACCATAGTGCCGTCAAAGCTCATCACTAAGCTAAGGACCCTGGGACTAAACACCTCCCTCTGCAACTGGATCCTGGACTTCCTGACGGGCTGCCCCCAGGTGGTAAGGGTAGATAACAACACATCAATCACGCTGATTCTCAATACGGAGACCCCTCAGGGGTGTGTGCTCAGTCCCTTCCTGTACTCACTGTTCACTCATGACTGCACGGCAAGGCACGACTTCAACACCATCATTAAGTTTGCCGATGACACAATGACGAGACGGCCTATAGGGAGGAGGTCGCAGACCTGAACGTATGGTGCAAGAACAACAACCTCAACGTGATCAAGACAAAGGAGATGATTGTGGACTACAGGATAAGGAGGACCGAGCAACGCCTCCATTCTCATCGACTGGGCAGGTATTCTCCCCCTCAGGAGACTAAAAAGATTTGGATCCTCAAATCCTCAAAAAGTTCTACAGCTTTACCATCGAGAGCATCACTGCCTAGTATGGCAGGTATGCCTGGTAGGGTTACATCACTGCCTGGTATGGAAACTGCTCGGTCTCCGACCGCAAGGCACTACAGAGGGTAGTGCGTACGGCCCAGTACATCACTGGGGCCAAGCTTCCTGCCATCCAAGACCTCAGTACCAGGCGGTGTCAGACGAAGGCCCTAAAAATTGTCAGAGACTCCAGCCACCCTAATCATAGACTGTTCTCTCTGCTACCGCACAGCAAGCGTTATCGGAGCGCCAAGTCTAGGTCCAAGAGGCTACTAAACAGCTTCTACCCCCATGCATAGTCACTTTAATAACTCTACCTACATGTACATATTACCTCGACTAACCGCTACCCCCGCACGTTGACTCTGTACCGGTATCCCCTGTATATAGCCTCCACATTAACTCTGTACCGGTATCCCCTGTATATAGCCTCCACATTGACTCTGTACCGGTACCCCCTGTATATAGCCTCCACATTAACTCTGTACCGGTACCCCCTGTATATAGCCTCCACATTGACTTGTTACCAGTATCCCCTGTATATAGCCTCCACATTGACTCTGTACCGGTATCCTCTGTATATAGCCTCCACATTGACTCTGTACCGGTACCCCCTGTATATAGCCTCCACATTGACTCTGTACCAGTACCCCCTGTATATAGCCTCCACATTGACTCTGTACCGGTACCCCCTGTATATAGCCTCCACATTAACTCTGTACCGGTACCCCCTGTATATAGCCTCCACATTGACTTGTTACCAGTATCCCCTGTATATAGCCTCCACATTGACTCTGTACCGGTATCCCCTGTATATAGCCTCCACATTGACTCTGTACCGGTACCCCCTGTATATAGCCTCCACATTGACTTGTTACCAGTATCCCCTGTATATAGCCACCACATTGACTCTATACCGTAACACCCTGTATATAGCCTCCACATTGACTCTGTACCGGTACCCCCCTGTATATAGCCTCCACATTGACTCTGTACCGGTACCTCCTGTATATAGCCTCCACATTGACTTGTTACCAGTATCCCCTGTATATAGCCTCCACATTGACTCTGTACCGGTATCCCCTGTATATAGCCTCCACATTGACTCTGTACCGGTACCCCCTGTATATAGCCTCCACATTGACTTGTTACCAGTATCCCCTGTATATAGCCACCACATTGACTCTATACCGTTACACCCTGTATATAGCCTCCACATTGACTCTGTACCGGTACCCCCTGTATATAGCCTCCACATTGACTCTGTACCGGTACCCCCCTGTATATAGCCTCCACATTGACTCTGTACCGGTACCTCCTGTATATAGCCTCCACATTGACTCTGTACTGGTACCCCCTGTATATAGCCTCCACATTGACTCTGTACCGTAACACCCTGTATATAGCCTCCACATTGACTCTGTACCGTAACACCCTGTATATAGCCTCCACATTGACTCTGTACTGGTACCCCCCTGTATAAAGCCTCCACATTGACTCTGTACCGGTACCCCCTGTATATAGCCTCCACATTGACTCTGTACCGTAACACCCTGTATATAGCCTCCACATTGTTATTTTACTGCTGCTCTTTAATTGTTTTTTACTTTTATTTCTTATTTTCTTTAGGTATTTTTCTTAAAAATTTGTTGGTTAAGGGCTTGTAAGGAAGCGTTGTTGTATTCTGCGTGTGTGTGACAAATAAAATTTGATTTGATTTGAAATGGTTTGAAGAAGAATGGATAAACCTAAGAAAGATATTGACAAACCTATCCAACCAAAAACATAGAGACCCAGAAAATCTGAGTTTACGCCTTCACTATGGTGAATCACTAAAACAATACAGAAATACACTACAGAAAAAGAAGGAACAGCACTTCAGAAATCAGCTCAATGTATTTTATTAAGAATCCATAGACTCTAATCACTTCTGGGAAAATATGGAAAACACTAAACAAACAACAACATGAAGAGTTATCTATCCAAAATGGAGATGTATGGGTAAACCACTTCTCCAATCTTTTTTGGCTCTATAACAAAGAACAAACAGCAAAAACATATACATGATAAAATACACATTTTAGAATCAGCTATTAAAGACTTACATAACCCACTGGATTGTCCAATTATATTGAATGAACTACATGACAAAATACAAACATCTCCAACCCAAAAAGGCATGTGGGGTTGATGTTACCCTAAATGAAGTGATAAAATATACAGACCACACATTCCAATTTGCTATACTTAAACTCTTTAACATCATCCTCAGCTCTGCCATCTTCCCCAATATTTGGAACCAAGGACTGATCACCCCAATCCACAAAAGTAGAGACAAATTTCAGCCCTATAACTACCGTGGGCTATGCGTCAACAGCAACCTTGGGAATATCCTACGCATTATCATTACAGCAGACTTGTACATTTCCTCAGTGAAAACAATGTACTGAACAAATGTCAAATTGGCTTTTTACCAAATTACCATACGACAGACAAAGTATTTTCCCTGCACACCCTAATTGACAAACAAACAAACCAAAACAAAAGCAAAGTGTTTTTATGCTTTGTTGATTTCAAAAAAGCTTTTGACTCAGTTTGGTATGAGCGTCTGCTGTACAAATTGATGGAAAGCGATGTTGAGGGAAAAACATACGACATTATAAAATCCATGTACACAAACAACAAGTGTGTGGTTAAAATTGGCAAAAACCTTCTTTTTTTTTATTATGAGTTATGTTTGCTGTTCATTTTTCATTGTTTATTTCCCTTTTGTTTACCTATTTCACTTGCTTTGGAAATGTAAACATAGGTTTCCCATGCCAATAAAGCCCTTTGAATTGAGGAGAGAGAGAGAGAGAGAGAGAGCGAGGAGAGAGCAGAGAGAGAGAGAGACAGAGAGAGAGACAGAGAGACAGAGACAGAGAGAGAGAGAGAGACGGAGAGAGAGACGGGAGAGAGAGCGGAGAGGCGAGAGACGAGACGGGGAGAGGAGCAGAGAGAGACGGAGAGTGGAGGAGAGAGAGACGGAGAGAGAGAGACAGAGAGAGAGACAGAGAGAGAGACAGAGAGAGAGACAGAGCGTGAGCGAGAGAGAGTTTCTTTGGGCAGTGTCAGTAAGAGTGTTTGTCTGTTTGTCCACTTCCCTCACAGCTGGGCTGATCTGTATGTCAGTCTAATTTGCCTATCTCTCTCCTCGCTGTGTGTCAGTTCATTCTCAGTCTCCATTCGTTCTCTATCTCCCTCCCTCCCCTCCTTCGTTTAGTTCTCTGCCGATGCCTGGCTCTCTGACCTCCGTGGTCCTCTGCGTCTCTGCTCACCTCCAGCCCTACTGTACCTCTCACCCCTTATGAGGATCTGGCCAGTGGGGGCTTTCAGCATGGGGGCTGTCCTAAATGACTACACAGCCCCCGCTCCTTATAGGATCTACAGTATCTGCCATCTGAATGTGGTCCAGAAAACAGTGTGTGTGTGTGTTGTATGTGTGTGTGTGTGTGTTTTCACCATATGGGCTGTGTACATGGGGATCTACAGTATCTGCCATCTGAATGTGGTCCAGAAAACAGTGTGTGTGTGTGTTGTATGTGTGTGTGTGTGTTTTCACCATATGGGCTGTGTACATGGGGATCTACAGTATCTGCCATCTGAATGTGACCCAGAAAACAGGTGAGGCAGCAGAGAGGATGGGTAGTAAGTAGGGCCTCTTTCCTTCCTCATCAGGGGAATACATCCACTCGTCAGGCCTGTAGTGTGTGTGGAACTAGTGTAAATTGGCTAGCCAGTTAGCGGTGCGCGCTTGTAGCGTTTTAATCGCTCTGAGACTTTGAAGTAGTTGTTTCCCTTGCTCTGCCAGGGCCTCGGCTTCTCTGGAGCGATAGGTAACGATAATTCATGGGAGGCAGTTGACGATGCATTCAGACGGGTTCTGGTTCAAGCCCTGGTTGGGGCGAGGAGACTTCCATGTCTCTCCAGGATTCAACCTGGACCATCCTGGGTGAATCCATCTCAACATCAATCTGGACCATCCTGGATGAATCCATCTCAACATCAATCTGGACCATCCTGGGTGAATCCCTCTCAACATCAATCTGAACCATCCTGGGTGAATCCATCTCAACATCAATCTGGACCATCCTGGGTGAATCCATCTCAACATCAATCTGAACCATCCTGGGTGAATCCATCTCAACATCAATCTGGACCATCCTGGGTGAATCCATCTCAACATCAATCTGAACCATCCTGGATGAATCCATCTCAACATCAATCTGGACCATCCTGGGTGAATCCATCTCAACATCAATCTGGACCATCCTGGATGAATCCATCTCAACATCAATCTGGACCATCCTGGATGAATCCATCTCAACAGATATTCTCCTGTTCTAGTGATCTTCAAAGAACAAGTCATATTTATCTCTCTATTTCTGTAATTGGTTAGCCCTTTCTGTCCTGTGGTGTGGCTGACAACGAAATGAAAAATGAAATTCTCAAGAAATGCGTATAACATGTTTAAAGGGATAGTGCAGTCCAAAGCATGGTTTTCCTTTGTTTTGTGTATATCTCCACATTGAGGTTGAAATAATAATACTGTGAAAATGTGAAAGTTATGGTAATGTACTTTTAGTGTAAGAGCTCTTTGAAAAGCCCCCCTCTCTGCCAAAAACAGCTATTTTTTCAGGTTACACACCCTCCAATTAGGCTCCTCCAATTAGGCTCCTCCAATTAGGCCCCTCCAATTAGGCCCCTTTCTCAGAACACTCCCAGACAGTCCTAGCTAAATTTTAGCTTGAGAAATGTCAATTTTCTTAGAAGCTATTTTTGTTTCTTTTTTATGATTTTAATTGAGAACAATCACAGTACGGTGCTTTATTGTAACCCAGAAATTATTTTATATTGAGATAAAAACGCCTGCATTGGATTTTTTTAAATGTCATTCTCTGCATCCAAATTTCACAAATTGAGAATACGCCTGGTCAGTGTGGTCTTTCAATGTCTGGTATTGAGCCTGGAAATACAAAATAAACATCTCCACAGTCTCTTCTGCTGCGCAGCGGCTGTGACAAGGCATTTTAATCAAGAGTGTTGTTCCCACTATGGCAGATTTCCTGTTTCCCAATTTCCATCGTTGTATTTTAATTCATCTCTGAGGATTACCCACTATGCATTGAACCCAATTTAAACTCAAGCTGACTGAGAGAATTGCAAATTGGCTCTGGAGAGAGAACTTGCATGTGTTTATTTCTATGCACACTTTCCTGTTCTCCTCTCTTTCTTTTCCCTCTCTGTCTCTCTCTCGCTCTCTCTCTGTCTCTCTGTTGCTCTCTCTCTCTCTAACCCCTCTCTCTCTCTCTCTCTTCTATTTCTCTTCCATCTGTCTCGCTCGCTCTCTCTTTCTCCCTCCCTCCCTACTCTCTCTCTCTCTCTCTCTCTCTCTCTATCTGGGCTTGTGATGAATGGTGGCCCAGCGATACCCCCTTCTCTGTAAAACAAATGAGACTGATTCCACCACCACCGTCTGCTGAAGTTACAGGCACTCATGATAAGATGAATTAAAGATCAATCAAAGGGGAGCAATTAACCCATAAGGGTCTACGCTGGGGGGGGTTCTACTAAGCTATATGGAATTGTTTTTAGACGGTCATACCAATGATCATTTAGCTGTTTGGATATGACTTTTAAGAAGTATCAAGATATCTAAGAACTTTTGTTTGATGAACAATATTATTTGGCCTTACTGAATCCATTTCAACATCAACCTGGACCATCCTGGATGAATCCATCTCAACATCAATCTGGACCATCCTGGATGAATCCCTCAACATCAATCTGAACCATCCTGGACGAATCCATCTCAACATCAATCTGGACCATTTGTTTGATTAAACATTTTATTTAGCCTTACTGCTATTATCTCATACAAGTGCATTGAATAACAGATTTCCTAGATGGAACAACAGATTGTACCCCCCCCAAAAAAAATCTAAATGAAGTTTGTTCTGAAGTGTCTGTCCTATATAAGAAAGATCAGGATACATTTTAGTAAAGTGTTTTTTTTTACATGTATTTAACCCCATATTTTTGTCTCTATATTCAATATACTTCCATACAATTTTTCGACGTGTACCTTCAGACGAGTCCTGTGAGCAAAATAACCAACATGTACGTGTTCATGAGTCTCACCTTTCCACAGAGAGGTCATATTAGTGTGCCCAAACTGGTTGGACGCTACAGACAGAAGTTGGTAAGATCGGATGTACCGACGAGTCCCAAGATGCTTGTTGGGGTTGTAGAGAAAAACAGAGACCACCATCGTTCAAAACGTTCGGACGTTACAGACGATTTTGTGAGAAGACCGATATTCGGGATGTCTCATGCTCTGACAAACACTGCTCTAGCTCTGTCACCTTTCACCGCAGATGCGGAAGTGCGACATCAGCAGATACGGTGGTTTGTGACCAATCCTATCTTAAATTGACGGGCGAATACATGCGAATATATTGATAAAAGTCACCTTGTCCTTGAGAGATTTACACGGTTATCAAAACGTCACGCCAGGGTAAGCCTACACGAAACATAGCCCTTATTTTAAGTGTTTCTAAAATCCCCTATTGAGAGCTAGGTTTTATGGGTATTATGACTCATACTGTGGTACTCTATAGGGTGCCATTTGAGACGCACCTTCTAGCTGTGGATTGAATATGTACACTGAGATAATCGTCCTTTTCTTCTGTGACCTGTCCGCTGTGATTAATGACACGACAGAGAAAAATATCGCCTCAGTTTTGATTTCGGGGTCCGTTTTTCCATTTGCCAGCCTGGTTAAAAACCTCTTAAGGATCGGCCCCTTTTTTTCCATTTTCGCCTAAAATGACATACCCAAATCTAACTGCCTATAGCTCAGGCCCTGAAGCAAGGACATGCATTTTCTTGGTACCATTTGAAAGGAAATACTGACCTTTGTGGAAATGTGAAAGGAATGTAGGAGAATATAACACATTAGATCTGGTAAAAGATAATACAAAGAAAAAACCAACTGTCTTTTTTATTTTTTATACCATCATCTTTGAAATGCAAGAGAAAGGCAATAATGTATTATTCCAGCCTAGGTGCAATTTAGATTTTGGCCACTATATGGCAGCAGTGTACGTGCAAAGTTTTATTCTGATCCAATGAACCATTGCATTTCTGTTCAAAATGTTGTATCAAGACTGCCCAAATGTGCCTAATTTGTTTATTAATAACTTTTCATGTTCAAAACTGTGCACTCTCCTCAAACAATAGCATGGTATTCTTTCACTGTAATAGCTACTGTAACTGTTGTAACTGTAATAGCTACTGTAACTGCACTGTTGGACAGTGCAGTTAGATTAACACGAATTTAAGCTTTCTGCCAATATCAGATATGTCTATGTCCTGGGAAATGTTCTTGTTACTTACAACCTCATGTTAATTGCATTAGCCTACGTTAGTTCATCCGTCCCGCAGGGGGGACCCACCAATTTATACATTTTTGCAGGTTGAGAAGAGATGACAGATTGTCAATACGTATGGATTTCTAACCTCCCTCTCTGTCCTCTCTCTCATTTTTCACCACCCTCTCTCTCTCTCCCACCCACTATTAAACATCTCTCTCTCTCTCTCCCACTATTAAACATCTCTCTCTCTCTCTCTCTCTCTGTCTCTCCCACTATTCCACATCTCTCTCTCTCTCTCCCACTATTCCACATATCTCTCTCTCCCACTATTCCACATCTCTCTCTCTCCCACTATTCCACATATCTCTCTCTCCCACTATTTCACATCTCTCTCTCTCCCACTATTCCACATATCTCTCTCTCCCACTATTCCACATCTCTCTCTCTCCCACTATTTCACATCTCTCTCTCTCCCACTATTTCACATCTCTCTCTCTCCCACTATTCCACATCTCTCTCTCCCACTATTCCACATCTCTCTCTCTCCCACTATTCCACATCTCTTTCTCTCTCTCTCTCCCTCTATTCCACATCTCTCTCTCTCTCTCTCTCTCTCTCTCTCTCTCTCTCTCTATTTGTCTCTCTCCTCTTCCTCTGCCTCCTCTCTCTTTCTCTATATTTGTCTCTCTCCTCCTACCCCCTATGTCTCACCCCTCTATCTCTCCCCTACCCCACCTCCTCCTCCTCCTCCTCCTTCGCCAACCCCCCTCTCTCCCCCTCCTCCCTACAGGTGTTGTGTATGATCACGGCTCCCGTCACCATGATCTTGTCGTCGCAGCAGGACGCCTCGTTTGCCTTCGCCTCCCTGGCCATCGTCTTCTCCGTCTACATCACCCTGGTGGTGCTCTTCGTACCCAAGGTAGAATAACTGGCTGCCTCTGTGTTACCATAGCAGCTTCAGTCAGTAACTACAGTATGTCTGTGTTACCATAGCAGCTTCAGTCAGTAACTACAGTATGTCTCTGTTACCATAGCAGCTTCAGTCAGTAACTACAGTATGTCTGTGTTACCATAGCAGCTTCAGTCAGTAACTACAGTATGTCTGTGTTACCATAGCAGCTTCAGTCAGTAACTACAGTATGTCTGTGTGTTACCATAGCAGCTTCAGTCAGTAACTACAGTATGTCTGTTACCATAGCAGCTTCAGTCAGTAACTACAGTATGTCTGTGTGTTACCATAGCAGCTTCAGTCAGTAACTACAGTATGTCTCTGTGTTACCATAGCAGCTTCAGTCAGTAACTACAGTATGTCTGTGTGTTACCATAGCAGCTTCAGTCAGTAACTACAGTATGTCTGTTACCATAGCAGCTTCAGTCAGTAACTACAGTATGTCTGTGTGTTACCATAGCAGCTTCAGTCAGTAACTACAGTATGTCTGTGTGTTACCATAGCAGCTTCAGTCAGTAACTACAGTATGTCTGTTACCATAGCAGCTTCAGTCAGTAACTACTGTATGTCTGTGTGTTACCATAGCAGCTTCAGTCAGTAACTACAGTATGTCTGTGTGTTACCATAGCAGCTTCAGTCAGTAACTACAGTATGTCTGTGTTACCATAGCAGCTTCAGTCAGTAACTACAGTATGTCTGTGTTACCATAGCAGCTTCAGTCAGTAACTACAGTATGTCTGTGTTACCATAGCAGCTTCAGTCAGTAACTACAGTGTGTCTGTGTGTTACCATAGCAGCTTCACTCAGTAACTACAGTATGTCTGTTACCATAGCAGCTTCAGTCAGTAACTACTGTATGTCTGTGTGTTACCATAGCAGCTTCAGTCAGTAACTACAGTATGTCTGTGTGTTACCATAGCAGCTTCAGTCAGTAACTACAGTATGTCTGTGTGTTAACATAGCAGCTTCAGTCAGTAACTACAGTATGTCTGTTACCATAGCAGCTTCAGTCAGTAACTACAGTATGTCTGTGTGTTACCATAGCAGCTTCAGTCAGTAACTACAGTATGTCAGTGTTACCATAGCAGCTTCAGTCAGTAACAACAGTATGTCTGTGTGTTACCATAGCAGCTTCAGTCAGTAACTACAGTATGTCTGTGTTACCATAGCAGCTTCAGTCAGTAACTACTGTATGTCTGTGTGTTACCATAGCAGCTTCAGTCAGTAACTACAGTATGTCTGTGTTACCATAGCAGCTTCAGTCAGTAACTACAGTATGTCTCTGTTACCATAGCAGCTTCAGTCAGTAACTACAGTATGTCTGTGTTACCATAGCAGCTTCAGTCAGTAACTACAGTATGTCTGTGTTACCATAGCAGCTTCAGTCAGTAACTACTGTATGTCTGTGTGTTACCATAGCAGCTTCAGTCAGTAACTACAGTATGTCTGTGTTACCATAGCAGCTTCAGTCAGTAACTACAGTATGTCTGTGTTACCATAGCAGCTTCAGTCAGTAACTACAGTATGTCTCTGTGTTACCATAGCAGCTTCAGTCAGTAACTACTGTATGTCTGTGTGTTACCATAGCAGCTTCAGTCAGTAACTACAGTATGTCTGTGTTACCATAGCAGCTTCAGTCAGTAACTACAGTATGTCTGTGTTACCATAGCAGCTTCAGTCAGTAACTACAGTATGTCTCTGTGTTACCATAGCAGCTTCAGTCAGTAACTACAGTATGTCTGTGTTACCATAGCAGCTTCAGTCAGTAACTACAGTATGTCTCTGTTACCATAGCAGCTTCAGTCAGTAACTACAGTATGTCTGTGTTACCATAGCAGCTTCAGTCAGTAACTACAGTTTGTCTCAGTGTTACCATAGCAGCTTCAGTCAGTAACTACTGTATGTCTGTGTGTTACCATAGCAGCTTCAGTCAGTAACTACAGTATGTCTGTGTTACCATAGCAGCTTCAGTCAGTAACTACAGTATGTCTGTGTTACCATAGCAGCTTCAGTCAGTAACTACAGTATGTCTGTGTTACCATAGCAGCTTCAGTCAGTAACTACAGTATGTCTCTGTTACCATAGCAGCTTCAGTCAGTAACTACAGTATGTCTGTGTTACCATAGCAGCTTCAGTCAGTAACTACAGTATGTCTGTGTTACCATAGCAGCTTCAGTCAGTAACTACAGTATGTCTGTGTGTTACCATAGCAGCTTCAGTCAGTAACTACAGTATGTCTGTTACCATAGCAGCTTCAGTCAGTAACTACAGTATGTCTGTGTGTTACCATAGCAGCTTCAGTCAGTAACTACAGTATGTCTCTGTGTTACCATAGCAGCTTCAGTTAGTAACTACAGTATGTCTGTGTGTTACCATAGCAGCTTCAGTCAGTAACTACAGTATGTCTGTTACCATAGCAGCTTCAGTCAGTAACTACAGTATGTCTGTGTGTTACCATAGCAGCTTCAGTCAGTAACTACAGTATGTCTGTGTGTTACCATAGCAGCATCAGTCAGTAACTACAGTATGTCTGTTACCATAGCAGCTTCAGTCAGTAACTACTGTATGTCTGTGTGTTACCATAGCAGCTTCAGTCAGTAACTACAGTATGTCTGTGTGTTACCATAGCAGCTTCAGTCAGTAACTACAGTATGTCTGTGTTACCATAGCAGCTTCAGTCAGTAACTACAGTATGTCTGTGTTACCATAGCAGCTTCAGTCAGTAACTACAGTATGTCTGTGTTACCATAGCAGCTTCAGTCAGTAACTACAGTATGTCTGTGTGTTACCATAGCAGCTTCAGTCAGTAACTACAGTATGTCTGTTACCATAGCAGCTTCAGTCAGTAACTACTGTATGTCTGTGTGTTACCATAGCAGCTTCAGTCAGTAACTACAGTATGTCTGTGTGTTACCATAGCAGCTTCAGTCAGTAACTACAGTATGTCTGTGTGTTAACATAGCAGCTTCAGTCAGTAACTACAGTATGTCTGTTACCATAGCAGCTTCAGTCAGTAACTACAGTATGTCTGTGTGTTACCATAGCAGCTTCAGTCAGTAACTACAGTATGTCAGTGTTACCATAGCAGCTTCAGTCAGTAACAACAGTATGTCTGTGTGTTACCATAGCAGCTTCAGTCAGTAACTACAGTATGTCTGTGTTACCATAGCATCTTCAGTCAGTAACTACTGTATGTCTGTGTGTTACCATAGCAGCTTCAGTCAGTAACTACAGTATGTCTGTGTTACCATAGCAGCTTCAGTCAGTAACTACAGTATGTCTCTGTTACCATAGCAGCTTCAGTCAGTAACTACAGTATGTCTGTGTTACCATAGCAGCTTCAGTCAGTAACTACAGTATGTCTCTGTTACCATAGCAGCTTCAGTCAGTAACTACAGTATGTCTGTGTTACCATAGCAGCTTCAGTCAGTAACTACTGTATGTCTGTGTGTTACCATAGCAGCTTCAGTCAGTAACTACAGTATGTCTGTGTTACCATAGCAGCTTCAGTCAGTAACTACAGTATGTCTGTGTTACCATAGCAGCTTCAGTCAGTAACTACAGTATGTCTCTGTGTTACCATAGCAGCTTCAGTCAGTAACTACTGTATGTCTGTGTGTTACCATAGCAGCTTCAGTCAGTAACTACAGTATGTCTGTGTTACCATAGCAGCTTCAGTCAGTAACTACAGTATGTCTGTGTTACCATAGCAGCTTCAGTCAGTAACTACAGTATGTCTCTGTGTTACCATAGCAGCTTCAGTCAGTAACTACAGTATGTCTGTGTTACCATAGCAGCTTCAGTCAGTAACTACAGTATGTCTCTGTTACCATAGCAGCTTCAGTCAGTAACTACAGTATGTCTGTGTTACCATAGCAGCTTCAGTCAGTAACTACAGTTTGTCTCAGTGTTACCATAGCAGCTTCAGTCAGTAACTACTGTATGTCTGTGTGTTACCATAGCAGCTTCAGTCAGTAACTACAGTATGTCTGTGTTACCATAGCAGCTTCAGTCAGTAACTACAGTATGTCTGTGTTACCATAGCAGCTTCAGTCAGTAACTACAGTATGTCTCTGTTACCATAGCAGCTTCAGTCAGTAACCACAGTATGTCTGTGTTACCATAGCAGCTTCAGTCAGTAACTACTGTATGTCTGTGTGTTACCATAGCAGCTTCAGTCAGTAACTACACTATGTCTGTGTTACCATAGCAGCTTCAGTCAGTAACTACAGTATGTCTGTGTTACCATAGCAGCTTCAGTCAGTAACTACAGTATGTCTCTGTTACCATAGCAGCTTCAGTCAGTAATTACAGTATGTCTCTGTTACCATAGCAGCTTCAGTCAGTAACTACAGTATGTCTGTGTTACCATAGCAGCTTCAGTCAGTAACTACAGTTTGTCTCAGTGTTACCATAGCAGCTTCAGTCAGTAACTACTGTATGTCTGTGTGTTACCATAGCAGCTTCAGTCAGTAACTACAGTATGTCTGTGTTACCATAGCAGCTTCAGTCAGTAACTACAGTATGTCTGTGTTACCATAGCAGCTTCAGTCAGTAACTACTGTATGTCTCTGTTACCATAGCAGCTTCAGTCAGTAACTACAGTATGTCTCTGTTACCATAGCAGCTTCAGTCAGTAACTACAGTATGTCTGTGTTACCATAGCAGCTTCAGTCAGTAACAACAGTATGTCTGTGTTACCATAGCAGCTTCAGTCAATAACTACTGTATGTCTGTGTGTTACCATAGCAGCTTCTTCAGTAACTACAGGTTGTCTCAGTGTTACCATAGCAGCTTCACTCAGTAACTACAGGTTGTCTCAGTGTTACCATAGCAGCTTCAGTCAGTAACTACAGTATGTCTGTTACAGTACCGGTGTTAACGTTTTAGGGATGATATTCTATAGTAGAAAATTCAAAGTGCTGGTATTCTGTACCAGTGAGCACCAGGTCAATTGATTGTATGTTTCTGTGGTACCATAGATGTTTCAGTACAGATTGTTTATCTCTATGGTGATACTATAGATGTTTCAGTACAGATTGTTTATCTCTATGGTGATACTGTAGATGTTTCAGTACAGATTGTTTATCTCTATGGTGATAATGTAGATGTTTCAGTACAGATTGTTTATCTCTATGGTGATACTGTAGATGTTTCAGTACAGATTGTTTATCTCTATGGTGATACTCTATAGATGTTTCAGTACAGATTGTTTATCTCTATGGTGATACTGTAGATGTTTCAGTACAGATTGTTTATCTCTATGGTGATACTCTATAGATGTTTCAGTACAGATTGTTTATCTCTATGGTGATACTGTAGATGTTTCAGTACAGATTGTTTATCTCTATGGTGGTACTGTAGATGTTTCAGTACAGATTGTTTATCTCTATGGTGATACTATAGATCTTTCAGTACAGATTGTTTATCTCTATGGTGATACTGTAGATGTTTCAGTACAGATTGTTTATCTCTATGGTGATACTGTAGATGTTTCATTACAGATTGTTTATCTCTATGGTGGTACTGTAGATGTTTCAGTACAGATTGTTTATCTCTATGGTGATACTGTAGATCTTTCAGTACAGATTGTTTATCTCTATGGTGATACTGTAGATGTTTCAGTACAGATTGTTTATCTCTATGGTGATACTGTAGATATTTCAGTACAGATTGTTTATATCTATGGTGGTACTGTAGATGTTTCAGTACAGATTGTTTATCTCTATGGTGATACTGTAGATGTTTCAGTACAGATTGTTTATCTCTATGGTGATACTGTAGATGTTTCAGTACAGATTGTTTATCTCTATGGTGATACTATAGATGTTTCAGTACAGATTGTTTATCTCTATGGTGATACTGTAGATGTTTCAGTACAGATTGTTTATCTCTATGGTGATACTGTAGATGTTTCAGTACAGATTGTTTATCTCTATGGTGGTACTGTAGATGTTTCAGTACAGATTGTTTATCTCTATGGTGATACTCTATAGATGTTTCAGTACAGATTGTTTATCTCTATGGTGATAATGTAGATGTTTCAGTACAGATTGTTTATCTCTATGGTGATACTCTATAGATGTTTCAGTACAGATTGTTTATCTCTATGGTGGTACTGTAGATGCGTCGGCTGATCACCCGAGGGGAGTGGCAGTCAGACACCCAGGAGACCATGAAGACACAGGGCTCATCCACCAACAACAACGATGAGGAGAAGTCCAGACAGCTGGAGAGAGAGAACAAGGAACTACAGAAGATCATTCAGGAGGTACAGGTTCTGTTCTGTTATGCAGTGGGTATAGCATCTGTTCCTAATGCAGTGATATTATGCAGTGGGTATAGCATCTGTTCCTAATGCAGTGATATTATGCAGTGGGTATAGCATCTGTTCCTAATGCAGTGATATTATGCAGTAGGTATAGCATCTGTTCCTAATGCAGTGATATTATGCAGTAGGTATAGCATCTGTTCCTAATGCAGTGATATTATGCAGTGGGTATAGCATCTGTTCCTAATGAAGTTATGTTATGCAGTAGGTATAGCATCTGTTCCTAATGCAGTGATATCATGCAGTAGGTATAGCATCTGTTCCTAATGCAGTGATATTATGCAGTAGGTATAGCATCTGTTCCTAATGCAGTGATATCATGCAGTAGGTATAGCATCTGTTCCAAGTGCAGTTATGTTATGCAGTAGGTATAGCATCTGTTCCTAATGCAGTTATGTTATGCAGTAGGTATAGCATCTGTTCCTAATGCAGTGATATCATGCAGTAGGTATAGCATCTGTTCCTAATGCAGTGATATTATGCAGTAGGTATAGCATCTGTTCCTAATGCAGTGATATTATGCAGTAGGTATAGCATCTGTTCCTAATGCAGTGATATCATGCAGTAGGTGTAGCATCTGTTCCTTATGCAGTGATATTATGCAGTAGGTATAGCATCTGTTCCTAATGCAGCGATATTATGCAGTAGGTATAGCATCTGTTCCTAATGCAGCGATATTATGCAGTAGGTATAGCATCTGTTCCTAATGCAGTGATATCATGCAGTAGGTATAGCATCTGTTCCTAGTGCAGTTATGTTATGCAGTAGGTATAGCATCTGTTCTTAATGCAGTGATATTATGCAGTAGGCATAGCATCTGTTCCTAATGCAGTTATATTATGCAGTAGGTATAGCATCTGTTCCTAATGCAGTAATATTATGCAGTAGGTATAGCATCTGTTCCTAATGCAGTGATGTTATGCAGTAGGTATAGCATCTGTTCCTAATGCAGTTATGTTATGCAGTAGGTATAGCATCTGTTCTTAATGCAGTGATATTATGCAGTAGGCATAGCATCTGTTCCTAATGCAGTTATGTTATGCAGTAGGTATAGCATCTGTTCTTAATGCAGTGATGTTATGCAGTAATGTGGCTAAGATGCACTATAGGCACATCTCTCTCCACTGACTCCCGCCAATTCCTGCACACTTATTCATTCTTTCTGTCAATTGTTTTACAATGTTGATCAATTCCCAGTTTTTTTATTTTTTATTTCCCCTTTATTTAACCAGGTAGGCTAGTTGAGAACAGGTTCTCATTTGCACCTGCGTCCTGGCCAAGATAAAGCATAGCAATTCGACACATACAACAACACAGAGTTACACATGGAATAAACAAAACATACAGTCAATAATACAGTAGAACAAAAGAAAACAAAAACTCTATATACAGTGAGTGCAAATGAGGTAAGATAAGGGAGATGAGGCAATAAATAGGCCATGGTGGCAAAGTAATTACAATATAGCAATTAAACACTAGAGTGGTAGATGTGCAGTAAATATATACCTTGCGCTCTGTAATGTTTGCTTATGGGAACTTAATTTATGTTTAGTCATTAAGTATATGTATTACTACGTTCATACCGTTCTCATTCTCCAAGTATAAATGTCATTTGGAGAGCTCGCTAGCTGGAAATGTTGTTTGGAGAGCTTTATAGCTGGAAATGTTGTTTGGAGAGCTCTATAGCTGGAAATGTTGTTTGGAGAGCTCTATAGCTGGAAATGTTGTTTGGAGAGCTCTATAGCTGGAAATGTTGTTTGGAGAGCTCTATAGCTGGAAATGTCGTTTGGAGAGCTCTATAGCTGGAAATGTCGTTTGGAGAGCTCAATAGCTGGAAATGTAATTTGGAGAGCTCTATAGCTGGAAATGTCATTTGGAGAGCTCAATAGCTGGAAATGTCGTTAGGAGAGCTCTGTAGCTGGAAATGTTGCTTGGAGAGCTCGCTAGCTAGAAATGTCGTTTGGAGAGCTCGCTAGCTGGAAATTTCATTTGGAGAGCTCAATAGCTGGAAATGTCATTTGGAGAGCTCTATAGCTGGAAATGTTGTTTGGAGACCTCTATAACTGGAAATGTTGTTTGGAGAGCTCTATAGCTGGAAATGTTGTTTGGAGAGCTCTATAGCTGGAAATGTTGTTTGGAGAGCTCTATAGCTGGAAATGTCGTTTGGAGAGCTCTATAGCTGGAAATGTCGTTTGGAGAGCTCAATAGCTGGAAATGTAATTTGGAGAGCTCAATAGCTGGAAATGTCGTTAGGAGAGCTCTGTAGCTGGAAATGTTGTTTGGAGAGCTCGCTAGCTGGAAATGTCGTTTGGAGAGCTCGCTAGCTGGAAATGTCATTTGGAGAGCTCTATAGATGGAAATGTTGTTTGGAGAGCTCGCTAGCTGGAAATGTCGTTTGGAGAGCTCTATAGCTGGAAATGTCATTTGGAGAGCTCGCTAGCTGGAAATGTCATTTGGAGAGCTCTATAGCTGGAAATGTCGTTTGGAGAGCTCGCTAGCTGGAAATGTTGTTTGGAGAGCCTGCGGGTCGGGGAGCCGCTAGCTGGAAATGTCGTTTGGAGAGCTCGCTAGCTGGAAATGTTGTTTGGAGAGCTCACTAGCTAGAAATGTTGTTTGGAGAGCTCGCTAGCTGGAAATGTCGTTTGGAGAGCTCGCTAGCTGGAAATGTTGTTTGGAGAGCTCTATAGCTGGAAATGTCGTTTGGAGAGCTCTATAGCTGGAAATGTCATTTGGAGAGCTCTATAGCTGGAAATGTCGCTTGGAGTGCTCGATAGCTGGAAATGTCATTTGGAGAGCTCGATAGCTGGAAATGTCGTTTGGAGAGCTCGCTAGCTGGAAATGTCGTTTGGAGAGCTCTATAGCTGGAAATGTCGTTTGGAGAGCTCTATAGCTGGAAATGTCGTTTGGAGAGCTCGCTAGCTGGAAATGTCGTTTGGAGAGCTCTATAGCTGGAAATGTCGTTTGGAGAGCTCTATAGCTGGAAATGTCGTTTGGAGAGCTCTATAGCTGGAAATGTCGTTTGGAGAGCTCAATAGCTGGAAATGTAATTTGGAGAGCTCTATAGCTGGAAATGTCATTTGGAGAGCTCAATAGCTGGAAATGTCGTTAGGAGAGCTCTGTAGCTGGAAATGTTGCTTGGAGAGCTCGCTAGCTAGAAATGTCGTTTGGAGAGCTCGCTAGCTGGAAATGTCATTTGGAGAGCTCGATAGCTGGAAATGTCATTTGGAGAGCTCTATAGCTGGAAATGTTGTTTGGAGAGCTCTATAGCTGGAAATGTTGTTTGGAGAGCTCTATAGCTGGAAATGTCGTTTGGAGAGCTCTATAGCTGGAAATGTCGTTTGGAGAGCTCTATAGCTGGAAATGTCGTTTGGAGAGCTCGCTAGCTGGAAATGTCGTTTGGAGAGCTCGCTAGCTGGAAATGTTGTTTGGAGAGCTCTATAGCTGGAAATGTCGTTTGGAGAGCTCGATAGCTGGAAATGTCATTTGGAGAGCTCGATAGCTGGAAATGTCATGCTTGGAGAGCTCGATAGCTGGAAATGTCATTTGGAGAGCTCTGACTAGCTGGAAATGTCGTTTGGAGAGCTCGCTAGCTGGAAATGTTGTTTGGAGAGCTCGACTAGCTAGAAATGTTCGTTTGGAGAGCTCGCTAGCTGGAAATGTCGTTTGGAGAGCTCGCTAGCTGGAAATGTTGTTTGGAGAGCTCTATAGCTGGAAATGTCGTTTGGAGAGCTCTATAGCTGGAAATGTCATTTGGAGAGCTCTATAGCTGGAAATGTCGCTTGGAGTGCTCGATAGCTGGAAATGTCATTTGGAGAGCTCGCTAGCTGGAAATGTCAGTTTGGAGAGCTCTATAGCTGGAAATGTCGTTTGGAGAGCTCGCTAGCTGGAAATGTTGTTTGGAGAGCTCTATAGCTGGAAATGTCATTTGGAGAGCTCGCTAGCTGGAAATGTCGTTTGGAGAGCTCTATAGCTGGAAATGTTGTTTGGAGAGCTCGCTAGCTGGAAATGTTGTTTGGAGAGCTCTATAGCTGGAAATGTCGTTTGGAGAGCTCGCTAGCTGGAAATGTTGTTTGGAGAGCTCGCTAGCTGGAAATGTTGTTTGGAGAGCTCTGCTAGCTGGAAATGTCGTTTGGAGAGCTCGCTAGCTGGAAATGTCATTTGGAGAGCTCTATAGCTGGAAATGTTGTTTGGAGAGCTCGCTAGCTGGAAATGTTGTTTGGAGAGCTCTATAGCTGGAAATGTCATTTGGAGAGCTCGCTAGCTGGAAATGTCATTTGGAGAGCTCTATAGCTGGAAATGTCGTTTGGAGAGCTCGCTAGCTGGAAATGTTGTTTGGAGAGCTCTATAGCTGGAAATGTCGTTTGGAGAGCTCGCTAGCTGGAAATGTTGTTTGGAGAGCTCGCTAGCTAGAAATGTTGTTTGGAGAGCTCGCTAGCTGGAAATGTCGTTTGGAGAGCTCGCTAGCTGGAAATGTCGTTTGGAGAGCTCTATAGCTGGAAATGTCGTTTGGAGAGCTCTATAGCTGGAAATGTCATTTGGAGAGCTCTATAGCTGGAAATGTCGCTTGGAGTGCTCGATAGCTGGAAATGTTGTTTGGAGAGCTCTATAGCTGGAAATGTCGTTTGGAGAGCTCGATAGCTGGAAATGTCATTTGGAGAGCTCGCTAGCTGGAAATGTCGTTTGGAGAGCTCGCTAGCTGGAAATGTCATTTGGAGAGCTCGCTAGCTGGAAATATTGTTTGGAGAGCTCTATTGCTGGAAATGTCATTTGGAGAGCTCGCTAGCTGGAAATGTCATTTGGAGAGCTCTATAGCTGGAAATGTCGTTTGGAGAGCTCGATAGCTGGAAATGTCATTTGGAGAGCTCGCTAGCTGGAAATGTCGTTTGGAGAGCTCTATAGCTGGAAATGTCGTTTGGAGAGCTCGCTAGCTGGAAATGTCATTTGGAGAGCTCGCTAGCTGGAAATATTGTTTGGAGAGCTCGCTAGCTGGAAATGTCATTTGGAGAGCTTGCTAGCTGGAAATGTCGTTTGGAGAGCTCGATAGCTGGAAATGTCATTTGGAGAGCTCGCTAGCTGGAAATGTTGTTTGGAGAGCTCTATAGCTGGAAATGTTGTTTGGAGAGCTCTATAGCTGGAAATGTCGTTTGGAGAGCTCTGCTAGCTGGAAATGTCGTTTGGAGAGCTCTATAGCTGGAAATGTCTTTTGGAGAGCTCGCTAGCTGGAAATGTCATTTGGAGAGCTCTATAGCTGGAAATGTCGTTTGGAGAGCTCTATAGCTGGAAATGTTGTTTGGAGAGCTCGCTAGCTGGAAATGTTGTTTGGAGAGCTCGCTAGCTGGAAATGTCATTTGGAGAGCTCGCTAGCTGGAAATGTCGTTTGGAGAGCTCTATAGCTGGAAATGTTGTTTGGAGAGCTCGCTAGCTGGAAATGTTGTTTGGAGAGCTCTATAGCGATAGCTGGAAATGTCGTTTGGAGAGCTCTATAACGATAGCTGGAAATGTTGTTTGGAGAGCTCTATAGCGATAGCTGGAAATGTTGTTTGGAGAGCTCGCTAGCTGGAAATGTCGTTTGGAGAGCTCGCTAGCTGGAAATGTTGTTTGGAGAGCTCTATAGCTGGAAATGTTGTTTGGAGAGCTCTATAGCTGGAAATGTTGTTTGGAGAGCTCTATAGCTGGAAATGTTGTTTGGAGAGCTCGATAGCTGGAAATGTTGTTTGGAGAGCTCGCTAGCTGGAAATGTCATTTGGAGAGCTCGCTAGCTGGAAATGTCGTTTGGAGAGCTCTATAGCTGGAAATGTTGTTTGGAGAGCTCGCTAGCTGGAAATGTTGTTTGGAGAGCTCTATAGCTGGAAATGTTGTTTGGAGAGCTCGCTAGCTGGAAATGTTGTTTGGAGAGCTCTATAGCGATAGCTGGAAATGTTGTTTGGAGAGCTCTATAGCGATAGCTGGAAATGTTGTTTGGAGAGCTCGCTAGCTGGAAATGTCATTTGGAGAGCTCGCTAGCTGGAAATGTTGTTTGGTGAGCTCTATAGCGATAGCTGGAAATGTTGTTTGGAGAGCTCTATAGCTGGAAATGTTGTTTGGAGAGCTCTATAGCTGGAAATGTTGTTTGGAGAGCTCGATAGCTGGAAATGTCGTTTGGAGAGCTCGCTTGCTGGAAATGTCATTTGGAGAGCTCGATAGCTGGAAATGTCATTTGGAGAGCTCGCTAGCTGGAAATATTGTTTGGAGAGCTCTATTGCTGGAAATGTCATTTGGAGAGCTCGCTAGCTGGAAATGTCATTTGGAGAGCTCTATAGCTGGAAATGTCGTTTGGAGAGCTCGATAGCTGGAAATGTCATTTGGAGAGCTCGCTAGCTGGAAATGTCGTTTGGAGAGCTCTATAGCTGGAAATGTCGTTTGGAGAGCTCGCTAGCTGGAAATGTCATTTGGAGAGCTCGCTAGCTGGAAATATTGTTTGGAGAGCTCGCTAGCTGGAAATGTCATTTGGAGAGCTCGCTAGCTGGAAATGTTGTTTGGAGAGCTCGATAGCTGGAAATGTCATTTGGAGAGCTCGCTAGCTGGAAATGTTGTTTGGAGAGCTCTATAGCTGGAAATGTCGTTTGGAGAGCTCGATAGCTGGAAATGTCGTTTGGAGAGCTCGATAGCTGGAAATGTCGTTTGGAGAGCTCGATAGCTGGAAATGTCGTTTGGAGAGCTCTATAGCTGGAAATGTCATTTGGAGAGCTCGCTAGCTGGAAATGTTGTTTGGAGAGCTCGCTAACTGGAAATGACGTTTGGAGAGCTCTATAGCTGGAAATGTCTTTTGGATAGCTCGCTAGCTGGAAATGTTGTTTGGAGAGCTCGAAAACTGGAAATGTCATTTGGAGAGCTCGCTAGCTGGAAATGTCATTTGGAGAGCTCTATAGCTGGAAATGCAGTTTGGAGAGCTCTATAGCTGGAAATGTTGTTTGGAGAGCTCGCTAGCTGGAAATGTTGTTTGGAGAGCTCGCTAGCTGGAAATGTCGTTTGGAGAGCTCTATAGCTGGAAATGTTGTTTGGAGAGCTCGCTAGCTGGAAATGTTGTTTGGAGAGCTCTATAGCGATAGCTGGAAATGTTGTTTGGAGAGCTCTATAGCGATAGCTGGAAATGTTGTTTGGAGAGCTCGCTAGCTGGAAATGTCATTTGGAGAGCTCGCTAGCTGGAAATGTTGTTTGGAGAGCTCTATAGCGATAGCTGTAAATGTTGTTTGGAGAGCTCGATAGCTGGAAATGTTGTTTGGAGAGCTCTATAGCTGGAAATGTTGTTTGGAGAGCTCGATAGCTGGAAATGTCATTTGGAGAGCTCGATAGCTGGAAATGTCATTTGGAGAGCTCGCTTGCTGGAAATGTTGTTTGGAGAGCTCTATAGCGATAGCTGGAAATGTTGTTTGGAGAGCTCTTATAGCTGGAAATGTTGTTTGGAGAGCTCGATAGCTGGAAATGTCGTTTGGAGAGCTCTCTAGCTGGAAATGTCGTTTGGAGAGCTCGATAGCTGGAAATGTCATTTGGAGAGCTCGCTAGCTG